>NC_070631.1:22757059-23085256 GCF_947347685.1 Pleuronectes platessa | reverse complement strand
AAAGCCAAGGCCCCAAACACATGAACCTGTCCTTCCCAGCTAAATTAGAAGCCGACTTTTCCATGAGTCACACGCTAACTTCTGACTCTCGTCTCTCCTTCAGCTGTGAATGTCTCTTGCTTGTGACTCCAGTCATGTGAATTGAGAGCATGGGCAGGTTACCAGGTCAGTTTTATTTGGACATGCACATGTATTGACTGTGGGAAGTCTTGAGAATCTCAGAAAACATTTTGGTGTATATACCTGATAGAAATGGCGGTCATGTCTGCATACATGAGAGGAAGGTTTGTGGCTCTACCCACCAGTGAGGTCAAAGACTCACTTTGCATTTCTTCCAGTGTCCTGAGTAAAAACTTAGTTTTAACTTAACTTAGTTTAAATTTGATTCGATGAGTGTTGTCGAGAAAAAAGCAAAAGACAGACAGAGGAAAATGTCTTCCTTTTAATGATTTTTTATATTCTTGTTTTATGAAATTGATTCAGATCAGAACATTATTAACATTATGAAAACAATTGACTGACTAGACCACATTTAAACAATTAGGAACAATGATGCAAAATATATGTTCTTTGGTAATTACTTTCAAACCAATAGGTTCAATTCAAATGCAATATTAAACCTGATTCTCATGCATTACTGCTTTGCACATCATTTACGCTCCTGCAATTTGATGTAGTTTCAAAGCTTTAGCCAAATGTTGCTCTAACAATGCACATCAGGTAAGTATATGGAATTTCTATAATCCTGTGTGCAACCACGACCAAGTTGTAATAAACAGGATTATGCTTCAAGCAAAGCAGAGGCAGTGCAGTTAAGTTGTGTTCCCTAAACTTCTCTGCTGCTTTAGAACCAGACAGAGAACTTCACTGACCTGTTTAGCTCAGAGGAAGAAGCAGAGCTGCAAGAGATAAAAGTTGAGATAGTGTGGGAGGGAGAAGGAGAGATAAGAAGGAAGGACTGGTTGGCCATTAAATATGAAAAGCCCAAGCTCTTCTCCCCTTCCCTTCCTGTCCAACCACAAATCCATTTCATATCAGTCCACAATACCACTCTGCCATGGCAAGCCCTAAACACCTGATGTATAATTTACTTGCCCCATACCCACAATGTTTCAGAAATATGCTGCTTAGAGATCCCAGTCTAGGATTAAACCTGGAAATAGTTTTGCTACAGATGATATTGTCACATTTTGGAAAGGTAGTGCACATGGCTAAAGCATTTACCACAAATTGGGCACATGGTTATCATCATACAGTTTGTTTAATATTTTAAAGAGTAAGCATTCATTATAAAAGCCCTTCTGCAGGGGTTTATCTGTTTATTATGCATCACATCACACTTCAGTCAACCTGTGACTGCAGCTCATGTATGCAGTGTTAAATGTATGCACTGAGAACACACATTGGAACAATGAGTGCTTGTATGTTGATATCATGTTGAGAAAATGTTATGGCGCAAGATTGAGAGCAACAGAATAGGCGGATCTTGAAGACAGCAAAAAAGAGGCGGAAGGACGGAGAGAGTCACAGGCGAGTGGAGAAGAAAGAGAAAAAGAGATAAAGAGAGGGCAGATCAAAGCTGTTATTCCCGCTTTTTGCAGCTCTTGATTCAGAGCGGCGGGTGGCTGTGCGAAGCGAGCGGCTTCATCCCCAGTCGTAGCTCTCTGGCTTTGGTGTCGTTCGGAGAGATTCCCTGTCCCCCCTGGGCTGTGTTCATGCCAGCCAGGCAGCCTGCACCACCAGGCCATGACGGAGAGAGAGAGAGAGAGATTTCCTTCCTATCTCGCTTGCTCCCTCATAAGTTTTGTTCCTCCTCTGTTTTTCCCCTTTCTTACTCTCCTGTCCTCTCTCTGAAATTCCGTGCCTTGAAATCAATGTTTTCTTTCTTCCGTCTTTTCTTAATAGGAGAACTTTCCGTCCTCCAAGGATGACTGCACAGCACACCAGAAAAACTTTACTTACAGTCAGACAGTTTCCAGCACAGCGGAGGTGCGTTTGTTATAAAAGTTTTAGGTGTGTGAGGGGGTGATTAAAGCTTGGTTTGCTTCTCTGCTTCGCTGAGCTCCTCTCTTCTCCTTTTTTTTTGACTCTTGCTCACCTTTAATTCCCCCTCTCTTTTTGATGCCACACCATACAGCAAGCTGGGAAATGTGAGTTTTTTTTCTTCCTGTGTTCTTCAAAAAGAGCAATTGGGGGCAGCCAACAAAAGGGGACCTCTAATAAGCTGCCTACATATCACAGCAGAGGGTGAGTCCCATGTTGCATTGGAAGGATGATTAAAAGTTACCTGTGCCAAATGATTACTTCTTCGCTGCCCCGGGTTCAGCCGTGCTGAATGCAAGGCGGCCTTTTACTTAGCCAGCACTGTTTAATTAAAACACAGTCAAATGAGATTTGCCACAATAAGGGACGATAATGGGTCAGCTAACTGATAGGGAGAGCTTTATCCGTTCTCATTAACCACTCCCTTGATAGCATTCATGTAATGAAGGAGTCAATCACCCCATCTCATTTGGGGGACAAAAAAAAGCAAGGAGCGCAGGAGGGGGAAGGGATGGCAAACGAGGGGAGGCGAGGGGAGGGGGGGCAATATAGTGGAAATAATACAATCAGGACAATGCTAACACTTTAATACTAATTATCCCTGTAGGCAATCATCATGGGATGCAGTGGACCTATTTTATAAAGAACACATCACCAAAGCTTTAATTAGCATCATACATCTAGCTAGACTCCCAAACTTGTGACAGCAATTCCTCTTTACACCATGTTAGCTCTGGTTCCTGAACTGGTTCCATTCAGGATTCTTGGAGCTTCTGTGCCATCCAATAAATGAGTTGCACAATGCACAAAAAGGGATGCTCCAATCAGACTTTTCTCTCCAATACTGATCCCACTGTTCCTACTTTCTTATAAACAACTTATGTTGACATACAGTGTTTCATACCAAAATACATTGTTTGTGTACTTACGATTGAGATAAATACATTTCCCTCCTCACAAAACATACGTGAATGCTTTAAATCCTAGATTGTTTAAAGGAGATACATTATCCTTGTATACTGTCCATTGCTGCAGTTCCTCTTGTCAGCCTCTGAAACTTGGTTTTAGCTCCTGTCTCTTCAGAAAAAACGGTACAAAACACATTTAGAATAAAACACAAGTGTCTCAATTAAATCCATGTGTGCTGGCAGATTCTTTAAATGAAGCATTGCTATAGTTCATGCAGGACACGGAGTCATGTGCCCAGCTGTCCTAAGCTGTCAGCTACTGATAGGTTTATAGTCGCTCGTCAGTCACTCACTCACCAATCAAAGCCCATTCTCCCACCAAAGCTTGATATACAACCTCCTACTCTCTGATCCCTGCTCAGCTAAACTGACACTCACGCCCTGCTCCCGGCAGCTTTCATCCACCACCCCAGCCTCCACCTTTTAGCACTGAGTCCAAACATGGTTGTGGTAAATGGTATTCATCTTGAACAAATGTATCTTGCCTGCTACGCCCACAATGGGGTTCTGCACATGTGCCCTTTTATATTAGCATGCTGCTTGGCTAATCCAGGGAACATCCAAAGAGTGGAGCCATCCGCACCAAGCATAACTTTATTTCCATTTATGCAATAAATGGGTAAATCCTGACAAAGCGTTCCTGACTGAATTAAGGTTTTAACTTCTTTTTTGCTCAACCTGTCAATCAGTGGTAAACTGGCAAGTATGAGTAGTGCTGCTGGCATGTACTTTACTTGACCAAGGTTTTATTTTGCCTAACTGCAAAGTAACCCTTTAAAAATTTGAGCTTTTCACAAGAAACTGTGAGTTTAAAGGTAATAAAACTAATATCTTTCATGTAATGTTTCAAAAAGACAAACATAAAAGACTGCTGCTAATGAATGAGGCAGAACAGCAATCTCTAAATCAGCCTGGTTAAATAAGATCAGTGGTTTATAACCGAGACCATAGCTACCACTGAAGACACTGAGTTGATGTCATCTTTACATATTTTTGAAATTAGGGTTTCAGAAACAACAAGCATCACATAGTACAACTGAAATAGCAGTAGAGCTCATACCTCCATCAAGGCCCAACAGCCTCCTTAAATTTAACCAAGCTTTAACCAACCAATAAACAAGGATTAAAAACAAAACCTCCTTGGTGGATGTAATAAAATAATCCCCAAAAAATACACGGTGCGTTGATTCTGGGCTAGATAAAGAATCTTTCGTTGTTTGCAGTTGTTTATTTGTATGCTTTTAAACTGACAGGTAATATAATTCACTAAATGTTTTTCTGAGGGTCAAGGTATGTGGTAGAGTGGATCCGGATTGTTAGTGTTGAAATTAATCCCTAAGAGCAGCACACACACGATTTAGGTGCAATATAACTTATATAATGTTCTGCTTGGTTTACAATAAGTTTAACAAATAGTGTGAAATTAGAATTCAGCATACCTGAGGCCTTTAGAGGTATAAATCTGCAGATAAGCCATGGAAAACACATTTTAATCAAGCAGCAGAAAAAAAATCGTCCTTGTGGTGTAAGTGTTTCAATAGCCAACACTGAATAAAACATCATCTGACCCTTGAGACTGCACTTGTTGTCAGGCCTTCGAATGTCTCTTATTCACTGAACAGCTCATTGTGTACTTGTGGAGGGTCACTTATGGCTCTGACCTTGGGCAGATGCTTTAGCAGGGACAAATTAATGACATGGGCGTGATGGTAGATTTCTGACAAAAGAAAGAAAAAACATGGATATTCATGTTATAAGTGCTGATTGGAGATATTGAGCATGGAGTGGTTGCAAGACCAGTGGAGGAGGCGACCTTGTTTTCCCACAAAAAACCTTGCGCTGCAAAAAAAAAGTATTGTGAGACATTAAGTCCTATATAGAGTATTGAATGTTTTGTATTAGAAATTTTTACTTCATTTATTTTCCTTTTTATCCGTGATATTTTGGAGAAAAGCAGATCTCCAGCAGAAAATCACACCAAATTTTTTTTAATTCCTGTAACAAGTTGATCTGTTCTGTGGAAGGTAGTGCTGATCTGGCCTGGAGGGCTATATTTCTTTCTTTGTATTCCTGATAACTTATTTCATGATCTCACACTGAACTGTTTCAAGCAAACCTACTGTATAGTTGGGCTTCACAATGGAAAGAAGCTTTGATGCTAGTCTCAATAAATCCATGAAACTCAAACTCAACAGTGGTAATGCAGGAATAAAGTAAAACAAAGGGAAAATACGATTTATTTCAACTTTACTTATATCAGTCAAATCACAAGTTATATCAGTAATGATACCAAAACCCAGACTCCTAGTAAAGGTGCTGACATGTTTTTAAGCCTCTTTCCCAATTACGTCGTGGTGGACACCTAATTTCTGTCTGCACTATTTTCAGGGGTAGTTGGAGAGAGTAAACGTGGATTTAGCTTTTGCCTTCATTTTCTCCTCTAGATACTTTAGGAGCACTCTGGCAGTCTAAGCTTGCCACCCAATCCCACACTAGTTTATAACTTTGTTAATAGTACAGCAGCCTCATTACAAACCCACAGAAAATCAAAAAAGTAAATCAGAGGAAATACATGGTATAATTCTCAAACACGTACTTTAAAACAGACATCACGGAAGCTGGAGAGGAAGTGGCATTCCACCAGTCAATATGATTTTCACCTAGCCTGAGAAGATAACCTGTTGAATTACAAGAAAGCACTCAGAAATTCAGAACCTCCTATTATTTCCTCTTCCGCACTGTAACCAGGCTGACAGTCATAGCTCCATCTGATCAATCTATTCCCCTTCACTCTGAGGAGCAAGGATTTCATGAGCTTCTTTACAAACAAACAACTCCTCCCCATGATTAACAGATACATTGTCTTGTACAGAAACCATAGAACCACCTGTAGCACCAGATTTATATTTGGACCACTTTTCTTTGATTGAACTTTCTGAACTGACTTCACCAGTCTCTTCCTCTAAAGTCTAAACCATTAACTAAGACACAACTGAGGTCATTGTAATTGGCCCTAAATATCTCAGAGAAACACTGTCTGACCAGATATTCAACTTGGATGGTGTAAGCTTGGCCCCCAGCTGCACTGTGAGGAACCTTGTGTTTATGTTTGACCAGGTCATGTCATTTGACCCACATAAAAAAAAAGTTTCGAGGGACAATTTTCTTCCACCTGCCCAAGTTTAAGAAAATTAGCAACATCCTGGCTCCTGGAGGATGCTGAGAAACTAGTCAATGCATTTGTTACATCTAGACTGGATTACTGTAACTTTTTATTGTCAGGATGTCCCTGTAAGTCTGTGAAAAGACTCCAGCTGGTATTATTACTGTCTTAGCTTCTCTGCATTGGCTCCCTGTCAAATTCAGAATATAATTCCAAGTCCTGCTCCTCACATTCAAAGCTCTTAACAATCAAGCCCCTTAATATATCAGCAACAACACCGTATTGTCAAAATAGATCACTTCGTGCCGAAAATTCAGGCTCTCTAGTGGTTCCAAGAATCTGCAAGAGTAGAATAAGAGGTGGAGTCAACTCTCCTGTGGAAACAGCTCCCACTTTGATTTCAGAAGGTAGACACCATTTCTACATTCAAGGTTAGAATGTTTCATTTTGATAAAGCCTATAGTTAGGGCTGGATCAGGTGAGTCCTGAACCATCCCTTAGTTATGCTGCTATAGGTCTAGACAGCTGGGGGAACTCCCATCATGCGCTGAGCACTTCTCCCCTCTTTTTGTCTCTCTATCCCCACATTCTTTTCTTTTTTTTTACTCTCTCTCTCTCTCTCTCTCTCTCTCTCTCTCTCTCTCTCTCTCTCTCTCTCTCTCTCTCTCTCTCTCTCTCAGGAATCTCTGACTCCAGTGCTGCAAGATTATTATTATTATCATTAGTATCATTATTTTTAATATTATCATTATTATATTTATTATTAATTTGATTAATATTATATGAATTGTTGCTGCTATCATTTATAAAATACTTATACTCTCAAATCTGATGGTCCACATACAGACACAAAATATTGGAAATATTAGATGGATAAACAAAACATCTAACACCGAATCATGGGTTTGACAGGTAGTTTGTGTTCTGTGTCAGCGAGCCCAGGATGGTCTCATTGCTGTCTGATTAGGTGCAGCTTCCAGGCTGTTCTGTGACCTAAACGCAGATACCACATTAGGACAGATCAGAATTACATGTATCCCAAACTCTTATGTTGAACAAACGGACAGGCAAGAAAACTCAATAGACTAAATAAACTCAAACACTTAAAACTTTAGGACAACAATGGGAAAATGACAAGACACTGATAAGACATTGACACAAATCATACTAATCAAGGTGGGGCAGGTAATAAACAAAGACAGGAAGTGAAATTACCAAAATAAGAAACAAGGGTTAGAAATAAAATACCCCCCAAAAAACAGGGAAATTACAAAACAGAAAAAACAGAACTCAAGCAGAGACATGAATCCAAAAACGAAACACAACCTAAAATCCATAAACCCCAAAGTCCAACAAAGGACCCAGAAAACAAAAAAGGCAAAGCCCTTCACATATTCAACAAAACACAGGATCCAGAAAGGGGCAGGATCATGACAGGATGGCGGAGGTTGTCAAGTTACCACCACCTGCTCCTGAAAAGAAACCAGGTTCAGACAAACAGAATATTTCACAAGAAGTTCCTTTAAACGAAAACAATCCACATAATCAAATTAACTGTGAGAAAGGTATGTAGAACCGGACTCTAAAAGCCTTTTCCTCCCCAACCGTAGCTTGTAAATTGAAGCGTGATTAACAAGAAGTCTCTCTGCTGTGATTTGGTGTACACTAACATTAGAAAAACAACCAAAGGACTGTTGTTCTATGAGCACACACAACATTTTTCTTCCACTAAGAGCTCCTTTATTTCAGAGTTAATTTCCCCCTCCCTGTCTGTTATTATCAGAATCATTAGGCGGCACTCAGGAACAGCATGCCTGCTTTTTGAGCGGAACAATTGCACTGAATGGCACTAAAATCCACCCAGTTGCTTGAAAGTCAGCCAAGTGACTTAGAAATTAAAAGAAAGAATAAAATGATGTGGATGTTTTCAGAAGATTACACAATATGCTAAATGATCCTCTGCTGGTGTCTCTCCTTGCAAAATCCGATGTTTGTGTTATTAACAATAGGCTTTGTGTTTTGTCAGTCTCCCGCTTCCACTGCAGCTGAGTTACTGAACCAATGTATCTTTACAATGCTCCTCAGCCCTTTGTACATAAAGACATTCATTACTGCTGTATAACTTAAAAAACATGTTATTTTTTCCTATCTTTGTAAGATATCTTTAAAAACTTTAAACAACAGCCTCTGAAAATCCTCATCCTTTTTCCTGGTTTGACAATCAAACTCTTGCTGTTTCCAGAATCAGAACAGCAGACCTGTGACACCCACAAGAGAAACTCTTCTTTGTTCTGCGTTTGCTCTGCTTTTTTTATATCTGTGTTTTCTTGTACGAGGCTATATAATGATCTCTGTGGGGAGATTTCTTTGATAGAGCAAAGAAAAAGAAGGGCTCTACATAATAAAACTACAATGAGAAAAACTAGTGCTGACATATACTGGCATGTGGTTCGTGAAGCTACGGCATCTACGCTGTGTACTTTCAAGGCCATAATGAGCCAGTTATTGTCAAGTCTAAGAAAGTGCTTGTGACATTTGTCACAAACACGCAGCTGTTCTGAGAACTGTCAGATATCAACCAAACGATTCATCACATTACTTTAATTAATTTCGTTTACAACACGTCTCAGGAGCTCTTAGGGAGTTTTATGAAGATTTTCAATTAAAAAATGTTGACAGCCAGACACTCCTATCCCAACCTTCAGTGTTTCAAATCACCCTCCCACACTCAAACACAAGAATTTGGTGGAACCAATTTCTTTCGTCTTTTCCTAGAGCAAATAACAACGATAATGTGTGTGATTTGGGGACAGTAAAAAGTATGCTTACAGGACAAATAAACCAAACGCACCCAGCAAGGCATTGTTTGTATAAAGATGTTCACGTTATCATGCCGGACTTACAGAACAACCGATGGAAGTAAGTTTGCTTGTTTGCCGTCAGTGTCATTGGTATGAAACTAAACATGATGATACAAATGTTTTTGTCTCATTTTATTTTAAACATTTTGCAAAAAAGTCCTTGACATGAGCCAGTGAGTAGAAGTTGACCAGCATTCAGTAACGACTGTAACAGTTGAAATGGCAGCAGAGTTCACTTCAACACAGGTATGTTCTGGAAACAAACGAGCAAACACACTGGATTATTTATAAGATAACAACCTCACGCTGGCAGTGTGTGTGTGTGTGCTGGTGTGTTGTTTTGTGGTTGGAAATGTGATCATAATGACACTGATTCTGTGTACTGGAAGTGAATATTTTAGTGCTACAGAGTATCGGTTTTTACTTTCATCGCTGGTGACAGCTGTGATAACAAGATGTTGTCTAGTTGTGAACCTGTGGCTACATATACTGTAGGGTTAGGATTTATGTAATTTTAATAAAATAAAACATATATTTTTTTAATCTTTGTATATTTGGTAATAATAATTTATATTGCAGATATATCTGTATATTGCATTCAGTTGATAATCCAGTATTTGGCTGGTTTTATTCCAGTTAATTAATAGCATGTCAGTCATGTGTCTGCAAACACCCTCCACAAGGATTTACAGTAACACATTGGGCCGATTAGTTTTTTTTGGCCCACTGAAAATAGAGAAAGAATGAAAATAAAAATGTAACCTGTGTTATATCACCACGCAATACTATGATTATTTTAAATCAGCCTTAATTACAACCACAGTGGAAGGGGCTAAATGCCTTGCTTAAGATAATCTTACTGGTGGTAATTTTAGTCTTGACCTTGGACATATCAGATGATAAAAACCAGTCCCCACAAAGTGGAGGGACTCAAACAGCACAGGGAATAAATGCTAATCTTATCCTGGAGACAGTGAGCAGTACCTGTTCTTCATCTCTCATCTCCATCCCCTTCCCTCTGTCTGCTTCTCTCAGTCTCTTTATCTTGTCCTTTATCAAAGAGAGAGCTTTGATTGGAGCGGTCTTTTCATTTCCGTCTTTGGCCAAGTCAACACAGTGTCGGTTAATATTTATATGCAAATATTTCCTGGACTCGCTGGGATAATCTCACAATGAAAATGAAAACATATCATCTTCTAAACATAACTACTACTTGCCTCAGACTAACTTAAACCTGACCTTACCCTCAGCTTATAATGTGTCTTCATCTTAAAATGTATTGATTCATGGTAGACTGCATTATAATGCTTTTCTAGTCCTAGAGAGCACACAAAGCTCTTTACACTACAAAGTCACATGCAAACACACGTGTGCAAGTACAAAATTTGGAAAAACCCACAGTTCAATTTCTCACTATAAATTATCAAGTCAAATCCTGTTATAATGTGAACTGTCCACAGGAAGATGAAACATAATATAGGTTATTATTATTATCATTATTATTATTATTACCATTATCATCATTATGTTATGTGGTGAAGGTTGGGGTTCTGTGAGAGGAGGTGATTCTGGGAAACGAGCCATTTCAATGAATCCATCTGGCATGAAAATCTGGTTATAATAAAAACCACTCCCTACTATGCAGTCCAGGTTTTTTAATCAGAACTCTTCTCATATACCAAAGTGAGTGTTACAGCAGGTCCTGTGTGCCAGTAAATGTCACAACGGCAACAGATTTGTGGCACAGCAAGTTTAAGAAAAAAAACATATGTTGCATGACTGTTAATAAGCAACAAGTTGACAGGGTTGGCAATAGCCACTGTTGCCAACTACATTCGCAATAATTTTAATTTTAATCATCTCTACTTCTGACTGTAATTCACGATGGAGACTTATGCTGCAGTTGTCAGATGAAAACCATGAATCACCACAAACTAAGCAGTTAGGGAGCATTTTAGGCCTGATGACAATACGCTTGACACATTTAATGAGCTTATGTGAGCTGAAGTGGTTATTTTCCTTTTAAACTCACAGAACACCAGGGTGTCCTTAAATTTGAGAACATGGCAGTTACCAAACTACAACGTTCTCACTGACGTCACATTGATATTCACACATACATCCACAAATGATCCACCCACACGTTCACAGTAACAAAAGCCTGTGACAAGCACTCACACTGCAGTTTGCCAGCTGGATGAGTTACATCAGAAGTTAAAAAGTTTCACCATAACTTCTGTGTTACACTGTCAGCACATTTCTTTATAGCGGAAGACGGCAGGACAGCCAGAAGGCCGTCAGCTGCTTCATTAAGGATCCCCAGCATATCCAATTACAGAGTTACGACTGTTTGGTTAAGGGACAGAGAGCTTGAGAGGAAGGGAGCGTCATAAAAAAGGAGAAAAAGGAAGCGACGGTCAGAGAATGTATAAAAGCAGCAAGTGAAGACGAGAGGACAGAAAGTGGCGGGAGAGAGTTAAAACGAAGGGAGGAAAAGAAGAAAATATCCAAAATCTTCAAAAATAATTTTTCTTAAATCAGTAAACGCTGTAAGGCAGCAAAACTTTGCAGTTTAGATAACATATGCTGCTCGGTAGAGTGACAAAACAAACACTTATTATTGAACTTTCAATTTAAATTGTAAAGACTCAAAATGTAATCAAACTCTTGGTGTATTGCTGTCAGTGGAATTATAATTGTTCTTTTCCCCGTATTCCTGCCTCCAGTTTGCTGCCTGTTCCATCCCACCCACATGCATTTCAATAATGAAGAGTTAAAGCCAGTAATGGACATTTAGTACTCTAAGCTGGTCCTCTTGGCTTTCTGGCAAAACAATTGGCTTCCACTAATACAATTGATACTTGAGAAAAAGCTGAATTTTTTAACAAACATTGAAAGCATTTTTTTTAAAGCTTTGAGTCGACTTCTTGAACTTGCCATAGAAGAAATACATCATTTGTAAAGTTAGCAAATTATGGCCATCTCCTGCTCAGTTCTAGTTTAGTTTTCGTACAGTATTTTATTGACTCGCAACTATGATACATCTTAATTTTGGGTTGACCACTTCCACTTGCCTTGCACTACATCACTGTTCCTTCTACCTGGGTCTATTAACCTTCCTGCCCGCCTATTGATACTTATGTGATGCATATCAGCCCCATTCCAAAAATCTTTTTGTGAACTGTTTCTGTTCATGTTTAGTCTTAGCTTTCTTGTCACTTACAAATTATTGTCTACCTGATTCTGACCTTTTCCTTTACTCCTTTTGTTTGTCTGTCAGCTCCTTGCCTTGAATTGTATGCGTTCTCTGACTGTGTACGAATTTCTGACAAAAACTAAAAATAGGTAGGACCGACAGCAGAGCCGCTCAGCCCCTAATAAACTACACAAACACTTTAGTGATTTCTAAATCCTTCATGTTAGAACTAAAATAAAAATATCAGTGTCACTCTCTTGTAATGTTGGTCGATCAGATGGGCCAATGCTTTTGCTGAAACAAAAATATCTCTTGTACAATAATGCTATGAAGTCATGGTCCCCAGGGGATGAATACTATCAAGCAGTTTTCAGACATGAACTCCAGAGAAGGTCCATGCAATTGGGTCTGGACATTTTCCTTTCACACGAAGAACGCAGTAGGAGACTTTCCGAGTAAGACTTGTTCATGGCAGAAAACTGGATAGGGGTGGGCCTTGGGTAGAGCATGCTGGAGTTAGCACAACATAAAGATTCCAGTGCAGAATTACATGTACACAGGAATCCACCCTTTTAACCAAGAGCTTTGATATTTGCAATCTTTGTCAGTCACGCCTACATGTGTAGGCTCCCTCCAGCATTCTCAGTAGGACATTTGCATTTTAACATTCAACCCCTCTTTAAGTAGGGAAATTTACCGATGTAACTGAACAAATGGGTGACTACAAGGAAACCTCTGTTTATTGAGACAGAGTAGCATATTCATATATGGTTTGTTCAGTTCAATAAATGTATCTATGCTAAAACACAAAACAAAAATAAACACTAAGCCTGACAAACATCATTATGTTAGTATTGTTGTTTTTAGCATGCTAGCAAGATCATGTTAGCATATAGCTCAAGCATATATCCTGATAGATCTGCTCATTAGCTCTGTACTTTGTGATGTTATAACACTTTTCACTATTTCCGTCTACCACGCAAATGCCAGATAAATATATAACCTCATCAGTTTGACACATCAGAATAAATAATAAAAAACAGCTACATTACGTTAAGTTAAAGGACATTATTTCTAAACATTTCTGAACTTTATTTCAAGTTGTAAGAAAGCATCCTTAACAAAGTGAATGTGCAGCATTTAGAAGAAAATGCAACAAAACTAGAATGCTCGAACAAATACTAAGAGCACAACCAAACACAGAGAAGACCTGCAAATAGATAAAACAGCAAAACATTCAGTTGTACTTGTGACGTCCTGTCATTTTAGTTTGTTAATTTCAGTCTTTGTGTTTTCTACTTCCTGTTTTATTTTGTAGCTTCACTGTCACTGTGTCTTGTTCCAGCTTCTCGGTGTCTCACTTCCTGTCTTTGATTGTCGTCCCCAATCCTCATGTGTTTCACCTGTGTGTAATTGCCCCTGCCTTCCTTCTTGTATTTAAGCCTCTGTGTTTCCCTTTGTCCTCTGTCGGTTTGTACTAGTTGTTTTCTCCCCACGTCGTGAGAAATGGTTTGTTTGCTCCTGCTGTTTCGTCCAGCTTCTCCTGCTTCCTCGTTCCTTGTTCTCAGTGCGCCTTGTCGCCAGTGTTACTTTTGTTAGTGTTCCTGTTTTGTTTTTGTCTTGTTTAAACCCTTTTATTATATTAAATACCTTTTGTTTGTAACCTCTGCATCCTGGGTCCATCTCCCCCTTCAAACCGTAACAGTACTGTGTATGCTCCGTATGAATCTGTATTTTTGCTACACTGGATGACAGCAGCAGAAAGAAAACAAGTGAACATAAGGAGTAAATTTAGAAGTCATTTTCTTTGAGTTGTTGCATAGCGAGTCAATGCTGCCCTCACGTTCATGCTGTCAGCAGTCACCACATTATAATGTTTTATTCTGACTGCTTGCTTCATCCTTGTCAATGCTCGTCTTCAACTTCAGCTTAAATCGCATCTATATGAAGTTCTACAAAACTCACTCAGCTTAGCAAGGTCCTTGTGAAAGTTTTCTTCTGCCAAGAGGATTTATGCCCATGATACTCCTTTTAGGATAGGATAGGTCCTTTTGTGGTAATCGCTTAAATTTCACTTCATTATTTGTTTCTGTTTTCTAAATTGACCACTGAGTCTTCATTTGAGTATTTCTTAACAGGCTTGAGATTTGATTTGAATTTGTTGTTTTTTGGCAATTACCCGTATATTCTGTATGCTCTATCACAGTAGCATCCACAGGTTAATGTGGTGACTGGATCTGGTGCCCAGAGCTGGCAGTGCGTTTTCAATCCAGCTTGGCAGCGGGCCTGGTGTTGGCAGCAGGCCTCACCTGGCCAGCACAGCAGAACAACGCGGTCCAAATACCCACAGAGTCACGAGCAGCTCAACCTCACATTAGCAGCCAGCTGATTAGCATAGACACTTTGATATGAAGAAGCAAACACTGTTGTCCCTCCACCCCGTTCACGCTTCTACTTGCTTTTAGTCGTTCCAAATATTTTATTTTGCACAACAAAAGAGGACTATCAGAGTAACACTGCACAAAAGAGACTGAGGTATTGTTGAGGTATTTTGTCATTTGCGGCTATTCATTATTTTAAGGACAAATTCTGCTTTGGATTACTGCACTGATTCAGCGGATATTATGATGTAAAAAACTGCAGCTTATGTTTAACTGATCATTGTGGTACAGTTTTAACTGTTCTATCAATGTGCTGCAGAATAATCCCTATTTTACTATCACCTCATATTGTACTGCAGAAATAGAGGTTAATGACAGCAGCTGTACTCCGAGAACAGCTTTATTGACATTTACAGTGAGTGATGACAGAGAGTTATAGAGGCACAAAATGTCACACTCAAGTACAGCCACAAAGCATCTGGATGAGGGGGAAATGTTCAATAGGCTGTTAAACATGAGAAATCTCAGCAAAACCACTCTGAACTGAATTGGAAATGAAGCAGCTGTGGAACAGACTACTCCCCTCATGAAACAGTGATGGAGCAGCAAGTGAGGGGTAAGAGGAGAAACAAGGTTACGTAACCCTGTCACTTTAACATTATCTTTATGTGCTTTGTTTACCTGAAGGAAGTGTTGTCCCTGAGTAGTGTCTGCAGTTATTCATTTCAGGCTGATTCCTACAGAAGCCTATTGCATTCAGTTGAGAAAACAAATAATTAAATGTTCTGTTTTCCTGAATTAACAAGATTTTTTATCTCATAAAAGTATTAAAGAGAAAGTATCAACTCCTCTTTTTTGGATGTAAGAAGATAGCCAACTGAAAATCCCACGAGAAGCTCTCAGTTTGCATATGAGAGCATTGAAGCAAAAGTATGAGCATGGTTGTGTAGTTTGAACCAGTTTTAATTAGGTTTGGGTTGGAGGCAATGGGAGATACTTATATCTTAAAGGGATAGTTCAACCAATAATAAAAATTCACTCATTATCTAAACACCACTTTGCCGATGGTGGAGTTGGTGAAGTGTTTGAGTCCACAAAAGACTTTTGGAGTTTCAGTATTAAACAGCGTTGCAGCCAAATCCTAAACAATTGAAGTAAATGGTGACCAAAAAACATAACATGCCTCCATATGCTCCTGTTGTGTCATCCAAGTGTCCGTAAGTCTCGTCATTCAAATTCTACTCTAAAACATTGTCCTTTCTATGGCAGAATTTGTGTGTTATGCCTCCTGCAAGCTCGACTGAGGTACCACGCCTTACCTGAATGTTCCCGACATTACCTTGTTGTTGTGAACCCGTACAGTCTCCAGCTCAATTTTTCATAATTGAAAGGAAATGTCTGAAAACAGCCTTGGACTGTGGCAGCTGGACAGGTGGAGAACAGGGCCGGGATGTCCCTCCCATCCCAAATGGAATAAAATATGCAGTAAGACGGTCCTCTAAAGGGCACCATATTTCAATTGGCTCCACATTTTTAAACATTGTCACTGTTGGGTGAAAAACTGATCTCCATATTTATTTAGATTTTCCTAAGTCAAGAGCGGTGTTACATTTTTTAAAACCTTTTAAAGATTAACCGTTTTGGACATACAAGATTTCTTCTTGACCTTGACAATATGCTTTTCACCGTAACTGAATATAAAATGCTGCTGGTAATGACTGTGCCACATTACATTATGAACAGAAAGTGTGTGAGCATTGCAGTCGTTGAATCTCACCCAGTGTTTTCAGCTCACATGTACAGGAAGGCGTGAAACACTCTCCTGTAATGAAAGCACTTCCTGTCCTTGTCTGTGGCTAGGTTTCTTTGTGGAGATAAAATCAACATGAGTGACAGCATCCACAGCGCAGCCGTCTGCGTCACCGCTACTCTCTCTGCCTGCCTGTGTTCCCCCTCTTTAAATATGAGCGGCGCCATGGACTGTTGTCTCCTTAATTATTTGGCAAACAAACAAGTTGCTTGTCATCCCGTCTCAGTCTATCTCTTCATCTCCTGCTTCCTCATTCCCTGCTCTGTTGGCAGATTGCTGAATAATGGAGTGGCTCAGTGTAGTAGCCAGACAGTGTGTGTTGATTTTGCGATCTTGCTAACATTTATATCACGGGTGTTTGTGTATGGTTGATGGCGAAGGTGGATGGGTAGGGTCATCTTCCTTGCTCGGTGTGGAGCCGATGCCTGAGGGTTGTCCTGGAGCTAATCTCGAGCAGCCTGCCCACATGCCCTCCCCAATTACAGACACACACACACACAGACCCACACACCACTGTTTGCTAACAGACGAGAGAAGACAGGTGCGGAAAAAAGATGAAAACAGAAAGAGAATATCAATTAGAGTCCCTTACTTCCCTCAAACCTCTGTTCTACATTATTTAGCTAAACTGTCAAGCTATAACCAACACACATCAGTCTATATCAGAACATGTAATTGGATGATGAGATACAGCACACATTTCCAAAAATATAAATAGGTCATGTTCTTCATTTAAAACCAATTTAGATCATTTTGATTGGAGCTCATTATTCAACTCATTTCAGGAGTGCTTCCTTTAATCACTCTCCCTTTAATTTGTCTCGCTCGTCCCAACTTTCCAGTGACCCTGGCTGTCGTATTACAGCGACTGAGCAGCCTGTTTTAAAGTTCAGCTGGTTTATCACAGTCTTATCACCAGACGAGAATATCAATGTCAGGCGCTTCTGAACAACTTTAGATAACGTTCAAGGACAACAAACTTTTAATGTCCAAAGCCAGTGCGCAAATTAAATGAGCTATCTCTAATATCTGGGATACACAAATATGGCATTGATGAGGGAAGACTAATGAATTGCAAAAGGAGTGAATGGTTAGGTAACTAGAACACTTGTTTAAGGTTAGAAGTGGATCAGAATTTTTTAAACAGAATTAATCGCAGTTAGGGGGATGCACCCAAACCCAGGTCCCTATCACATGCACAATATTCCAAATGACAGGCACACAGACTAATGAGTAAGAGATAAACCTGCATTTCATGTCTGCAGCAGAAACTGTAAGGTCTGCGTGGACTGTAAAAACGTTAGACATATTAGTGCGCATGCGTCAAATAGTTCTGAAAATTGTTCATGAGATCTTTTTTGTTATGATGAACGTTTTTTTTTTTTTTAATGGTTCATTACGAACTGTAGTAGCATAAATTTGAATATGGCGGGTCACCACAGTCTTGATAAGTAACACTGAGGACTATGGTTGCAGCTATTCAATTGATTACTGTCCATGGCAGATCTTTGACAATCGCATCATACCAAACTAAGATCCCAATCTTCCGTCCCTTGCCTTCTGCTTAGTTACTGGTAGGGAACGCTTTCTTCCTTATCTGACACTGAACAATAAAGTCGGCTTAAACTGTGACATGTGGAGTGTCTGATATGAATATAATTCTAGAATTCATCTAATGATTCATTTTTTGCGTTTGTGCTTTTTTTTATATATATATAGTTATTTATGATAACATCTACATTTGGAAACATTACCATAAAACGATATTGAGAATATTTCACATGTGACATCAATCCACAAAAATTCACATCAGCTGGGGTCTACATCAAACATCAGATGGTGGGGAAAAAACTCTTTGAATGGTTGTAATGGTCAACGAAAACTGTGTAACTGTGTGCTATGATGCATCTCGTCACAATAACTTTATTTTTTGCCCGGTCTATACTGTGGGATCTGCAGATGCTGCCTCACCAAACCATTGCTTTAATAACCGGAAGCCACTGAACATCCAATGCTTTTTTTTTGAATAAAATGTAAATGATCAGCTGATTCACATGGTTTTCTTTTCACATCTGCCTCTGATTCATCACTCAGCTACCAGTGATTCATCACCCTGTTTCAATGTAGGAGATGAATTTTCACTTCATTGGTTAGAGAAAGTGAATCCAATGTGTTAAGTGTCTGTGGTGCATTTTGACAGGCAGCACCCTATGTGCTAATTTGCCCAATTGCATAATTGAGGGCCTCTGATTTGATGCTTGTAAAGTAAAAAGTGACAGCAACAAAGGGCATATGAGGCAAAGTGCAGGTTTACCGAAAACTTTTCTTCACATATTAAAGGCAAGCAGGATATACACAGTATTCTGATGATGAGATATTGTCACCTTTTATTATCTGTTATGAGTCATATGGCAGCTATGAAATAGATTTTTTTCTTTCTTCTTAACCACCCACAACGTAGCCTTGAAAAGGTTGAAATTCCCACAACCCACTCATAAAAGCTGCGCTGTTTCAATGGAAACCTTATTCATTTACATTTAATTTAAAAATGAGCCAAAGTGAAAAAAAATATTTATTATATATATATGTATTTATTAATATTTCTTTGCCTTCAAAAGAAAGTGTTTGAGATTTTTTTGGGCACGAAAGGTGTCAACTATCATTTAAATTCATTTTTCTTTTTTTGCAGCTTTTTCCTCCATTTTCTAGTCTCTAGTTTGGATTAGCAACGAGCTACCCTCAAGACATCAGACGTCTTCTTACTGTTTACTACTTAGGAGGCAAGGCAGCATTTCAGTCGCTCCACGCCTGCTGTTGATTATTCATATCAAGTGTGTGGAACGAAGAAAAGGGGGGGGGGGGGGAATCAAGTGAAATGGTGCAGTGATGAAAGAGGATGAAATAGTGAGATTAGAGGGTAGAAATATTGGTGGAGAGCGAAATTTAAGTTCAGAGGAAAGAGAAATATTAAGGGAAATATGATGAGCATTGGACAGACAGAAAAACGTAGGAGGAGCTTGACAAAACGAGATAAGATGTATAAAGAAAGTGGAAGAGGAGTGTACCTGTCAGCCCTGTGCCGCACATCCTCAGGCCATCTGCTGCACTACATCAAGGGCTTTGCATTGATTAACATGCTATTACACCCTTCACATGGTGTGTGTCTGTGTATTCATCCATACAAACTAAAGTGTTTATGTGTATGTGTGCCTTCACATGCATGAGCGAGTGTGATGTCTGAATGTGTGTGCCTCTGTGAGATGGTGTTAAGTGTGTGTGTTTGTGTGCATGTGAATGTGTGTACATATGGGACTTGTTGGCCATAATTACACCGGTGCATTGAGGTTTCCAGTTGAATGCTAGTGGGAGGTGGCTGAGGGTTTGAGTGGAATAACCAGGGCTACAGATCAACAGGGTGTCCCCCTGGGCTTCACCCTGATTACGGCTAGACATGTGAAAGAATGGCAGACTGGGTCTGACTGTTTTTTTTTTTTTTTTTTTACTGGGGCTTTAAAAAACAATAACATCCAACTGAAACACTTGCGTCATGGTCACGGATGGGCTATAAAGCTCAATATGTTTGGTTTAAGACTGAAATGTGTCTGTAGAACAAAGTGCAGGAAACTGTCAAGCAGAGGACGTTTGCATAACTCTGTATGATTTTAAGTAGATTTACTTTTTATTACATATATTTCATTATTTTACAGTCTTGGACAAACATGGATTATTACATGATGGGGCTATATAGGAAAAGTCAACCCTAATATGCTAATATAGAAGGTTAGCATATTATATTAATTGACCTGATGGAGGTAAAAGCCACAGGATCGTCAAAGTAATTTACAATGTCATGACCTGAGAGGAGAACCAGGAATGTTTTGTTTTTTTATGTGAATTACACTATATCTGACTTAAAATGTGATTGTGCATATAAGTATCCTTTGCAAACGACCCTTATTACACAGCTTATTGTGATTTAACACCCAATTATATTTATACCAGCATACCTTCTATATATATACTATATTTGCATTCTGTTGTGAATCAATACCTATATAAAACCTTTTTTTACTACATTTATGTATATATATGTATAGCATGCTCATATTATTTTTGTATACCATATCTACCTATATACGTATAAACCGTCTAATCTGCACATATATGGACACGTCTATTCAAATCTCTCATTATACTTATGTACACAGTTTTTACATCTGCAATCATCCTGTTCCACTGCACTTTACTCAATAACATATCTATATAAACAACTTCTGCAATGAAAGGTGTCTATTATGTAGTTATTCTTATCTTTTATCTTTATTCTTTTGCATTTCTATATTTGTATTCTCTTGTCTTCCTCATTTGGACTTTGCTGCTGTAACAACTGAATTTCCTTGGTGTGTGGATCAATATAGTTTGTCTTATCTTTTCACTTTCTTTAACATTGCGAGATAGTTGTTTTTTTCAACCTCTTTAAATGTAATACTTTGTAAGGAATAATTCCTGGATCTTTATTAACAAATCAGGCATTTTTAGAGGAATAATATGAGTTTATGCAATTTTGATTTCAGAGTTTTTTTCAGATGTGCTTTTTCTTTAATCAAATTTGAAATATTTGTTAAAATCCCCAAAATCCACCTAGTGTTCATTGAGATTATTTAATTATTTAATAGTAAACATGGATGACTTTCTGGTCGTGCTATCTGAAAACTCACAGAATCACCAAAGTGATGCACCGAAAGCCATTTTATTCTATTCGATACTTTCTATCTAGACAAAGTTGCTTGATCTACTGAAACTGAGTTTAAGTAAATCTTTGTAATCGTCAAAGCAAGACATCAAGTTTTGTTCGAGTGTTGGTACTAAAACTGTGGTGCGTTATCAATGGTTAAAAATAAATCTTAAAATTCTGAGGCTGACACTTTTACCTGTAACTTAATAAGTAAATAAATACATAAAAAAGTTAGAATGATGGAGAATTAACACCCATTAACACCCTTGAAAAGAGACGTGGCTCTGTTTACTTCTTTCTGCCTCCGCTGCCTCGCAGAGCGACAGGTACTGGCAGACTTAATGTCAGTTTGTCAGCAGACAGACCGGCTTTTATCCGATTGTTTCATCTGTGGTCTTGAACCCACATGTTACTTCACACATGGTGGCTTGGTGTCAGGATTTTCCATTCTCACGTTGAAAGACACATATTATTATAAGAAAAACTAATGGGGTTATAATCTCTCTGCCCTCAAGACATAACAACATGTGCATGTCTTGGAAATGAATATCCATAGCTCTTAATGCAAGCACTCTAGCAAGAGGAATTTCCATAAATGAATCACACTTTAATTAGATATAGCTCGCTATAAGCTTTTGTTAGCAGCAGTTACTAAATCATCAGGCCTCAGCTCCTTCAGAAATCACTGTGTGGAGATCAGTCATCATTTTGATATAAATATAAGAGAAAATATGTGGTTGGCAGCAGGATTATATACTTTTTTGCACTGCTGCACTGTTGACTTACTTTCACACGGCAGAACCTCAAATGTTTGATGCTTTGAATATTTGATAGTGAAATCAATCCCTCAGTGCTGCTGGTTGGTTGGTGTGTTTTTTTTGTCTTTTAAGCAGTGAGAACACACACACACATGTACATGTACAGTAGTAGGTGATTTTTTTTTGTGTAGATTTAAAGTAGCTTCGATCGCACACAGATACAAAAAAACAGACAGACAGACAGACACACACACATGGTTGGTAGAAGACAGCTTGCCAGTAAGCCAGCTGTAGCGTGAGGCTTCTCCAGATCCATCTCAAGCCAAGAGGATCAGAGCAGCAGGCCTGAGCTCTCGCTCCCTCGGAAAGAGAGAACACACACACACACACACACACTCAGAGGGGCAGTGAGCGATACCTTTACTTGCTGTGCTGCCCAGGTTCATGCATGAGATATTGACACAGGCATCAGGGGGACGGAGAGACAAGGAATCGAGCAGCCGTGGGGTTGAGAGCACAGTCTGTGATCGCAATATGGTGAACCCATTTAAAGCTCCCACCCACTGCCGTCTCTAGTGGAGTCAAAGGTGGTGATGGTGTCATGGGCGCACAGCAAAAGGGTCAAAGTGCGAAAAATACTTTATATTTATTATCAAAAACAACATACAGAAAGGGAAATCACCCGAAACACAATGACTCATTCCATGACTTTTTTTATCTTGAGAGTCACAAAGGAACAGATATGGAACCATTGGTATGACAGGTAGTCTAAGCTTAGAGTCCTGTTTCTAGGCAACCCCTGTAATCCAGCAAGAAGGTAGCGACTGTACCAAACAGAAACCTTTTTTTTTTTAACATTCGGTTTTACATTACTTTGCACAAATAGGAAAAAAATCTGCGACATTTGATGGAGGTGAACATAGATTATAGAATAAAAACACTTTCAAACCAACACCAACTGGGACAGACTGGAACCCAGTCATGACATCAGAATCGTAAATATGGTCACTTCAGCAATTGTTGACTCTTTCTGTCTCTTCTTCAGGACCCTGAAGATCCTCGGGCCACTAATTCTAACCACGTCACATCTAACAAGGATGTTTAAACGGGCCTAAAATGGATCCTAAATCCTATCTTGAATGAGAAAATAAATATATTTTTTAATCTTTGACTTAAAATTACCATTTAATTCAAAACATTTTCATATTCAGTCGCCATCCTGCATATTAAATGATTGTGAATGTGACTTAAAAGTGAAGTCGGATCAGACAAAGGGCCAGCAAACACAATGACGTGCTGCACCAAATTGCCTGGAGGTGACCAGAGCCTTGTACTAAACCGTTACTATTGATTACGTCTTAGCCTCTAAATGAGTTTTTGTAATAAGATCAATCTTTATTTTATGTGGAAACATCAGCCCTCTGCACTTTCATTGGTGTGAGATATGTTTGGTTAATTTCTTTGTTCAGAATACACAAAACACTGAGCAGTGAAGGTTTTACATCTCACAGAATCAAAGAAATAAAATGCTTTTCATGGAAACCCTGTACATCGTTATACTTCCTGATGTGGCCATGAGGGTGGCTCTTTATTTTGTGTGTATAAATTCAGTTTTTTCCATATAATTTTTTTACTGATATGTCTGATATAAATCAGATTGAATGGTTGGACAATCAGCTAGAAAAATTAAACACGGACAAATTTTGTTTCAAGAAAACTAAGTTTTGTGTTGTTATTGATGATTTATCTTAAGAATAATAACCCACTACCTACTTTTGCAGATGGACCGTGTCGGTGAGCCACATCGAAAGAAAGAATAAAAAGGGAATACCGTAGGGTTCGGGTACATTACATAGTTTAGATCCAGTACAAATAAACCGTGTTCTAATCTCCTTTATGATTTACAGACTAAATGAGCAGAAGGCTTAACAACATGCATCTGTTGGCTTTAGACTGAAAAACTTTTTCTTTAAAAAGTTCTGGCTGAAACTGCAGTCCGGCCTTGACGACGGACTGAACACTGGTCCTTGGAGGCTGAGATGTTGAGTGTTCTTTTCTCAGTAAATACGGTATGTCACAGAGGTTAAATACCACCTTAAGGAACAATAGAATTGAAAGTGAAGGCAATTAGCAAATCAATAGCTGTTTAGAGCTGGCGGTTTCTAGGGAGGTTAAACATCATCATTCTAGAAGTGGGGTTGGCAACATTTTTTTTCTCGGCCTCTTCACAGTGAAACTTTTTCCTTTTTTTCTCTTTTTTGTTGCTGCCGCTAATTAACAATAAAACGCAACCCTCAAAAGCACTTCAGTCGAAAATGGAACATTGATTTTATTTATGTTTGTATCAAGGCGCTTTATAAAATATTGCGGTGGGTAAAAATGCCGTGGATTGATTTGGACAAACAGCGAGGAACAGGTTTGACAATATAAATTATAAAGAAGAGGTTGCTCCTCCTTAAATTTCAAAATAAAGACATTTAATATATCACTTTGAATCTATCAAAAGAAAAGCATTGATTTTTCAAGTTTTTGCTCACCTTCACATTCCTGAAAAAGTAACTCTGTGCAGAATGCACCCGAAACATTTTGACTGTGACATATCTTGTCGATGAAAAGTGTGCATCATACTGTGGAGTTTAATATAAAATATTCTTCTCTTGAAGTTTATATTAAAGTTTATATTAAACTCCATATATATATATATATATATATTAGATTAGAGCGGTAACATCCACTTTAATAACTGGGCTGTAGATAATGAACATTAATTCAATGTCAAAGCTGTTTTTTAAAACTTGCACTGCTCCACCTCAGCTGTGATTTCCAGCCTGTAAGGTCTGTCTCCAACCACAGGAGCAGTAATCTGTTTTTTCTAGCAAAGGGGCTACAGTAGAGTTGTCACCTGACTTGGGGCCGGACCTGACAGGCCGGAGGGATAGCGGCCATTGGTGGTGTTCTTTGAGAATGCCGTTGGGTCGACGTTGGGACGACACCTCATCCATCTCAGCCCCCGTGAGCCACCTGAGTCTGCCCCTAACAAGGAGCTGGGGGACCAGGAGATAGGAGGGAGATGTAGCAAAAGCAGAGAGGGGAAAGGGGTGAAGGGGAAGTAAAGGTTGGAAGGGGAAGGGAGGAAAGAACGAAGGCAAAAAGAGGAGGTTACGCGACAGGGAAAAGGGGGGAGCAAAGAGGGGGACTACGGCCCTGAGGAGAAGACGTGAACACAGTAAAAAAATGTACAGGGGAGAAGGGTTGAGGTTGGTGGGGCAGAAATGTGAGAGGAAGGGAGAAAAAGTAGAGGAACATTCCCTGGTTGACATGCCGGCTTCAGGTGCTGTCATATTAGCTCCCCAAGGTATTTTACCTTCAGACAAGGCAAGGTGATCTAATGCGCTCTGGAACAAGCCCACTGCCAATTAGTGTTACAACCGACTAGTGGGCGTAGTTACTTGGGGTGATGGGGTCAACAATTCAGATGTAATCATATAAAGTTTCACAGTGCTGCATTACTATCAGGAACCCCGGTTTTTTTAGTAGTCGAAAACGTCAACACCACAAATGAAATACTTCTGTATTAATAGTGTGTTTAAGAGAAAATGCCTGAGGAGTTTCCAAGACAACTGTGGTGCAGTTAGTTTGAGGTTAAAACATTATTTGATATACATATTGTGTCACTGACATAACAAATCAATATAAAATTATAATTCCGACATAAAACATTTTTTTGTTGAAAAACGACGACAACAAAATTTTTTAATTTTTTTGATTATTTGCCCCTTAACACCTCTGAAACAACTAACACAATCGGTAACAATATTGTTATTCTAGATGCCATCGTCCTGGCTTCCAGCACCACACTAAGAAATACATGGTTCAGATGTCCATTGACTTTTTAATGAAACAAACTTCCAAAATAGCTTTTTTTCACCCTATAATATTGCAAAATCAGGCACATCCTGTTGAAAAAACAAAACAGCAGGAAAACTGATACATGCCTTTGGATTTTGTAATTTTTCATTCACTAGGCATCCCAACAAGGACAAACACTGATCATATTGTACGTTAGCCCAACTAGGGGTACAGCTTTATCTTTAAAGAGGTTATGATATCCTTTTCCCCACTGGAACACTCTGCTGCTAGAATGAAGACTTACTTTTGCTTTCAAGAGTCTTCAAGAGTAGAATGGCGGGCAGATTTTTCAGCTTACAGGCTCCATCTTCCAGTTTCTTTTCAGGAGGCATATACCCTCTCTACAAGTTTAAAATTTTCCTTTTTGATAGAGCTTATTACAAGCAAGCTTTTGCTTGCCATGAGCCATAACCCTACTTATGCTGCTACAGATCTAGACTGCCTAAGGACCTCCCAGGATCCACCAAGCTTGTCTCTCTCTACCCTCACCTTTGTCACTTTCAGCAGGTATTTCTAGCTTTGGAGCAATTGTTATTATTAGTTATAATACTAGTCCTATTAGTGTCTTATTATTATTTCTATCAGTGTTATTATGATAATACATCTTTATCTCCCCCGCGACAAACACACTCTCCCTCTTTCTCTCTCAAAGCAGATGGCCACCCACCATGGTTCTGTCTGTCAAGGTTTCTATCAGTTTACAGGGATTTTTTCTTGACAAAGTTGCCAAGTGCTTGCTCTTGGGGGAAAGTTCGGTAATAAAGTAAAATAAAAAAGAGTTCACTCTAGATCTGCTCTCTATGAAACAACCCTACAGCTGAGCCGTGGTAACCTAAATTAACCCAAGACAAAGATACAGGTATAGTATCTCTTGCACATTAGGACTGTGTTTAGCAAATTTTGTAGGTAGGACAAATATTGTAAAACCAATATTTAGTCTGATGTGGTCACATGAGTCAAACAAGAGTCAACAGTGTATCTGAAGAGGTCAGAACACATCATCTGATGATAGATAGATAGATAGATAGATGGATACTTTATTAATCCCGTGGGAAATTTAGATCATCCAGTAGCTTATACACTTATACATCGTACCGACATACATACATAAATCACATATAAATATTACAGATACAGGAATGGGTCTGACCCTATGGTACAGAATGCAATGATGTGATTGTGTCAGTTTCCAGTAGGAAAGTGTTCTTGTGCTGCTGGAGTGCATATAGTACAAGAAAATAAATACATAAAAACAAAAAAACAAAAAATAATATATATAAATATATAAATATATAAGAATATGTAAGTGGTAAAGTCTGTGCAAGTCCAGTATAGCCAGTAAAGGGATGGACAGTGGGTTGGAGATGAGATGAGATGAGAAGAGTGGAGAAGGGAAGGGCCGACCGAGGTCGACTCATGCAGGGAAGATCATTCCCCCCCCCACTACTGTGTTTCATCTAAATTGTACGAATTGTTGTTTTCTTAACCCTAGAATGGGTCCTATATATGTTCTCTCTGAGGCCACCATGTTTTTGACAGCAGCCCAGACTGGACAAACTAAATACCTTCTGAGTTTTTATGACAACTGAAGGCTACCACAGGTTTTCTCTTATGTTTGGAAGGGGAGGGTGAGGTGTTTGTGTTTGATAATCAGTCAAACCCATATAGGTGGACTGAGTGGACTTTCCAGTTTGTGTTCACGATCTTCAATGCTGAACCTGCTGTTGTGCACAACCACCTAAAACAAGTGTGGGAGCTCAAAGCTAGGTCTCTTCTCTGAGCAGTTCAAAAACAACTTTGTGTAGCGTCACCATCACAAAGATTAAAAGCAATATGCTCCTCAAACAATTTTACTGGATAAACATTGAGTGGCCCTTGACAGACATCTCATACCCCAGCCTCAATCTACAACAACATTGTATCTATAGACTAGAGCCCATATGAACAAAAATCTAAGTAAATAAATAAGTATCCACACCAAATCCAGGGATAAACTGATTCCAGTCCAACACTCCAACAGTGTGAGTGTACTCCAGCAAGTCCACTATTCACAAGAATCTTCACTCAGTGAGCCACACTCAACTTAAAAACACTCTCTTCAAAACCGGAGTCACTTAAAAGCCCTTCACTATCATTAATTAATGCAGAGTTGATTCGTTTTCCCCACTTGCCGCTTCAGAGCCCGGTTGACTTTTTCCACATGCTTATAAAATAGAAGCAGCGGTGCGGTGCTGAAATGTGGTCGATCTCTGCTGGAAATTACAGTCCAATGAAAAGTGGACGGAGTGGGATCAGTGGTGCGTGGGGAAGGGAAGTCTGAAGGGCGCGCTTGAGTGTATCTGTTCGTGTGTTGTCGGAGAAAGAATTAGGGAGAGTTTCATGTTCACGTATTGGGTATCTGCATCTAGATAGAGAAGGAAAGCAATAAAAGAAACCTGTACACTATAATATAATTTCATAGCTCTGTTCAAGAAGTTTATAACATTCATTTTGTTGCTGTTGTGATTGTGTCAACTTTTACAAACGTTAGCTTTTGCGCAACAGAAATTATTATAAAGCCTCACAGAGTGTTACATTACATTTTTCTGTGCATGCGCTTCTTTTATTGTGTTGTTAATGCATTCATTTTTGTCCGTGAATTGCATGCGAGAGAGCTGGAAGGAAACAACCAGTGCAGGTGAGGGAAATGAGTGAGAGTGGGAGATGGAGGGAGAGAGATCTCATAGTAAACACACAGCCTGGAGCTCATTAAAAGTGTCTCTCGGAGGGCTCAGAGGCAGCAGCAGAGTTCGACTCAGTCTAGCCCTTGTCCTCCCAGCTCCATACTAAACAGGCTAATTAGACTTAGAGTCTCCTGAGCTCTCTAATGATAGCACTTCACAAAGACAACACAAGGAAATACAGCACATCCCAAGCCTCGATATGCTACTCCCGCTCTGGCTCTCTCTCTCTCTTTCTCTCTCTTTTGCATCAATAATATCAGTTTATTCGGCTGTTTATTTTGCCGCAGTGGATTTGTGATTGTGTTCAGGGGATTTGAACACTTCAACCACAAATTGGCAACACAGCTACTGTAATATCATAATAAATCACGGTCCAAATTTTTCCAACTAGGAGAGACCCTGCACCCTTTGCTCTGTTGTTTTTGCTTGGTGTCCATCTTCTTTAATTACATGCGTGATTAATTTAAATTACATGTCTTGGTAGCCCAACTTATACAAAGGATGATAGACCACTCACTTTATTGTGTAAATTGCATTATACATATCCTTTGGCACAATAAAATAAATGAAATAACTGAAGTCATTAGAACCTAATTTTTATTATATATTATTTCTTGTGGATTTATGAATGTTAAATGTTAAGAATCGCTAAATATAATGATTATATAATGGAACACAGTCGAGTTAACATTTCAATTTACTAGATCCAGATTTGTATTCGGATCTGCTCTAAATTGTACACAGTCATAAACATCAATTCCCCAAAAATGTCTACTTTTTTTTTACATGAAGATCCAAGAATTATTTTATGAGAAATAAAAAAAATATTTCTGGATCATTGATTCTTGGAATGGGTTCTTCCCTGACCCACACCTCATCCTTCCAACAAGTTTAATGGTAAGTTTTTCTAGTAGTTTTCCTGCCAACTACCAAACAAAAGAGCCAAGATGAAAATATAACTAACTTGACGGAGGTAAAAATAACAATCACAACTTATATGAAAAACAGCCGCTCATTGTATTTGCATGAAGGATGACTATTAACTTTAAACTGATCCTCAAGATTTTTACTTATTTGATCTCATGGCAATGGACTGATCTAGTTACGATCTTAAAAAGTTGAGGGTTTAGTAAAGAAAGATGTGTCCATCAGGTTGTGAGGGTCAGTGTTGTTTATAGCCCTACAACCGTATCTGCCTGTTGATGTGCATGAATTATCGCAGCTGAGAGTATGTATGTGTTAGTGTTAGTGTTTCCGTCACTAAGACGAGATAAAAAAATTACACGAGCGTCACAACAGACTGACATTTGGATATATTTTGAACTCAATGCAACAGAGATAAAAAGTGTTTTATGAGTCGAGCCTTGTGAATAAAAAAATCTCGAGGAAAAAAACACCCATAAAACAGAATGCAAGCATATGTATTAGCATGTTAATTAATGACACTTCACTGTCAAAGCTTTATTTGGCAAACTACTAAAGAGAAAGTTGTACATTAACATTACATTATACATTAGCATCTACAAACAATGCCATGCTGCTACATTGCTTGATGAGGATATCTGCCTTAAACTGATCATTTTGGAAAAACTGTTGGCCCTAATTCCTTTTAAAACTCTGGGCTGCAACAGGACAGACGGAATTCGTATTCTTGGTCTTCACAAAAACCGGACAAATACCGGACTAATACAAATAATACTCCTTTTATGTTTTTCTATGACTAAAATGCTTTAGACTAAAACCTGAGTAAAAAGAAAAAGGGTTAGGTAGACCTAAGATGAACAAATCACTTTAGAAATAAATCTTATAACTACAACAATAGTTAGACTGTATTTGATACATTTAATTATGCCAACAAAAAGCCATAGATGTGACTTCTACAATCCAGAAATATGACTTTTATCTCTGGATAAAATGTTTATGATGAAGTTCGAATCTCCGTATAGTTGCTTTGCTGTTTTCTGAGTATCCACCAAGGTTAACACTTCTACTGCGTTCTGCTGCTTCTACTTTTGTAAATAAGCATTCCTTTAAAATGTCAACTGTGCCTCTCAACTCATGTTTTTTTAGATCAAACACTCATCCTATCCACACCATGGAGATAAAACATGTGACATGAGTAGAGTATGAAATAAATAAATAAATACATAAATAATGCAGGCAGAGGGAGTCAATCGCTGAGAAGAAGTCAACAAGGGGAGGGCAGCAACAAACACAGAAAGTTTTCAATATTTGTCCTTTATCCTGATCGGACCAACAGTTTGCGTCTTTCATTTGTCTTTTCATGCTCCACAGCTGCTGAGGATGAAGTGACACATGATCAGTGAAAGACGAGAAGTGGAAGATGAGGAGATGAAGAGGAGAGGGAGAGCAGAGGGAGGGAGAAGATTGAACGATCAGCTAACAGGCTTTGTTGAAGCAAAGCATGCTGGGGGCATCAGAGGCGATGGGGGGAGAGAGGGATGTTTGGAATGGGCATGAAAAGCGAGGGGGGGGCACAAACAGACAATAAACACTTTCAGTCCCCCAAAGGGAAAATAGCAAACTGTGCCAAGAGTTCTGGTACCCTGCCCTTACTTCACAGTTTTCATGCGGTCACAATGAACACACTGCATGTTTTCAGAGCTGCCTGCATGTACACACACAGACACACACCGAATTTGCATAAACCATAAGTAACTTATGCTACATGTTAACACATGCGCCTTCACCCAGACACACTCCCATTCGGGGGCACTGCGCTGCACAGCTCCTCTGCAGACTCCCTCTCTCTGACATACAGGATTAGAGTGATTTGCTGTGATTAAGCAGCCGCCAGTTAAGTTCAAGCAGGTTTTTGTAATAGTTTAATTCATGGCCAAGAAGATGGGCTTAAATGAGATTGTAGAGTGCGGTCGATTAAGCTCATTAGGCATTTTGAAGAGGGCAGCCTTTCTCGCATCCCTCTTTTCCTGCAATCAGATCCGGGATGAAAATGGGAATTAATTAGGGAGAGAGGTTCCTGCTGTCCTGTTCCAATGTGTTGTACTGTGAGTGTGGGTGTGTTTGTGTGTGTGTGTGTGTGTGTGTGTGTATGCGTGTGTGGCCTCGAGGATCAGTGCTTTATGAGTCTCCGGCTTGGCCTCTTGTCTGTAAGTATTAAATCCTCATTTATACCTTTGGGGTTAATTTGGGTCCATACACATGCAGGATGTTTTATGATGCCAGGATTACACCTTTGCAAAAAAGTATTTGAATTAAAAATTGAGCGAAAAAAAGTTCATGTGAATTATAAAAAATTTCCATGCAGTACTTTTATGCAAATATCAGGTGTTAGGGTATATCAAGATGACCTGGTTTATAAATGCCTGACTTTTTTCCTTATTACTAACTCTTTGTCGTCAGACCTGGCCCTTCTGTCCTGCAGTAACCATGCATAGCTTTCCAGTCTTTCATGCCTGCTCGCCTGGTTTACCTGTCGTCTGTTATCGACCTATGCCCACGTCACAACTTCACCTACTTTTCGCCCTTGCCTGCCGAGCCCTAATAAAGATGAACGGTTTTGAACTTCAACTGGTTTCACTAAGTCGTCCTGCTGAGTTCACCATTAACGTGAGAGGTTGTGCTAATGCTTCAGTCTTCTAAAAAGGAACACAAAAACAGTAGAGGAAAATGCACGAACTCTCTGTTGCCCGTGTTGATTAAGTCCATGCAAATGAGGATGCGTTAAGGAACCTTAATCAATTACGATTAAAAACTGATTAAAGAAAACAAATAACCTTGTGGACCAAAAAGCACAGAAGATTGTAAAGCATCTCGGAAACGTTACCAAAGGTCAACAAACTCAAGCCACCTATGGAATGTTAGATTTAGCAAGTTTTAAAAGGTGTAAACCTGAGCTCCAGTGAGTTGCCTCCAGCTACATCTCAGCTACTTGGACTTGCTTTGGTTCATCATTCATCAGGAGTCAGCGATGACTCTTGCTACCAGCTGTCCCCAATTTCAGCTGCTGTTGAGGGAGCCCAATTTTGGCTACCTTGAATAAAACAAACGAAAATACTCTGCAAGAGAAGCCCTTGTGAGTCCCAGACTTTCCACTTATGTCCAAGAAGCTTGATGAGAGAGGGAAAGTGAAACAGGTCAATAAAATGTGTTTTGCAGCCAAACCAAGGAGCACAGCATCTGCACTGGGGCAGCCAGTGCCATGTTCTTCCAAATATCTGAAACAGTGGTGACACAATTGGAAATGTGCCTCTCTCTGGCATGGATTAAGTTGGGGCAGGCCAAGAGCATGATCAGCCAAAGGACTCAAAGGAAAAGCCCTGTAAATCTGTATAAAGGAAAACTGCACCCTCCCCAATTGTCACTTCTATTCTAATCCAGGATGATCAGGGATGTCTCTGTTTAGAGGTTATAACCACATTCACAACTGTGGCTTGTATATGCTGTGGAACAGATATAAGCAACGTTTAATATTATGGGAAGTACTTAAATCACTCTCACATTAGTCTGTTAAAGACCCCTGGCAGCTGATTTGCTTAGCTTAGCACAAACACTGGAAACTGGGGTAAAATAGCCTTGCTCTGTCAAATGGAATCAAATCTGCCTAAATGATGAATATGAGTAAGTGTTTAATGGGGTGTTCAGATTATTCCCCTCTGCCAGAAAACTCTGCGAATAAGCATATTTCACAAAACGTCAAAATGTCTCCTCTCCGAAAGCAGGTATGTACTCAAAGCAACTGGTTTGGATCTGCACTCAGTGTTAAAGGTTTACACCCTGCAATTGTTTACACCCTCTGATTCAGCTGTTATGCTCTTATTTAGATGCAAGAACAAATTACACTAAATATGTTAAATGCACAAATTTAGCTGCACCATTCTACATACAGTTCGTATCCTCTTAATGAAAGTCAATGTTATTTGATTCCTCATCTTAAGACTCCTATGGCAAAGTTCAGTGCCAGTTCTGTTTGCTTTGTTTGTAGCCAGGCTGACAATAAAATTGAGTGGATCTAACGGTGATGGACGAGCAAGAAGCTCATCAAATCTTGATGCAGGACACTGAATCTTACTTTTCCCCTGAACCATACCATAGTTGCCATGGGCAGATAGGGTGGGAAGAAAGGATTTTAACAACGTTCTTTTGACAGTAGGGTGCATGCCATTGCATTTTTACTGAATGTCACATGGAGGTATGGAGGAGAATCGTCCAACATTGTTTGATCGTTACAACAGTGCAACACATTCTGCATGTAGGTGCTGAAAATTAGTTGTTTTCTTAAAGGGATGGTTTACTGAGAAATGATAATCCAATCGTTATCTACTCACCACTATGCCAATTGAGCCCCCCTCCTTCTGGTGAAGTGTTTGAGTTTACAAAAAAAAAAATTGAGTTTTAGGGGGTAAACAGCGTTGCAGCCAAAACATTAGAAAAACATAACATGCAACCGCGCTGGTGTGGTGTCATCCAAGTGTCTGATAGCTCGGACATTCATATTCGTCTCAAAAAGGTATCATGTACACCATGTTTTTAGGCTAAATGTCCTCCACTTTCATGTTTGCGTGCACACACTGCACACAAACTCTCGCTCAAGGGAATTCTAGGGCTGCACGTAAGCTTCGCTACTTTCGGTAGCATACTTTTTGGTGTACGTGACACAGTTTCGAGTCGAATTTGAATGTCTGGGCTTGCGGATGACACCACAGTTTTCTAAATTTTTTCGGTTATTTTTTTACATTTGAAGAATTGATCACCCGTTACTTCACTTGTATTGGATATGGCTGCTGAGTGTTTACCCCTGCAACTCCGAAAGTGTTTTGTGGACTCAAACACTTCACCCACCCCTTCATCAGCATAGTGGTGAGTAGATAATAAGTACATTTTTTTCTTTTTTTCTGTGATCCCTTTGAATTAATCATCGGGTTGAGTCGAATCGGGATTGACATTATTTTGTCTGCTGCTCTATAAAAACATCCAATATCATCTCAAATATTCTATTGGATGAAGCAAAGCCGAATTTTACAATTTGTTCTGTATTTAAGTCAGACAACTCATGTTCAAACTTGTATTGCAGTATAACAACAGGTTTACTGTTTGGCGTCTAGGCTCAAACTTAATCACTCCCCCATATGATTACACAGGAACGATGGGAGTGATGAGCAAATAACCCCCCGTTGGAGCCTACAGGGGGATGCTGGGGTGGTGGAGGGGCTGAAGCAACTGGTAGCAATACTGCAGCAGCAGTGTGAGCAGAGGGGATGATGGGAAATGTATCTCTGGTTAATTAGACCACCTGATAAGGTGGGTGTGTAATAAGGATGGTTGTGCAGAATACTCTTATGTCACTATGCAATTTTTTTAACATATCTTTCATAAATATATTGCGAAAAAAACACTCTGCAAAGTTTGTTAGATATCCACAGTTAAAAGTTTTGTTTTCAACAATTTTAGTCAAGGGATCAACTAGTTTCACATAGGTATATAAAAAAAAAAACTGCATATAGTAGCTCTTTTCACAACATGAGGCCAAAATGAGAGGCAAATGTAAATAGAAGCCATTCAGCAATTTTGTATTCCCTTAGTCTTTGACTGGCCTGCCACAGCCACTTACATGTGGTTTAATCTTTACATTTATAACCTTCTGAGAGTTCTCCACATGAAGTCAAATGATATTCATCGCTGTTAATTATTCAACATGAATTCATAAAGTATAGTTTAGTTTAGATCATTCATACTTCATTGGATGGTCACTGTAGATTGACAGAAAGGATGGTAACATCTCAGGCACTGGGATGTTTCTCCGAGGCAAGACCCATCAGGAGGCCCCTCAGTCCTCGTAACTTTTCTTTTTCATTTCACTGTAGACAGTCTCGTGTCAAATTTTTTTATACTTTGAAGTTATCTATTTGAAGCTTATAGTTTTCGTTGTATGGAACACTATTCTGTTTGGTTGTTATAGGACAGGGGTGGGCAAACCTTTTGACTCGCGGGCCACAATGGGTTCTAAAATTTGACCGAGGGGCCGGGCCAGGACCAGATGGATGGAGTATTTTTGTGAATTAATATAAATGACATGGAAAAATCATTACTTGAAAGGATTTGAGCTTTAACAAGTAGCAAAGCATTTATTTGCAAGGCGATTTAACAAAAACTTGCCTTGTTATAAATAAAATTTCCATTAGGTAATATTGGTAAAAGTCCTTGGAAGTATCAATACTAATAAATATCTTATATAATCTTCGGCGCAGATGGCGGCCTTCGTAGCCAGAAAATGTATGGCCTCTTTTCTGGATAGTGGGAGGAATTTGAGACTATATACAGTCTATAAGGTAACCACATAATGTGACTACAAAGCTTAATCTACAGTTAAACTGTATCACAGTGCGGATGCAGAGGGATATTTGCTTAACATCTGCAGTCTTTTTAAGAGAATATGCTGTTTGATAAAAGTAGAGAGGAACACAGTGTCCTTTACTTTCCCACTGCCTACACTCCTTAGCAACAGGCTTGCCAACACACCTCAGCCTCACATTGCTTATTAATACATTTATATAGATCACTGAGTGTAATTACATCCGTATGTTTCTCGATAAACCTTTGTATTTCTAAGTTTTAAGTCAACACCATGTCTTCACTAAGGTACATCTATTCCACAGCTGTTAAACACAGAGACTGCTTTAATGTTTCATTACCTCAACACTGCAAATTTATCAGAACATTTATCACAGGTAATGAATGAAAATGATCAAGATAACTGACAGGCTCCATCGTTTCATCGCTCACTCGAGATGTTAAGAGCAGACATGGAGCAGTGAGGGGGCAGAGGGCATGTGCATGCTCACACAAATTTAACATGGTTCAGGTGTTTCCATGACAAGTCTACATTACAAAACTAAAAGTGCACACATAGAGCACATACCTCCACCATATCTGAAAGGCCACTTTATCATCATATTACATATTAAAATCAGATGTTCCATATACACCAAATTGGGCTGCAAACTGCTCACATTAAGCAGGAGATATATACAATCTGTGGTATAGCTGAAAGGAATATTTATTATCAAAAAGTAGCTGAATAAAGATAAGTCCACTAATATTTTTTTTTATTTTCATTCACAGAGTCAGGATTATTATCCACATAACAATTTAGATCTTCATCAGATAGTAGATAATAGCACACTACACATGCTTGATTTTTTCAAAAAGATCTCTTTCCCGACCCATACCTCCTTAACGGAGGTTCAAATTCTCAGTACCCTTCAATAGTCCATATATCCATCATTTATACCACTTCTCCTTTGGGAGTTGTGGAGGGTTGTGCAAAATCCCAGCTGACATTAAGTGAGAGGTTAGATACACCCCAGTGGAGAGCATATGACTTCACTGCTGAATTATATATTTTAAATACCTATATTATTCAGGCTAACATTTCATCATCAAAGGCATTTTTTTCTCCCATTAAAACTTGTGTTTTGTACTATGCTTGGTGTCCTCTAGTCTAGACCATTCAAATGTGCAACACAGAACACTGCACATCAAAAATATCCACACTGTCCTCCGAGTCGTTCTCATTCTGATGAAATGGATAAATCATTCAGTGTTAGATTTGGTCTAGAAGAAATACAGCAGCTCTTCAAAAGAGTTGTTAGAAACTTCAGCAGTTCATTACTTAGGAACGATGATGTTTGTAATATATTATTCATTCCGCACATCCATTTCAAATGCCCTGATGTTTACAGTATTTCTTTACAAGTTGTTCAAAAGTATAAAGATTTGCTTCGGGCTTGAAAAAGTATCTCAGACGGTTCAGACGGAGAGAGCTTCAGTGAGCTGGTGCTGCTGGTTCCTGGCAGTGGATACATGCAGTTAAAGCTCTGTCATTCATCCGATAAGAATGGAGATGCTGGTATGTACTTGCTTCCTCACATGCAATTACTCTCAACGTTTGACCTTAAATCCCATAACACGTCTGATGATGATCCATTACTTCTCTTGTATGTCTGTTAGTGGAAATTATAACTTATCTTATCACCACTTAAAAAGGATGGTGTTGTCTTTTATTTTCTATCTTGGTTGTTCATTCTACCACCTGTACCGAAGATCTGAATGCAGAACAGAGTTTATGTGATAAGTAAAGTATTTTTTTTTCTCTTACAATAACAGTTTAAAACAACATTAAAACCTGAATTAAAAGATGCCACACTCATGTAGATATATACACAGCTCTGGCCTCCCTTCCTGTTCTCAGGTGGAGCCTAGTATACATTTTCTTAACCATAAATATGGGGGACAACTGAATAAAGATTTCCTGTGTAAAGGAGCCAATGAAAAAAAAAATCCTACCACAACCATTACGCCCGGGAGACACTGCCTTTTTTTTCAAACACTTACAATGTCTTCTCCATTTTGTGGACAAGCACGTTAATACCAACTACCAAGTATTCCAAAATTTGGATTGGAGAGCATGGATGTAAGCCTCTATCATGATACGAGTTACTGTCTATTGTGTTGCTTGTATTTAATCATTCGTTTTAAAAAATGCTATAACTCTCACTACACAGAATATCATTCACTACTTGTGTGAGATTAATCATGAAATATGTAAAATTGCACATTTCAAACCGAATCACAGCAAAGATAACTAGCTCAATTGAGATTAATTAAGAAGTTGGGTTCATGCAGGGGAAATTAACACCACACCTGAAAAAATCTTTTTACAGAAAAATAACAAGACAATTATATCAACTATAATCTTCCTGCCTTGAAAAGGGTTACAGTAAATGATGGTGAACACACTAGCATAAAGAAAAAAGTTCCCCTCTCCCAAACTCCCTTGTTTGCTTTTGTCTTTGCTCTGAACTGCGCAGCAGCAATCTGACGGTCTCTGGTATCCTTGGAGTGCTCAACGTGCTTCCTCTCGTAACCATGAAGAGATACCTGATAAAAGATGTTTAAAATAAATAACAGGCAGATGATCCTCTCTTGCCTACCACGCTGCAGCTGCTCGATCAGAGCGAGGCAGAGCCAGAGGTGGAAACGGTCGCATTGTAATTACATCTAACCACCTTGTCCAAAAACAGACACATATCACACATCTGCACAAGGGCAGATAGATCCCTACTCTACAGCAGTGGTCACCAAACCCCAAGCCGCGGACTGGAGATCACAAATGACGGCGGCCTTAAAAGTATGTTCGAGAAAACAACTCTGCCGGTGTTCTGGATTAAAGTCACGGCAGAATATCCTGAGATCGCCACAACAGCACTCACGAAATTACGGAGTAGACTGGACATCAGCAACACACTTCGGGTGTCATTGTCACCCCTTTGCCCTAGATGGGACCGCCTTGTTGCAGAGAAACAGGCTCAGGGCTCCCACTGATTCAGCGTTGTCGTTAGTTACATGTTTCATGCACTATATATATTTGTTTTTTACTTATGATATATTCATTGTTACACACTATTGTGTTGTTGGTAGCACGTTACGAGGACGCTGCTCATAAAGTTGCATAAGAATACACATCAGTTTCACATTTATTATTATTATATTTAGAAAATACCCCAGTTGTTATGCTAGTTGTATAATTTTATTTTGTCATATTTATCCGCCACATTCCATTATTGTTTACACCTGATTATCTTTGGAGTCTGCAGTTATTATTGTATTATATTGTGATGCTGTTTTTAAGAAAGCTTTATATATTACTTATAATATATTATTATGCGTTGAGATGCTTCCAAAACCTCTCCAAAGTGCACGGAGGCGCAGCATGTGCGTAATGGAGCTTTGGTATCCGTCCGTCTCAGTCTTGCTGGTAAGTTACCAGCAAGACGTGCACAGGCTTCATCTCGTTAATTCGTTTAATAATTATATTGTGATTTGTTTGAAATATTAATTATTAGTAGTAGTAGTAGTAATTCATGTCCACGCATTGTTAATACATGGCCATGCAATAGCCACACCTTAAAGCCCAGTCCCTGAAAATATTGTCGGACATCCAACCGGTCCGTAGCCCAAAAAAGGTTGGGAACCGCTGCCCTATGCCACAAGACCCATTTTTACTCAATAAATTAGACTGGGTCTGAGTTTCTTCTTCAGAGGACTCCTCTATGTCACCAAAGAAGTCTCAATTTATTTAGGAGAGCATGATTCCAAGACACACCCACAACTCCAGCTTGATACTGTGGAACATAGTGTAGGTCATTAATATCAGAGATTTCAGAATCAGAATCAAGACCAAGAATTTCCTTTTCGTCTTCCTAATCCTGATCTTCATGCAGCATGTTTATGATCATTTTAGCAGCAAATCTGGAATGATTTACTTACACTCTGATATTTTAAATATACTTACATGCATCAGATGTACAAAAGCAACATGAAATGTATTGCAGATGGTCTAGTGAATACATACTCTATTGTTAATTTTAGACCGATGTGTGTAAAATTGATATAGAAATTCAAAAAATGTATGTTTGTTCATGAAGTAAGAATGGAAAAACGAAAATAATGACTTTTGTAGTGGTAATGGTAATCAAAAACAAGACATTTAATGAATACTTAAATATAATGTTAAATTGAATGAATGTTAAATGATGAAATAAATAGATTTCAAAGATATAGTAAACACACAGCCATGCATGAAATAGCATAGGAAAAGAATACGGGTAATTTTTTACCCATGTTGTGCATTAGAAGGGGTAATTTGTGAATCAAAGAGATAAAAGAACGGTTTGGGTTCCATCGGCATAGGAATAATGGATATCCAATTTAAATGGCTGATGCGTTACCTAACGGGAGCATATACAGAGAAAATAGGATGGGACTAAGAATCCAACCATGTGGCACATCAGCGGAGTTAAGGTTAATTTTTTTTTCAAAATGGAAACAGAAACACAACAGCTAAGACTTACAGATATGCTGAAGCACTGTTAGTATATTGTGTATGTGACAAAGATGTCAACTTGGAAAGACGAGATTCTAGAGCTTTTGGAGATAATGGCCAGCACCGGCATCGATAGTCTGTAATGAAAAACATTTGATCCCTGCAGCAGAATGTATAGATCATATCCTGCCTTCTGCATGCTCTGAAGAAGAGTCCATGTAGTTCATCTCTGAAAACGTCTGTAATATTATAAATTGAATCGACACTGACCCACAGATCTGTGCAAAAGTGTACTGACTTATCTTCCTGAAGAGGGCAGCAAAACTCAGCAGGTCTTGACTTTCAGCTCTTCCCCTTATATATATGCAATGACAATTAAAGTAAGAAACCATAATGCTTTATTTCATTAATTCTTGAAAATAGTAGAATTGTATGCTTATGATACATCTGGTATTATGGTTCACATTCATCTATGAAATGTATTTTATACAGCTGAATATGAACTGAATTAGGTACAAGTACACAACTGAAGACATGTCCCTAACATCCGCTAACATCCAAAAACATAAACTGATGGGAATATAAAAAAAAGGACAGAGAGAGGGACTGAGAGAAACAGTCCATTAGAACTCATTTGGAGGCGATCTTCCCATGCACACGAAGGCGGTAAAGACATGTATATTCAGCTTGTCCCCAGTTACTGAGGACATGCATCTCCACACCACGATAGATGTCGTCAGTTGGGTTCTGGTACCAGGGCACAGGAGAAAAGAGGAGAATGGAGAGAAACAAAGAAGACAAATATCAATTGCGATGAGTGAGTGTGATAAAGTGGGATAAAGAGATAGAATTAAACAGACATAAACGTTACTGCATTCTAACATTTAAGACTTAACAAGAACAAGCCATGTGCTATGTTCAGGCCTAGACTTGTTATATAGAACAGAAGAAGTTACGTCAGGTTCTACATTTCTTTTTCATGGTGTCGTTGTCTGTATAGATTTGATAATTTTAACTTACAAGCAGCTGAAATGTCTGCGTGGACTCGCCACCCTTATTGTAGGTGAATGTTCCAAGAAGAGTTCTCTTCTCTGAGATGTCTGTCATTCCCTGGGAGAGAAATAATACATTAGAGTTGCGACTATTGTATGCGACTCACTTTTTTCTTCAAGCTTTAAACACAGAGCGATAGGACGTCTGCAGTGCCTCGTATAATGGATTTCAACTAATAGTATTGGGAGCACTCACATAGAGTTCAAAGGCTCTGGGCGCGGAGTTGATGCTCCCAGTGGGTGAGCTGTAGCGCGAGACGTGGTCCACTGTCACGTGCGTTATCTTTACCGGATGAGAGAGAGTAATGGCATAAGTTCCCTGGGCACCAGGGAATGACCAACACCTCCCTGGGAGCAGTGGTGCCAGACCCTGGGGAGAGAGGAGATGCAATTAATAATATCTCCTTGTATGAAACTAATAGTCACCGACTTGTAGTGAACAATATCCAGCCTCACAGAAGATACAAAGAATACAGAGCAGGGGTTAATAAATTATACCTGAATAACGGTCCGTGGGCTCACATCGACAGTCAACATCGTGTAACCAAACAGGGTCAAAAACTCCCTACTACCACGATATGTCTCTGAACACCTGGAAGTGATCACCCTGGCTCCTGCAAACAGAAACACAAAAATGGGTCATTTGTATGAATGCTGAGTCCGCTTTCTGCAAGAATGGTACAGGAATGGTCATACTGAGCTTATAGAAGTGATAATTATAACTGATATGTGATGCTGATGACTAAATCTGTAATGCAGTATCATTCACTTAAGACAAGTTACAATGACATGGAGATATTCCTGACCTTGAACCTCAAGGGCAAAGTCAGCCATTTCGTCACCTATCGAACGTCCACTTCTTTTGTCATCAAGCATGAATACGTCCTGCTCCTGATAGACATTCAAATGGTACATAATTAATTTGTGTTGACATTTGTGACATCTAGAGTCGATAAGTAGTCTTGGAGATGATCTAGATCTAGATGATCTCTCTATCTACCTTGATGTGGTAACTGAGCCACTTCTCCATGGCCTGTTGGATCTCTGGGGTTAGCTGGTTGTTGGTAGCTGAAGGTGGTTTGACCCCCTGGTAAAGCAACAAGAAAGTTGCAGTCACATTTCAGTTACACAATCTCAAAGAAACAACGGCAGGTTTGAAGTAAACAAGAACTAAAGATTAATACCTGTGTGTGTCTGTCACTGGCAGACGTCTCTAGCAGCACTTTTACCACTGCATTCTTAGTCTCCACTTCTATGATCCTGTTACCAAGGCTGGACATCATTCCGGTCAAGTCCTGCATGTCTAGATCTATCAGCTCCTTGATCTGAGGGAGAAAGATATGGTCAGAGTGAATAGTTGTCTCTGCATTTGGGAACCATTTTTGCATCTTAACTAGTTCCTCAGCAAGATCTTAGATCCTGTAAAATTTCTCTCCGGTTAAATGACATGGACGTAACTAGCTTGGACCAAAGACCTTTTTTTAAATGTTCAAAGGAAATTGTATTTTAAGGTGTAGAGTTGCAGAATTCGTCAGTACTGGCAGTGATGTGTAATTGTAAAAATATACAGAAGTTACAGGGATTATGTTTCATTAACGATATAAGGCAAAACCCAGAGTCAGGGTCTCAAATCTGGATTAGGGACTACTCTAACAGAGCACTACTATATTGTTCAAGAATATAGGAAAATGTGAATGAAGAAATGCATGATTTACACAAGGGTATATTTTGAGAATCTGAATTCCTCAGAAGCTAAATAGAAATTATAAACACAAATACACGGTGAGATACAGGTATCTCCAGTTGAGTCCTACCTCCTCAGCAGCATCAACATGGGTGTTGGTTTGAAGAGGTAGAAACTTTGGCAGTTTGAAATCCAACAAATGGGTCAACACAGGAGAGAGTAGCCATCCACCTGGAGAAAACAAGGGGTAACAGTTCTTAGAGCTTCAAAGGTCTGAGAGAACAGCAAGTAGTCTCCTTGCCCGATGACCTGCAATCTTGAATCTTGTAAAATGTCAATGCCACTTACATAGAGATATGAGGATGAGGAGGACAAGCAGACCACAGGTCTTCTTCATGCGACTCCTGACTGAATTGTTCACGTTAGGACAAGGAAGACAAATTTATTTTTAGGTTTTGTTCATCTGGAGCCAAGATATGCAGTGATTGTGAAACCACAAACTTATGTCAGGTGATAGTTGTTCATGTAAACATGCAGCAATGTGAACACACCCCACACAAATCGACTTAACAATGCCAGTAAAACAAGCACAAGTATGAGCTTGAAGCATACATCAAGTAAACCAAAAGCCAAACATAAACACATCCACTATCAACTTACCTAAATCTCCGACATGCATCATCATTGATTTAGACTTGGCCCCTATCCATGAGAGCAATGCTGTAAAAAATGGAATATATCAGATTATTATGCAATAATATATAATATCATGCTTATTTTACAATGCCAGATAATTTCTACACTCACTCATCGGAAAAAATAAGGCACTAATTAATGCTCTCATGTATCCAGAACTTCGAGCTGAATCTTTTCTGGGACGGTTGGTAATACTGTAGGTGTAGGTAGTTTGTGTATTCCTTATTGTGCTTGAAGTCCTGGTAGTACTGGTAGTACTGTTATAATTGTTAATGGGCGGCCATCTGGACAGACCCTCAGACATCAAGTACCTTGAGTGCAATCGGGTGGTGTCATATGGTACTGATGCAGGATAACTGACTAGATAGACAGAGACAAAAACATGTTAAACAAAATTGTGTTAATTTTTTCAGGCTTTGACTTTCTTTTTGTGAATTACAACATACATTTACCTCTTCAAGCTTCTTAACAATATACTAGTTCCAAAAAAGTACCAAAGGAATACTGGTTGAACTAGATGCAGGACTGAACTTTACACTACTTTGTTGCAGGAAATTGTGACTTTTTAAATCTAGAAAAAAAAAAAAAAAAAAAACACTGCGCACAAGTTCGCAATTTATCTAACCATAAGACTGGGCTGCAGGGATGGGTGGCTGGGCAGCAGGAATGGGTGTCGTGTAGCTGTTTGCTTGAGTAGCATTCTTTGCTCCGTGGGGCAGATTGGGGTAGTTACCGTCCCTCTTCCTGAAAACCCTTTAAAAATTGACAACACACACACACACACGCAAAGTTGAAGAAATTGGCATTAGAGAATTGACAAATGCTGAATTCAAGCTTGACACACACACACAGTGTTACATACTTGACAGGCTTCTCACGGTAGGATATATTTGACAGACAATGCGCATCTGATTCCTCATTTGTGTCGTAGTAGCCAGCGGCTCTCAGGCGGGCACTCGTACGACGCATGACTGAAAGACTGAGAGAAACAAGATATGAATTATCACAGAGTTAAACTGCACAGTACTGTATATGCTGGCACTTTGAAGTTAAACACCTATGATGATCCCTAAGTAAATTATTTGCCTTTCAAATGTGTAGCTGTTGACTTGCTTTGCTTTTCCTATGAACTTGCCTAAAGTTTCCTTTGAATAGTACACTATGGAACTGCTTTGCTGTAAAGCAAAAATGTTTATGTCACCAGGCCCTTGTGTGATGTCACCACTACAGAAAAAGCTGAGAGAGAGAGAGAGAGAGAGAGAGAGAGAGAGAGAGAGAGAGAGAGAGAGAGAGAGAGAGAGAGAGAGAGAGAGAGAGAGAGAGAGAGAGAGAGAGAGAGAGAGAGAGAGAGAGAGAGAGAGAGAGAGAGAGAGAGAGAGAGTTTGAAAAACAACTTTATTTGGTACTATTGGTTGACACAACACATTGAAACACCTAATAAGTTATTTTTAAAATACACGTTTAGCCATGAATAAATAAATAAAATCACACAAGATAATCAGCATAAACAAGTTCTTGATCTGTCACAGAACATAAAACATCTTGAAAACACCACAGATCATTAAAAGAGTCCAGGTCACCTGCTGCTTTATAAAAAATAAAATCAACCAATATTCTGGATTTTATCATGTTGATACAGACAGGGACCGACTCAATGTGGATGTCTTGCTCCACCTTCCTCTTCCTGGTTATATACATGGCCATCTTAGCCTGCCCTAAAACAAAGTTTAAAAGCTGGCTTTTGTGTTTTTGTTTGCGAGTGTATTTAAATCCATAAATGAAACCCTGCTTGTTAAAAACCTCTTTGAAACTGGTAAAAACAACTTGTAAAAACAGAAACAAATCAAAGAGACGGTGACACTAAAAACAGTGAAAGAGGGTTTCTTTTACATTACAAAATGGGCATTTGTCTTCCACTGAGTTCTTAATTATTATTTTGTTATCATTCATTAAAAACAGGCTAAAATCCAGACCCAGGCTGTTAAAATGTTGCAGGATGCACAGGGACAGAGGTCTCCACAGAGCGTCCCTTGGCCCGGTCAGCAATCTCTGTAAGAGCGGAAGGCAGCGCCCCTGCTGGCCAGATGGACCAGGCCCTGCCCCCCCTCCTCTATAGGAAGGAAAAGGACACTCTGTGGGATCCAGTGCATCCTGCCCCAAAAGAAATCTATTAAAACCCGTTGTACCTCTGCCAGGAGAGAAGGTGGAGGGTCGACACAGGCCAGCCGGTGCCACAGGGTAGATGAGACCAGATTGTTTATTATTAATGTCCGGCCTCTGTACGACATTTTGGGCAACAGCCACTTCCATTTTTTAAGTCTGCCTTTGACCTTTTGTAGGACATTATTCCAATTTTTTTTGATGTGGGTCTCATCTCCCAGGAAGACACCGAGGTATTGGAGTCATCCTTTCTTCCAGGCCAGACCTCCAGGCAGCCTGAGCCGATCCCCCAGCTTCTCTCCAACCATCAGAGCCTCGCTCTTCCCCCAGTTCATGTCACAGTCTGCTCATCTCCTGTCTGCTGGTATTTTTCCACTCACCTGTCTCTGCTCCACTCTGCCAGTCAGCCACACCTCCTCATCAGGCCAACTCTCCACACCTGTGACAGCCCTGGCTGCATTTAAGCCTGCTCCTGTCTCTGCTTCAGTGCCAGATTGTTCTTGTGTTATGCCTGACTTCCAGCGTGTTTTCCCCGGACTGATCACCTGTTGCCGACCCCTTCGATCCCCGACCTGCCTCCCTCGTCTCTGCCCTGGACATTACCTCAGCCTTCTGTCTTCGACCACGAGTTTCGCCTATTCCCTCCAGGTTACGCTCCTGCTCGGCTCTGTGGCTACACAGCTCACCACTGGACCTGTCTGCCAGCTAGGTAACTCATCAGCTGTTGACTTTACCTTCAGTCAGCGACACCAGGCTCGCTCCTGCTCAGATCTCGCAGATGATCACTGTGAGCAAAGACTTTTCACCCTGCCACTGCTTGAACTGTTAAAGACTGCAATGAACAATAAAGGTCATTACCGACTGGTATTTCGTCTGCCTGTGCTGCTTTTGGGTCCTCGCCATATCCGTGACAGTTCACCTTTGCAGAAGAGATAAAACCAAAGTCATTTACGGTATCAGATAAAAGATCAATGTCTTTTTGTGTGTTCACAAGTATAATTAGATCGTCTGCATACACAGATAATTTAAAAGACACACTACACTGGGGGAAAAACACACCTTTTAAAACCTTCCTTAGCTTATGGAGCAGAGGCTCGATGGCCAGAGAGTACAACATCCCAGAGAGAGGGCAGCCCTGCCTCACCCCTCTCTTAATGTCAAAAGGAGCACTCAGCCCACCATTTATTATAAGAACACTCGCAATGTCTGTATAGAAAACCCGGATCATGGCTATAAAACCTTGGTTGAACCCAAAAGCAGCCAGAGTCTGCCATAAGTACTGGTGTTCAACCCGGTCAAAAGCCTTTTCCTGGTCTATGGAAATAAGACCAGTCTCTATTGCCAATGAACTGGAGAGGTCCAAAACATCTAGAATAAAAGTGACATTGTAACTTATGAGCCTGCCGGGTACACAGTAAGTCTGGTCAGGGTGGATGACGGACGCCATCACCTCCCTTAGTCTGAGGGCCAGAGCTTTGGACAGGATTTTGTAATCCGTGCACAACAGAGAGACCGGCCTCCACTTCTTTAACTCTTGAAGGTCTCCCTTCTTCGGCAGCAGGGTGATGACGGCCCTCCTGCAGCTCAGAGGTAGCCTTCAATTCTGTAAACTGTCGTTGACTACCTCGAGCAGATCCTGTCCTAGGATGTCCCAGAAGGACTTAAAGAAATCAGCAGGAAGGCCGTCTATTCCTGGAGCTTTGCCGCTCTGCAGGCTCATGGTGGCTCTGTGAAGCTCTTCTTTTGTAATGTCTGCAGCTAGCTCCGTGTTGCTGTTCCTGCTAACCTGAGGGAGACCATTCAGAAAACTGCTGTGCACATCTGGATTACTTGACCACTCACTCTTAAAGAGGTCTCTATAGAAACCGGTAGCACACTTCCTGATCTCAGACGAGTCTGAGACTTCAGAGCCGCTACCCGTTCGTAAACAGTGAATGGTCTTCCTTTGTCCATTTTTCTGCTCCAACCCAAAGAAGAACTGGGAGGGGGCATCCATCTGTGAGATGTTCATAAACCGGGACCTGACCAGAGCTCCCTGTGCTGAGACCCCCAGCAGGTTGGCTATAGCCGACTGTTTGGTCTTGAGGGAGTCTAAATGCCCTTGATTTCCTGTAGAAGCTACTAAAGACTGTAATTCTTCTACCTGTCTCTCCAGATCCCTCATTGTCCGGGTTGAATCTCTGCTGACACTGCGAGTGAACTGCTGGCAAAGTTGTTTTGTTTGCGTTTTCCCAAAGTCCCACCACTGCTTTATGCTACGGAAGGCAGGCCTGCTCTCTCTGTGGGAAATCCAAAACAACTTGAAAGCCTTTCTAAAAGCCTGGTCGTTTAAAAGAGCTGTGTTAAAATGCCAATAGGCACTCTTTAAACGAACATTTCTAATAAAAACAGAGCAAGAGACTAAACAATGATCAGTAAAACCCACAGGCTGAATAAAACACCTTTTAAAAATATTTAAATGGTGTTTAAAACAATAGAGTCGATCCAGTCTAGCCAGGGATAAAACATTGTCTCTGGCATGGCTCCAGGTGTATTGTCTGTCATTACTGTTAAAAACCCTCCAAACATCAGAAAGTGCATGTGCCTCGGTCAGTTGGTTAAGCCTGAGACCGGATGCAGGATGTGGCTCTAAATGATTCCTGTCTAAAGTGGGATTTTCTGTGCAGTTAAAATCACCTCCTAAAAACATAAAATGACCACTACAGGTTTCAACAGTATCCTCTTAAATGTTTAAAAGTGCCATCCTGTCCACCCTATTCGTGGGCGCGTAGACATTTAAAAACACCAGCTTGACATTCTCATATTCAGCTTTCACCTTTAACAATACACCTGGAATAATTTCTTCTAAAATAAAAGACAGTGGTAAAAAACTCCTGGCAAAAAGAATACCCACCCCCCCACTGCAGCTGGACTTGTGGCTTAAAATCACCTCCCCATTAAAAGCCCTCTTCCAGTCGCACTCATTGTCTTTGGTGCTGTGGGTTTCTTGTAAAAACATAACATCTATCCTGTTAATATCCATGAGTTTAAAAACAGCCGCTCTTTTAAAATCAGCTCTGGCTCCGTTTACATTTAAAGTGCTGATTTTAAAATCACACATGGATAAAAGAAAGAGAAAAACAGTCAGAAAACAGGTCAGTAAAGGAGAAGAGTAAAAGGACTTTTTAAAACTCATCATCATCAGGGATCATTTGGCCTTTTACTCTCAACACGAGTTTCCTGAGTCTATAAATCTGTTGGTCTGTTAAAAACTCATCGCTGCCTGTTTTTCGTGTGAGCGGTTTGGAGGACTTTAAAAACAGTTTGAGGTCAGGGAAGTGATCCTCAACCGAGGGCAGCCTCTGGCCTTTAGTGGTCTCCAGGAAGGTTCTGATGTCAGAGGGGGGGTAGAGGCCGTCCTCGTCCTCCTGAGAGGAGGGAGCGCTCCCCTGGCTGGACCTCACCCCACGGCTTGCCTTGCAGGCTTTGGCATTGCTTTGCCCAGAGCCTGAACTCTTCCTCTTTTGTGTTAAATTAAACATTTCATCATCACTTATGCCTTCCTCCATGTCCTCACACAGCATTTCAGCTCTGCTCCCTTTTCCCTCAGTATCGTTTATTTCGATTGCCTCTGGCTGGCTGTCGGTTTTATTGCTTACCTGCTCAGAGACACTGTTTACTCGGGGGGCTCCCCCCTGGACTCCCACCTCCGGGAGCGGACTCTCCGGAGCCTCGGATGCTACCTGAGTCTCCGGAGCCCCCTCCTCCACCAGAGGAGCGGGAGGCTCTGCAGGCGGGGGCCGCAGACGCCGCAGCCTGAGCTGCCGCTGCCCGGGTCGGAGCCGGAGCTTCCGCTGCTGGAGCTGCCGCCGCCGAAGCCCGGGCCGGAGCAGGAGCTGCCGCTGTGGCAGCCTGGGCCGGAGCCGCCGCTGCCACAGCCTGGGCCGGAGCCGCTGCTGCCGCAGCCAGCCGCCTGCGCTCCACCCTTCCCCGGGCAGGAGCGGGCCAGGTGCCCCTCCTCCCCGCACTCAAAACACTTCATCGCATAGGATGACACAAAAACCACATAATTAAAACCCTAAATTTTGAACGAGAAGGAGATGTTCAGGTCCTTTGTATTGTCTCTAAGGACCATGAAAACCTGCCTCCTGTGACTCACTACGTGCCTGAGTTTTGGGGATTTGCTCCCAAGAGACACCATTTTAATTTGGGACACAATCTGCCCGTACCGGGACAGTTCCTTTGCCAGAGTGTCGTTTTTAATAAAAGGTGGGGCATTAGATATTATAACCCTCGTGGCTGGGTTGACGAGTGGGAGAACAGGATTAAACGTGTCGTGGATCACCACTCCTTTCTCCACCACCTCGCTCACCTTCGCCGTGTTGTCTAAAAACATTACGATGGCTCCGTTCATCCGGGAGGCCGACTTGACCGAGTCACATCCGACCACCTCTCCCACAGCCAGTGCGGCCTCTGCCACACTGCATGCCACTGCGGGGATCAGTTTAATGGCATGCCGGCGAGTCAGACTTTCAAAGTCTGCTGCCGCTGCCGCTGCCACAGGCATGCTGCCTGTTAGCACACACACTCACACTCAAGGCCAATGTATGCTTCTCCGTTTTGACGGACACGGACAGATAGGACCGCCTTCTCCAACGTGGAACGCCCTCTCCGCGGCTCCTCGGAGAGCTTTTCGTGCAGCTCTCATTTTTCTAACTACATAACTACTAAATGGCGGAGAGCCCACGGATAGCCCTTGGCTGTGATTGGTCCGCTAACGCCAGCATTTCGGGACCTCAAACTTCCGGTTCCATTCCCTACATCACAATAAACCAAAATCACAACTACGACTCTATGATTAATGTGACAAGTGTGTTAAGCCAGCGGCGTTGTCCGGCTGACGGTGGCTGGTTAGAGCACTTACGGCATGTGTGTATGGTCACATACGGTTATAACGAACTTTCATAACGGGGCTAGAGGGCTAGCCACCATGCTAACTGCGGTGGGAACAGCGCAAAAACCCGCTGACTTTAATCCCACGGCTGTCATGACACTGTTTCTCAAACACCGTCAGGTTAGAAGCAAACACTTGGTAGTAATTAGTATCGGGTGTCCGTGCTGACTGTGTGGAAGCTGGGGGAAAGCTAGCTGCCTCCGTGTAGCTTCAAGCTGTTGCAGCTGTTGAATTAGCAACGCAGTTTGGAAACAAGACCGGGGAACCGCTGCGTTAAGACACGATAACATAAGCAATTTGACCCGCTGGGTGTCACTTTATTTCAGCAAAAACTGTCGCGTCATCAACATCCTTTTTCTGTTAGTTGCCATCGTTCACTGTGTGTGAGGAGCCGGGAGGACGTAAATAAACTAGCGTCGACTTCTTCTATATACCTCATGAGGTAGGCTTCTCTAAGCTCGACTTCCGTTGCGCCATCTACTGTTCTGGCGGTGAATTGTTTTCACAACAAAAAGGCTCGTAGAACTATAAATCAAAAAGGGTCCGTCCGCTCCGTCCGTCCGTCAGTCCGCAACGGACTCGGAGAAGCATACAGAGGTCTTCACTCACACACTCACTCAGGAAACTAATCTAAACAGAAAAAAAACTATACAACTTAAGACGAACAAATAAACATACACCTAAGTGATAAAGCTCAGCAAAGTAAGTCTTAAACCCACTATACCTTTCACCCTCACACACAGCTCTCAGCCCCACGCACACTCCGCCACGACAGAGAGAGAGAGAGAGATTTAGCAGAATATTAAGTAAATCAAGACTGTAATGAATTCACATAAACTGTTACACAGCAAAATCAAAACTAAGAAAGTTTGAGTTCAAATTTAGTGGAATTTGAAAGTTGATTTCATGAATTAAAAGAAAAACTGCATGTATTTCAGTATATAATACAGTTCACTACTACATGTGGTAATCAATGATGTCACTGATAAACTTATTCCAGGCATCTTTTGGTGAAACAGCTGTTTAACCAGGTGCAGGTCCGGGGCAGTTCCTCAGGGTGTTATGGCTTCTAATGGAGCTCAGCGTAAGTTCAATAAGGAAGACTTAAAACCCCATTCAGATCAGCTGACTGCGGGCGGTCCTAAATATTGGGAATGCCCATGGGAGGGCTTACCTTGCATGCTGTCAGCTGATCGTGGGTGTTCCCAATCATCTAATCAGGCCCGCGCTGTTTCCTTCAGCCAGTCACACAGCAGCTGTCAAACTTTAAAAATCCCGTCTCTTCTCTTCCTCAGCAGTGTCAATGCAGTGACTCGCACAACCTCTCCTCCACCCCAATCTCCTCCAGTCCTGAGAAGAATATTCAACACCTCTTCCGGATCCCGATGACAACCGGTCACGGACTAAGGTGGCAGCTGACTGCCTGACAACAGACTTGTTACGCGTGGCATCCATTGCACTTCTGTCCATCCTGGAAGAGGGATCCCTCGCATGCGGCTCTTCCTGAGGTTTCTACGTTTTTCCCTCAAGATGGGTTTTTTCGTAGTTTTTCCTTACTCTTGTGAGGGTTAAGGACAGAGGATGTCACACTTAGGAAGTCCAATAGGACAATGCTTATATATGGACCATTTAAACAAACGATTGACCAATGAACCACCACCAGTGTCTAGACCCCTGGGGGGTATTCCTGTACGACGTTCTGCTCCACCCCCTTCTAATCCTGATGACATCCCACAGGGGTCTAAAATGCCAAAGACTGTAAATATTCGCATTCTCCGTGCACTGTAAAAACTAAATAAAATCGTTAAATTGAAAACCAAGTCTCTCCTGATTGAAATTATTTCGTGCTCATTCCAGTAAGACATTACATTATGAGAGGACATTTTTTAAGGGTTGGGTATCTTGCCAAGGACACTTCGGCATGCAGGTGGGGAAGAGTGGGGATTTAACCGCCAACGTTCTTGTTGGAGAACGACCACTCTACCCCCTAGGCCAGGGATCCCCAACCCCCGGGCTGGTACCGCCAGGGGTGGACTGGCCATCTGGCATACCGGGCATCGTCCCGGTGGGCCGTTGACCCAATGTGGGCCGGTCTGGTCCGCTATGTTTTTTTTTTCTCTTCTTCCTCTCTAAATTCCCTCCAATTGGGCCGGCCAATTGGCTACCGAGGGCTAGCAGTGTGTTGCCAGCATCGACACATATTATTGGTCTATTGTTTGTCATTGTCAATCACAACACAAACCAGGGTGGGGCGGGACCTCATGCCATTGGCAGGGGAGTCGCGGGACGGGCTGCTGCTGAGACAGAAACTTAAAATGGATAATAAGAGTAAAAAGCGCCCGGGTGGCGCTGAGAAGCATCGGGAAAAAAAGCTGAAGTCTCTGGAGGTGGAGGCTGCTACATGTGCCAAACTGACGGACCTGTTTCGAGCCGGGTTCACCAGCCCAGCAGCAGCAGGTGCGCCGGGAGACGAGTGAGGAGGACTCGACAATGATGAGCGAGTGGAGGCAGACATGGTAAGTAACGTTGGCCTGGGGCTGGCTAGGCTACATTTTTGAGACATGTCCAAAACAAAGTAGAAAATATTTTTGATTTTGTTTTAATATGCCGAATTGTGATATTATGGGTTATTATTGTTCAGATGATTTAGCTAAGCTAGCTAAGAGCTGCTAACGTCGTTTACTGTTGCCATAGCAACAGTAAACTTTTTGAGCTGTAAATAGAGATGAGATCGCTTATGTGTTGATCCTTAATGGTGTGATCATGTACTAAATGATCAATTATTCTCAATTACAGGTTGTTGTGATATATTTGAGGAGTTGCTCTCCCTCTGTTTTATATGTGGACATTTGGGACCACTGTTAGAATTTGGTAAGTTTATCATGTATTTTTTAATGTATAAATTCATACTTCATAATTATAATAATTTTCAAATAGTTTTAAAAGAAACACACATCCAAAAAGTTCTCAACTCTAGGTGCAGGACAGAGGAAAACATTTTCTTTATTTTTCAGACATTATAATGTATCCGTGTCCTTCTCAGGTTGACCACTTGACATGTAAGAGCCTGAGGAGTTGTTCGCCCTCTGTCCATGTTCGAGGACTTGCTCTCTGTCTGCCTCCACTCTCTGCCTTCACTGTACCAAAGTTTGTCTGTTGAGTCTCCTCTAGTCTGGTGAGTTTATCATTTTTTATGTTTTATGAAATCATACTTAATTTGTGATGATTAGAGACATTATAATGTATCCATGTCCTTCTCGGGTTGACCACTTGACATGTGAGAGCCTGAGGAGTTGTTTTCCAGACACAGGTAGAGCTGGCAGGGGCGTCACCCTGGGCCTGCCCTTTTGTGCTGGGCTTCAGCTGCAGATCTAAAGGCTGCTTCCAGGGGCATGGGGCCCTCAGCCTTTGTTTTTCTTTGCTTCTGCACCTTACAACATACATCACACCTTATTTTCACACATCCAAACACTGTTAACACCACTGACGCGTAACATATTTTACACATCCCACTACGTAGTTAGAGCTATCTTGATTTGGAGTTAAATAAATTTACTTTTGGCTTGAGAGGTTTGTGTGTGGCCTCCCTTCTTGTTGCCATCTTTGAGCTAGGTGGTAACAGTAGTATGCATGAGAGAAGACGCCGCGAGATTTGTGGACTTCTATGTGGTGTCCGCTGATAATGTAGTGGGCTGGTCTGGACAGACAATGCCAGGGCTGAATTTTTGTCCCAGTCCACCCCTGGGTACCGCGCCGTGGGTCATTTAGTACCGGGCTGCACAGAAAGAATAAACAACTTACATGATTTCTGTTTTATTTATTATCTGGTTCTACCTGTGTTTTAATTAGAAAAATTACTGGATCCTCTCCGTTATGACACATGCTTTACGCATGTCAAGATGCTTGCCTAGTCACGTGACATTTTCGCCAAACCCACACGGAATTTGTCGGACCCATTTGTCAACAAACCAGGTGAATCCAGCATGTCTGTACAAGAAGAAGATCAGTTGCTGGAGATCGCAAATGACGGCGGCCTTAAAAGTATGTTCGAGAAAACAACTCTGCCGGTGTTCTGGATTAAAGTCACGGCAGAATATCCTGAGATCGCCACAAGAGCACTCACGAAATTACGGAGTAGACTGGACATCAGCAACACACTTCGGGCATTGTCACCCCTTTGCCCTAGATGGGACCGCCTTGTTGCAGAGAAACAGGCTCAGGGCTCCCACTGATTCAGCGTTGTCGTTAGTTATATGTTTCATGCACTATATATATTTTTTTTACTTATGATATATTCATTCTTACACACTGTTGTGTTGTTGGTAGCATGTCACAAAATGCTGCTCATAAAGTTGCATAAGAATACACATCAGTTTCACATTTATTATTATTATATTTAGAAAATACCCCAGTTTTTATGCTAATCGTATAATTTTATTTTGTCATATTTATCCGCCACATTCCATTATTGTTTACACCTGATTATCTTTGGAGTCTGCAGTTATTATTTTATTATATTGTGATGCTGTTGTTAAGAAAGCTTTATATATTACTTATAATATATTATTATGCGTTGAGATGCTTCCAAAACCTCTCCAAAGTGCACAGAGGCGCAGCATGTGCGTAATGGAGCTTTGGTATCCATCCGTCTCAGTCTTGCTGGTAAGTTACCAGCAAGACGTGCACGGGCTTCATCTCGTTAATTCGTTTAATAATTATATTGTGATTTGTTTGAAATATTAATTATTATTAGTAGTAGTAGTAATTCGTGTCCACACCTTAAAGCCCAGTCCCTGAAAATATTGTCAGACATCCAACCGGTCCGTAGCCCAAAAAACGTTGGGAACCGCTGCCCTAGGCCACAAGACCCATTTTTACTCAATAAATTAGACTGGGTTTGAGTTTCTTCTTCAGAGGACTCCTCTATGTCACCAAAGAGGTCTCACTTTATTTAGGAGAGCATGATTCCAAGACACACCCACAACTCCAGCTTGATACTGTGGAACAAAGTCTCGGTCATTGGTTCCCAAACTGGGGTACGTGTACCCCCAGGGGTAGGCGAAGTGGTTCAAGAGGTACGCAGGGAAATATTTGATTTGCGTTTTGCATAGCTCAACATCTTTCGTGTCCTATCGCACGCGCTGCGGGGGGTACGTAGCTGGAGATTGAATGTCTGAAGGGGTACGGGACTGTATAAAGTTTGGGATCCACTGGTCTAGGTCATTAGCATCAGATTTCAGAATCAAGACACACTCTGATATTGTAAATATACTTACATGCATTAGATGTACAAAAGCAACATGAAATGTATGGCAGATGGTCTAGTGAATACATACTCTATTGTTCATTTTAGACCGATGTGTGTAAAATTGATATAGAAATTCAAAAAATGTATGTTTGTTCATGAAGTAAGAATGGAAAAACGAAAATAATGACTTTTGTAGTGGTAATGGTAATCAAAAACAAGACATTTAATGAATACTTAAATATAATGTTAAATTGAATGAATGTTAAATGATGAAATAAATTGATTTCAAAGATATATGGTTAACACACAGCCATGCATGAAATAGCATAGGAAAAGAATACGGGTCATTTTTTACCCATGTTGTGCATTAGAAGGGGTAACTTGTCATTCAAAGAGATAAAAGAACGGTTTGGGTTCCATCGGCATAGGAATAATGGATATCCAATTTAAATGGCTGATGCGTTTCCTAACGGGAGCATGTACAGAGCAAATAGGATGGGACTAAGAATCCAACCTTGTGGCACCCCGCACATCAGCGGAGTTGAGGTAAAAAAAAAAATTCAAAATGGAAACAGAAACAGAACAGCTAAGACTTACAGATATGCTGAAGCACTGTTAGTATATTGTGTATGTGACAAAGATGTCAACTTGGAAAGACGAGATTCTAGAGCTTTTGGAGATAATGGCCAGCACCGGCATCGATAGTCTGTAATGAAAAACATTTGATCCCTGCAGCAGAATGTATAGATCATATCCTGCCTTCTGCATGCTCTGAAGAAGTGTCCATGTAGTTCATCTCTGAAAACGTCTGAAATAATATAAATTGAATCGACACTGACCCACAGATCTGTGCAAAAGTGTACTGACTTATCTTCCTGAAGAGGGCAGCAAAACTCAGCAGGTCTTGACTTTCAGCTCTTCCCCTTATATATATGCAATGACAATTAAAGTAAGAAACCATAATGCTTTATTTAATTAATTCTTGAAAATAGTAGAATTGTATGCTTATGATACATCTGGTATTATGGTTCACATTCATCTATGAAATGTATTTTATACAGCTGAATATGAACTGAATTAGGTACAAGTACACAACTGAAGACATGTCCCTAACATCCGCTTACATCCAAAAACATAAACTGATGGGAATATCAAAAAAAAGACAGAGAGAGGGACTGAGAGAGACAGTTCATTGGAACTCATGTGGAGTCGATATTCCCATGGACACGGAAGCGGTAAAGACATGTATATTCAGCTTGTCCCCAGTTACTGAGGACATGCATCTCCACACCACGATAGATGTCGTCAGTTGGGTTCTGGTACCAGGGCACAGGAGAAAAGAGGAGAATGGAGAGAAACAAAGAAGACAAATATCAATTGCGATGAGTGAGTGTGATAAAGTGGGATAAAGAGATAGAATTAAACAGACATAAACGTTACTGCATTCTAACATTTAAGACTTAACAAGAACAAGCCATGTGCTATGTTCAGGCCTAGACTTGTTATATAGAACAGAAGAAGTTACATCAGGTTCTACATTTCTTTTTCATGGTGTCGTTGTCTGTATAGATTTGATAATTTTAACTTACAAGCAGCTGAAATGTCTGCGTGGACTCGCCACCCTTATTGTAGGTGAATGTTCCAAGAAGAGTTCTCTTCTCTGAGATGTCTGTCATTCCCTGGGAGAGAAATAATACATTAGAGTTGCGACTATTGTATGCGACTCACTTTTTTCTTCAAGCTTTAAACACAGAGTGATAGGACGTCTGCAGTGCCTCATATAATGGATTTCAACTAATAGTATTGGGAGCACTCACATAGAGTTCAAAGGCTCTGGGCGCGGAGTTGATGCTGCCAGTGGGTGAGCTGTAGCGCGAGACGTGGTCCACTGTCACGTGCGTTATCTTCACCGGATGAGAGAGAGTAATGGCATAAGTTCCCTGGGCACCAGGAAATGACCAACACCTCCCTGGGAGCAGTGGTGCCAGACCCTGGGGAGAGAGGAGATGCAATTAATAATATCTCCTTGTATGAAACTAATAGTCACTGACTTGTAGTGAACAATACCCAGCCCCACAGAAGATACAAAGAATACAGAGCAGGGGTTAATAAATTATACCTGAATAACGGTCCGTGGGCTCACATCGACAGTCAACATCGTGTAACCAAACAGGGTCAAAAACTCCCTACTACCACGATATGTCTCTGAACACCTGGAAGTGATCACCCTGGCTCCTGCAAACAGAAACACAAAAATGGGTCATTTGTTTGAATGCTGAGTCATCTTTCTGCAAGAAAGGTACAGGAATTGTCATACTGAGCTTATAAAAGTGATAATTATAACTGATGTGTGATGCTGATGACTAAATCTGTAATGCAGTATCATTCACTTAAGACAAGTTACAATGACATGGAGATATTCCTGACCTTGAACTTCAAGGGCAAAGTCAGCCATGTTGTCACCTATCGAACGTCCACTTCTTTTGTCATCAAGCATGAATACGTCCTGCTCCTGATAGACATTCAAATGGTACATAATTAATTTGTGTTGACATTTGTGACATCTAGAGTCGATAAGTAGTCTTGGAGATGATCTAGATCTAGATGATCTCTCCATCTACCTTGATGTGGTAACTGAGCCACTTCTCCATGGCCTGTTGGATCTCTGGGGTTAGCTGGTTGTTGGTAGCTGAAGGTGGTTTGACCCCCTGGTAAAGCAACAAGAAAGTTGCAGTCACATTTCAGTTACTCAATCTCAAAAAAACAACGGCAGGTTTGAAGTAAACAAGAACTAAAGATTAATACCTGTGTGTGTCTGTCACTGGCAGACGTCTCTAGCAGCACTTTTACCACTGCATTCTTAGTCTCCACTTCTTTGATCCTGTTACCAAGGCTGGACATCATTCCGGCCAAGTCCTGCATGTCTAGATCTATCAGCTCCTTGATCTGAGGGAGAAAGATATGGTCAGAGTGAATAGTTGTTTCTGCATTTGGGAACCATTTTTGCATCTTAACTAGTTCCTCAGCAAGATCTTAGATCCTGTAAAATTTCTCTCCGGTTAAATCACATGGACGTAACTACCTTGGACCAAAGACCTTTTTTTTAAATGTTCAAAGGAAATTGTATTTTAAGGTGTAGAGTTGCAGAATTCGTCAGTACTGGCAGTGATGTGTAATTGTAAAAATATACAGAAGTTACAGGGATTGTTTCATTAACGATATAAGGCAAAACACAGAGTCAGGGTCTCAAATCTGGATTAGGGACTACTCTAACAGAGCACTACTATATTGTATTGAATATAGGAAAATGTTAATGAAGAAATGCATGATTTAGACAAGGGTATAGTTTGAGAATCTGAATTCCTCAGATGCTAAATAGAAATTATAAACACAAATACACAGTGAGAGACAGGTATCTCCAGTTGAGTCCTACCTCCTCAGCAGCATCAACATTGGTGTTGGTTTGAAGAGGTAGAAACTTTGGCAGTTTGAAATCCACGAAATGGGTCAACACAGGAGAGAGTAGCCATACACCTGGAGAAAACAAGGGGGAACAGTTCTTAGAGCTCCAAAGGTCTGAGAGAACAGCAAGTAGTCTCCTTGCCCGATGACCTGCAATCTTGAATCTTGTAAAATGTCAATGCCACTTACATAGAGATATGAGGATGAGGAGGACAAGCAGACCACAGGTCTTCTTCATGCGACTCCTGACTGAATTGTTCACGTTAGGACAAGGAAGACAAATTCATTTTTAGGTTTTTTTTCATCTGGAGCCAAGATATGCAGTGATTGTGAAACCACAAACTTATGTCAGGTGATAGTTGTTCATGTAAACATGCAGCAATGTGAACACACCCCACACAAATCGACTTAACAATGCCAGTAAAACAAGCACAAGTATGAGCTTGAAGCATACATCAAGTAAACCAAAAGCCAAACATAAACACATCCACTATCAACTTACCTAAATGTCCCACATGCATCATCATTGATTTAGACTTGGCCCCTATCCATGAGAGTAATGCTGGAAAAAATGGAATATATCAGATTATTATGCAATAATATATAATATCATGCTTATTTTACAATGCCGGATAATTTCTACACTCACTCATCGGAAAAAATAAGGCACTAATTATTGCTCTCATGTATCCAGAACTTCGAGCTGAATCTTTTCTGGGACGGTTGGTAATAGTGTAGGTGTAGGTAGTTTGTGTATTCCTTATTGTCCTGGAAGTCCTGGTAGTACTGGTAGTACTGTTATAATTGTTAATGGGCGGCCATCTGGACAGACCCTCAGACATCAAGTACCTTGAGTGCAATCGCGTGTTGTCATATGGTACCAATGCAGGATAACTGACTAGATAGACAGAGACAAAAACATGTTAAACAAAATTGTGTTCATTTTTTCAGGCTTTGACTTTCTTTTTGTGAATTACAACATACATTTACCTCTTCAAGCTTCTTAACAATATACTAGTTCCAAAAAAGTACCAAAGGAATACAGGTTGAACTATATGCAAGACTGAACTTTACACTACTTTGTTGCAGGAAATTGTGACTTTTTAAATCTAGAAAATAAAAATAAAAAACAGTGCGCACAAGTTCGCAATTTATCTAACCATAAGACTGGGCAGCAGGAATGGGTGTCGTGTAGCTGTTTGCTTGAGTAGCATTCTTTGCCCAGTGAGGCAGATTGGGGTAGTTCCCGTCCCTCTTCCTGAAAACCCTTTAAAAATTGACAACACACACACACACATACAGTTGAAGAAATTGGCATTAGAGAATTAACAAATGCTGAATTCAAGCTTGACACACACACACAGTGTTACATACTTGACAGGCTTCTCATTGTAGGATATATTTGACAGACAATGCGCATCTGATTCCTCATTTATGTTGTAGTAGCCAGCGGCTCTCAGGCGGGCACTCGTACGACGCATGACTGAAAGACTGAGAGAAACAAGATATGAATTATCACAGAGTTAAACTGCACAGTACTGTATATGCTGGCTCTTTGAAGTTAAACACCTATGATGATCCCTAAGTAAATTATTTTGCCTTTCAAATGTGTAGCTGTTGACTTGCTTTGCTTTTCCTATGAACTTGCCTAAAGTTTCCTTTGAATAGTACACTATGGAACTGCTTTGCTGTAAAGCTAAAATGTTATGTCACCAGGCCCTTGTGTGATGTCACCACTACAGAAAAAGCTGAGAGAGAGAGAGAGAGAGAGATATTTAGCAAAATCAAAACTAAGAATGTGTGAGTTCAAATTTAGTGGAATTTGAAAGTTGATTTTATGAATTTAAAGAAAAACTGCATGTATTTCACTATATAATACAGTTCACTACTACATATGGTAATCAATGATGTCACTGATAAATCTATTCCAGGCATCTTTTGGTGAAACAGCTGTTTAACCAGGTGCAGGTCCTGGGCAGTTCCTCAGGGTGTTATGGCTTCTAATTCTTTCGTGCTCATTCCAGTAAGACAATACATTATGAGGGGCCATTTTTTAAGGGTTCGGTCCCATTTGTCAACAAACCAGGTGAATCCAGCATGTATGTGCAAGAAGGAGATCAGTTGCTGGAGATCGCAAATGACGGCGGCCTTAAAAGTATGTTCAAGAAAACAACTCTGCCGGTGTTCTGGATTAAAGTCACAGCAGAATACCCGAGATCGCCACAACAGCGCTCACAAAATTACGGAGTAGACTGGACATCAGCAACACACTTCGGGTGTCATTGTCACTCATTTTATTTTGTCGTATTTATCCGCTACATTCCATTATTGTTTACACCTGATTTTCTTGGTTGAATTTCATGATTTAAACTCCCTCATTCTTCGTCTGGTGACATTTACGCACCGAGCCTGCAAACACTGTACATGCAAATGTGCATAATTCGTTTTGTTCATCTTTGGAGTCTGCAGTTAATATTTTATTATATCGTGATGCTGTTGTTAAGAAAGCTTTATATATTGCTAATAATATATTGGTAATATATTAATAAACTAATAATAATATACGTAAAGACTAGAGATGAGCCGGATACTCGGCTGAAACGAGTATCCGGTACGGATAAAGCACTTTTGCCGAGCACGAGTATTATACGAGTAATACGAGTCAATATCTGTGCTCGGACTGAATGAAAATCCTCACACAGCGTCACAGCGCTCCTCCCCTTCACACACCGCTCTGCTCACTCACTCAAAGAACAGCTCTCTGTCTCTCAGTCACTCAGGTTCGCGGGTCTTTTCCGTTAACGTTTAGGGTTTCTTCAGCTTGAAGTTTGTTTTTATTTCAGTTTGTACTTACTTATTAACCAGTAGAGTTCTGTTAAACATGGGTTCGTTACGACGTGGTGCTGGTAGAAAGCGACTCGCGTTGCGTCTCTGCCTGTCGGAGATTTTTTTTTTTTTTTTTTTACTTTAACGGTTTAAACTTTTTTTAAACCGTCAGTTGGCTCTAACCAGTTTTATTTTACTTCACGCACTGAGTGTCTGACAAGTTCTAGGTAGTAGTGGTATAAAAAATATTACAAATTAAGCTACACACACACACACACACTCCCCCTCTCTCTCTCTGTCTCTCTCTTACTCACTTACACACACACACACACACCAACATTTAAGTTAAAAAAGAAAGTTATGTTGAGTATGAAAACACTTGTTATTACATTTCACTTCATAATTGCAACAGCATGTGTTGTATTCATTGTTACAAAACTTGTTCTGTAAATAGTTCGTTTGCTATTGTGATCAAAATCATTGATCTGAAGCTCAATGCTGATGCTGTCCTGTAATAGTTTCCTAATCAGCAATAAATATAACAATTTCTGATCAACCCATATCAATTGCATGCTTAAAATAACATACTGGTTAAAGCCCTGCCCATTTCAAGACAACCCGGCCCACTTCCGGGTTAAATCACACCCACTTCCGGGTTAGGCCCCGCCCACTCCGAGTACGGATACGGATACAGATAATTGATATGGTTAACAGATACAGATACAGATACAGATAATGCTGTACTCGCTCATCCCTAGTAAAGACGCTGCAAAACCTCTCCAAAGCGCACAGAGGCGCAGCGTGTGCGTAACGCCGGGTTCACACCGGACGCGGAAGCGTGGCGTAAGCGCTAATCCCTGGCGCGCCGGCGCTTGGCTGGTCACACCGGACGCGGTAGCGACGCCGAAGCGCCGCGCATTACTAATAATATCACATACTTCTGCTGTTATCAGCCTGCAGTAAAAACGGCATTTAATAATTTTTTTCAAGAATATACTTACTTGTTGCTCCAACATTTACTGCAACAGCGTCCCAACATGTGTCTTTTTTGGTGTTGTCCTTATACAACATATGCTGAGAATCAACAACTCAAGTTACTTCTTCACTTCAATTATTAATTTAATGTCATCCATGTTGAAGAACTTCTCCGCTGTTAGCTCCGGTAAATGTCGGGTGTCGAGGGTAAATTACGTATTCTCCACTCAAGCCTATGTGGAGAATACGTAGCCCCCCCCCTCTCTTTTTTATCTTTATGACTGCTTGTGTGGCTGTAGTGGATGGGCAGAGGGGGACATTAAATAATGTGGTTGGTAAAAGTGGTAAAATTAAAACTCCAAGACAACAGAACGTGAATACAAAGTATGGGATGCATATTTGATCATTTATATCATATAAAATATGTCATCTATATCGTTTAAAATCCTTTTTCAGTGTGTTTCCTGTCGCGATACGCTCGCGTCAAGCGGAAAAAATAGACTCGACGCCGAAACGATCGCTTCACGGCGCTAGGCAGCCGCGGCACAACGCTACGCTTCAGCCTCCGGTGTGTTCAGCGCTGCGGTTTAACATGGGAGTGGATGGGAGCCAGAGGATTGGCGCTGCGCTTACGCCTCGCTTCGGCGTCGCTTCCGCGTCCGGTGTGAACCCGGCGTAATGGAGTTTTGGTATCCGTCCGTCTACGTCTTGCTGGTAACCTACCAGCAAGACGTGCACGCGAATCATCTCGTTAATTCGTTTAATAATTATATTGTGAATCGTTCGAAATTTTAATTATTATTAGTAGTAGTAGTAAGTCGTGTCCACACATTGTTAATAAGTGGCCATGCAATAATTAATTGGAGGCCACGTATTAACAATTCGTTAATCTCGTTAAATTAAACAACGGAGGCTCACTACGAAGGCCGTACCAGAGGGCCTCCGTAGTGAGGCTCCGTAGCCACACCTTAAAGCCCAGTCCCTGAAAATATTATCGGACATCCAACCGGTCCGTAGCCCAAAAAACGTTGGGAACCGCTGCCCTACGCCGGGTTCACACCGGACGCGGAAGCGACGCCGAAGCGTGGCGTAAGCGCTAATCCCTGGCGCGCCGGCGCTTCGCTGTTCACACCGGACGCGGTAGCGACGCCGAAGTGCATTACTAATAATATCACATACTTCTGCTGTTATCAGCCTGCAGTAAAAACGGCATTTAATCGTTTTTTTCAAGCATATACAGTACTTACCTGCTGCTACAACATTAACTGCAACAGCGTCCCAACATGTGTCTTTTTTGGTGTTGTCTTTATACAACATATGCTGAGAATCATACAACTCAAGTTACTCTCCACTTCAATTATTAATTTAATGTCATCCATGATGAAGAACTTCTCCGCTGTTTGCTCCGTTAAATGTCGGGTGTCAAGGGTAAATTACGTATTCTCCACTCAAGCCTATGTGGAGAGAATACGTAGCCCCCCCCCCCCCCCCCCCCCCCCCCCCTCTCTTTTTATCTTTATCACTGCTTGTGTGGCTGTAGTGGATGGCCAGAGGGGGACATTTAATAATGTGGTTGTTAAAAGTGGTAAAATTAAAACTCCAAGACAACAGAAGGTGAATACAAAGTATGGGATGCATATTTGATCATTTATATCATATAAAATATCGACGCCAAAAATATCGCTTCACGGCGCTAGGCAGCCGCGGCGTGGCGCGGCGCTTCAGCGTCCGGTGTGACCGGCACAAAGGTTTAACATGCGAGTGGATGGGAGCCAGAGGCTTGGCGCTGCGCTTACGCCACGCTTCGGCGCTGCTTACGCGTCCGGTGTGAACCCGGCGCTAAGCCAAAACCCATTTTTACTCAATAAATTAGACTGGGTTTGAGTTTCTTCTTCAGAGGACTCTTCTATGTCACCAAAGAAGTCTCACTTTATTTAGGAGAGCATGATTCCAAGACAAACCCACAACTCCAGCTTGATCCTGTGGAACATAGTCTGGTCATTAGCATCAGAGATTTCAGACTCAAAATCAAGACCAAGAATTTCCTTTTCGTCTTCCTCATCCTGATCTTCATGCAGCATGTTTATGATCATTTTAGCAGCAAATCTGGAATGATTGCGACCAACCTTACTTACACTCTAATATTGTAAATATACTTACATGCATCAGATGTGCAAAAGCAACATGAAATGTATGGCAGATTGTCTAGTGAATACATACTCTATTGTTCATTTTAGACTGATGTGTGTAAAACTGATATAGAAATTCCAAAAATGTATGTTTGTTCATGAAGTAAGAATGGAAAATGAATATAATGACTTGTGTGTTAATCAAAAAAATGACATTTAATACTTAAATATAATGTTAAATTGAATGAATGTTAAATGATGAAATAAATTGATTTCAAAGATATAGCAAAGACACAGCCATGCATGAAATAGCATAGGAAAAGAATGCGGGTCATTTTTTACCCATGTTGTGCATTAGAAGGGGTAACTTGTGAATCAAAGAGATAAAAGAACGGTTAGGGTTCCATCGGCATAGGAATAATGGATATCCAATTCAAATGGCTGATGCGTTTCCTAACGGGAGCATGTAAAGAGAAAATAGGATGGGACTAAGAATCCAACCTTGTGGCACCTCAGCGGAGTTGAGGATATTTTTTTTTTCCAAATGGAAACAGAAACAGAACAGGCAGATGTGTAAAAAGTACTGAAATATTGTACTCAATTAAAAGTACCTTTACTTTGATGAAATTTTACTTAAGTTCAAGTAAAAGTAGCCATCCAAAAATCTACTCAAGTAAAAGTAAAAAGTAGTTCATTTAAAATGTACTTGTAAAAGTTACTTAGTTACTTCCAACAACTTGATGGGGGCCGCTCCTATACAGTGCAAAAAGGACAAGGGGTCATAAATCCAATCCAAAAACAGTTATTTTTAATTAAAGGAGAATCTTTACATATATAAGTGCAATGACATTAATAATGTCAAACACTAAACATTTAACATGTCAACACAACATTTAAGAAGTTCTGGGAGGACATGTCAAGGCATGAACCACATGACAGCTAAAATAAAAAAGTTAAAATGCCGCTGTCCCACAGCATATTTAAACATTTGGTTAAACTTTGGTCCACCTTTAGAGCACTAGTCTACAAACTCTTGTTGAGTTTGAACAGCAGTGAACAGCATCCAGCACAGCCGAAGAGTCGCTCGCAGGCGGTCGAGGCAGGTAGGCCAGTAGGCTATTGAGTTTCAGGCAGTGTTGTTCAAAAGAACGCGTTCATTAAACACGTTAATTTTTGTGAGAATGTTGAATCGTTGATCGTTGTTGTGTTAATTTGAAAATAAAGCAGTCTTACAGGGCAAAATACCGTCTGAAAGTTACAATTCCGTTTTTGTGGAAAATCATTTGAAAAAAAAATAAAGGGGGGGGCGCCAGTAGTGAAGCTTTAATAGAGCGCCAAATGTTGTAGGGCCGGCCCTGTGTAGCGCAGTGATTTTCAAACTGTGTTGTGCGCGCGACCGGGAGGGGAAAATGCGAGGCGGAACTAATATTATAGCCGAACTAATGTTTTGACGTCCGCATCTCTTTAACGGCGGAGCAGTAAACAAATCGCTCTTTTGCCGGAGCCAGGGGTCGACAACCTGCGGCTCTTCAGCCCCTCTGCAGTGGCTCCCTGTGCAGTGTTCTGCATGTTGCGCATATTTTTCGCGAACAGTGAACTTTACGATAAGTTTTCATATGTTGAACATGCATGTTAGGGAATCGCATCCACTCTATGCAGCATCTACCACTGCAGTGAGAATTGCCTTGCGCCCTGAACTATGTTTTTGTTTTTACTCAGTAACGGATGTAAGTTCCAATGTAGCGAAGTACAATACTTCAGTCAAAATCTACTTAAGTAAAAGTAAAATTACCCATTTCAAAAACTACTCAAAAAATTACAAAGCACACAAAAAAACTACTCAATTACAGTAAGATGAGTAAATGTAATTCGTTACTTTACACCTCTGAGAACAGGTAAGACTTACAGATATGCTGAAGCACTGTTAGTATATTGTGTCTGTGACACAGGACTGTTGATGAGAATGTTATGATTTAGTTTTACACAAGGAGACGCTGAAAAAGATGTCAACTTGGAAAGACGAGATTCTAGAGCTTTAGGAGATAATGGCCAACACTGGCATCGGTAGTCTGTAATGAAAAACATTTGATCCCTGCAGCAGAATGTGTAGATCATATCCTGCCTTCTGCATGCTCTGAAGAAGTGTCCATGTAGTTCATGTCTGAAAACGTCTGAAATAATATAAATTGTATCGACTCTGACCCACAGATCTGTGCAAAAGTGTACTGACTTATCTTCCTGAAGAGGGCAGCAAAACTCAGCAGGTCTTGACTTTCAGCTCTTCCCCTTATATATATGCAATGACAATTAAAGTAAGAAACCATAATGCTTTATTTCATTAATTCTTGAAAATAGTAGAATTGTATGCTTATGATACATCTGGTATTATGGTTCACATGCATCTATGAAATGCATTTTATACAGCTGAATATGAACTGAATTAGGTACAAGTACACAACTGAAGACATGTCCCTAACATCCGCTTACATCCGAAGCATAAACTGATGGTAGGCATTATTAGTGCATCAGAAATCACAGGGAACATTCAGTTTTAAGTTTAAAAGGGCATAGAGGTAATGATGACTGGTCCACTGAGCAGGCCACATGGCTTTCATAGTGCTGCCATACAAGCCAGTAGCCAGTCAGATGTACCCTTAGCCTAAGCATACCCTAGCACTAACCCTCAAATGTACGTGGGATATTCACCATCTCGTTCTCTATTCAAAAAGTAGAATAGTTAGAAAATAATTGTATAACTGAAAGTTCAAATTAGTGGAAGTAGAAAGTTGAACCAAATTTATGAATTAAAAGAAAAACTTAGGGCGTTAAAACATTATTTTTTTTACAAAGGATTTGAATAGAAAAAAAAGACAGAGAGAGGTACTGAGAAAGACAGTCCATTAGAACTCATGTGGAGGCGATCTTCCCATGCACACGAAGGCGGTAAAGACATGTATATTCAGCTTGTCCCCAGTTACTGAGGACATGCATCTCCACACCACGATAGATGTCGTCAGTTGGGTTCTGGTACCAGGGCACAGGAGAAAAGAGGAGAATGGAGAGAAACAAAGAAGACAAATATCAATTGCGATGAGTGAGTGTGATAAAGTGGGATAAAGAGATAGAATTAAACAGACATAAACGTTACTGCATTCTAACATTTAAGACTTAACAAGAACAAGCCATGTGCTATGTTCAGGCCTAGACTTGTTATATAGAACAGAAGAAGTTACGTCAGGTTCTACATTTCTTTTTCATGGTGTCGTTGTCTGTATAGATTTGATAATTTTAACTTACAAGCAGCTGAAATGTCTGCGTGGACTCGCCACCCTTATTGTAGGTGAATGTTCCAAGAAGAGTTCTCTTTTCTGAGATGTCTGTCATTCCCTGGGAGAGAAATAATACATTAGAGTTGCGACTATTGTATGCGACTCACTTTTTTCTTCAAGCTTTAAACACAGAGTGATAGGACGTCTGCAGTGCCTCGTATAATGGATTTCAACTAATAGTATTGGGAGCACTCACATAGAGTTCAAAGGCTCTGGGCGCGGAGTTGATGCTGCCAGTGGGTGAGCTGTAGCGCGAGACGTGGTCCACTGTCACGTGCGTTATCTTCACCGGATGAGAGAGAGTAATCGCATAAGTTCCCTGGGCACCAGGAAATGACCAACACCTCCCTGGGAGCAGTGGTGCCAGACCCTGGGGAGAGAGGAGATGCAATTAATAATATCTCCTTGTATGAAACTAATAGTCACCGACTTGTAGTGAACAATACCCAGCCCCAAAGAAGATACAAAGAATACAGAGCAGGGGTTAATAAATTATACCTGAATAACGGTCCGTGGGCTCACATCGACAGTCAACATCGTGTAACCAAACAGGGTCAAAAACTCCCTACTACCACGATATGGCTCTGAACACCTGGAAGTGATCACCCTGGCTCCTGCAATCAGAAACACAAAAATGGGTCATTTGTTTGAATGCTGAGTCATCTTTCTGCAAGAAAGGTACAGGAATTGTCATACTGAGCTTATAAAAGTGATAATTATAACTGATGTGTGATGCTGATGACTAAATCTGTAATGCAGTATCATTCACTTAAGACAAGTTACAATGACATGGAGATATTCCTGACCTTGAACCTCAAGGGCAAAGTCAGCCATTTCGTCACCTATCGAACGTCCACTTCTTTTGTCATCAAGCATGAATACGTCCTGCTCCTGATAGACATTCAAATGGTACATAATTAATTTGTGTTGACATTTGTGACATCTAGAGTCGATAAGTAGTCTTGGAGATGATCTAGATCTAGATGATCTCTCCATCTACCTTGATGTGGTAACTGAGCCACTTCTCCATGGCCTGTTGGATCTCTGGGGTTAGCTGGTTGTTGGTAGCTGAAGGTGGTTTGACCCCCTGGTAAAGCAACAAGAAAGTTGCAGTCACATTTCAGTTACTCAATCTCAAAAAAACAACGGCAGGTTTGAAGTAAACAAGAACTAAAGATTAATACCTGTGTGTGTCTGTCACTGGCAGACGTCTCTAGCAGCACTTTTACCACTGCATTCTTAGTCTCCACTTCTTTGATCCTGTTACCAAGGCTGGACATCATTCCGGCCAAGTCCTGCATGTCTAGATCTATCAGCTCCTTGATCTGAGGGAGAAAGATACGGTCAGAGTGAATAGTTGTCTCTGCATTTGAGGAACCATAATATACAGAAGTTACAGGGATTATGTTTCATTAAGGATATTAGGCAAAACCCAGAGTCAGGGTCTCAAATCTGGATTAGGGACTACTCTAACAGAGCAATACTATATTGTTCAAGAATATAGGAAAATGTAAATGAAGAAATGCATGATTAACACAAGGGTATAGTTTGAGAATCTGAATTCCTCAGAAGCTAAATAGAAATTATAAACACAAATACACAGTGAGAGACAGATATCTCCAGTTGAGTCCTACCTCCTCAGTAGCATCAACATGGGTGTTGGTTTGAAGAGGTAGAAACTTTGGCAGTTTGAAATCCACAAAATGGGTCAACACAGGAAAGAGTAGCCATACACCTGGAGAAAACAAGGGGTAACAGTTCTTAGAGCTCCAAAGGTCTGAGAGAACAGCAAGTAGTCTCCTTGCCCGATGACCTGCAATCTTGAATCTTGTAAAATGTCAATGCCACTTACATAGAGATATGAGGATCAGAAGGACAAGCAGACCACAGGTCTTCTTCATGCGAATCCTGACTGAATTTTTCACGTTAGGACAAGGAAGACAAATTTATTTTTAGGTTTTGTTCATCTGGAGCCAAGATATGCAGTGATTGTGAAACCACAAACTTATGTCAGGTGATAGTTGTTCATGTAAACATGCAGCAATGTGAACACACCCCACACAAATCGACTTAACAATGCCAGTAAAACAAGCTCAAGTATGAGCTTGAAGCATACATCAAGTAAACCAAAAGCCAAACATAAACACATCCACTCTCAACTTACCTAAATCTCCCACATGCATCATCATTGATTTAGCCTTGGCCCCTATCCATGAGAGTAATGCTGCAAAAAATGGAATATATATGATTATTATGCAATAATATATAATATCATGCTATATTTTACAATGCCAGATAATTTTGACACTCACTCATCGGAAAAAATAAGGCACTAATGATTGCTCTCATGTATTCAGAACTTCGAGCTGAATCCTTTTTTCTGGGACGGTTGGTAATACTGTAGGTGTAGGTAGTTTGTGTACTCCTTATTGTGCTGGAAGTCCTGGTAGTACTGGTAGTACTGTTATATTTATTAATGGACGGCCTTCTGGACAGACCCTCAGACATCCAGTACCTTGAGTGCAATTGCGTGTTGTCATATGGTACCGATGCAGGATAACTGACTAGATAGACAGAGACAAAAACATGTTAAACAAAATTGTGTTAATTTTTTCAGGCTTTGACTTTCTTTATGTGAATTACAACATACATTTACCTCTTCAAGCTTCTTAACAATATACTATTTCCAAAAAAGTACCAAAGGAATACTGGTTGAACTATATGCAAGACTGAACTTTACACTACTTTGTTGCAGGAAATTGTCACTTTTTACATCAAGAAAAAAAAGAAAAAAAAACACTGCGCGCAAGCTCGCAATTTATCTAACCATAAGACTGGGCTGCAGGGATGGGTGGCTTGGCTGCAGGAATGGGTGTCGTGTAGCTGATTGCTTGAGTAGCATTCTTTGCCCAGTGAGGCAGATTGGGGTAGTTCCCGTCCCTCTTCCTGAAAACCCTTTAAAAATTGACAACACACACACACACGCACAGTTGAAGAAATTGGCATTAGAGAATTGACAAATACTGAATTTAAGCTTGACACACACACACAGTGTTACATACTTGACAGGCTTCTCATTGTACGATATATTTGACAGACAATGCACATCTGATTCCTCATTTGTGTCGTAGTAGCCAGCGGCTCTCAGGCGGGCACTCGTACGACGCATGACTGAAAGACTGAGAGAAACAAGATATGAATTATCACAGAGTTAAACTGCACAGTACTGTATATGCTGGCACTTTGAAGTTAAACACCTATGATGATCCCTAAGTAAATTATTTTGCCTTTCAAATGTGTAGCTGTTGACTTGCTTTGCTTTTCCTATGAACTTGCCTAAAGTTTCCTTTGATAGTACACTGTGGAACAGCTTTGCTGTAAAGCAAAAATGTTTATGTCACCAGGCCCTTGTGTGATGTCACCACTACAGAAAAAGCTGAGAGAGAAAGAGAGAGAAAGAGAGAGAGAGAGAGAGAGAGAGAGAGAGAGACAGAGAGAGACAGAGAGATTTTGATTTTTGAAAACAACTTTATTAGGTACTATTTGTTGACACTACACATTGAAACACCTAATAAGTTATTTTAAAATACACATTTAGCAATAAATAAATAATAAAATCACACAAGATAATCAGCATAAACAAGTTCTCGATTTGTCACAGAACATAAAACATCTTGAAAACACCACAGATCATTAAAAGAGTCCAGGTCACCTGCTGCTTTATAAAAACTAAAATGAACCAATATTGTAGATTCGATCATGTTGACACAGACAGGGACCGACTCAATGTGGACGTACTGCTCTGCCTTCCTCTTCCTGGTTATGTACACGGCCATCTTAGCCTGCCCTAAAACAAACTTTAAAAGCTGGCTTTTGTGTTTTTGTTGGCGAGTGTATTTAAAACCATGAATAAAACCCTGCTTGTTAAAAACCTCTTTAAAACTGGTAAAAACAACTTGTAAAAACAGAAACAAATCAGAGAGACGGTGACACTCATAAAAACAGTGAAAGAGAGTTTCTTTTACATTACAAAATGGGCATTTGTCTTCCACTGTGTTCTTGATTATTGATAAAAAAGCGTTCACTGCTATGATGCCGTGGAGCAACCTCCACTGGAGGTCTCTATGTCTCTTACTCAGTGGAGGTTGGTACAGCGACCTCCACTGAGGTCCGGTTTCTTGGGCTCTGGCAAAAAAACTCCTTGTTTTTGGTATAGAGTCTTCCCAGAAACTCCCTCCAGGGAGACCGGGCGGGCAGGCTGCACCAGAGGTCCAGAATTGCCCTTTAAATCCATTGCGAGGAAAGTGGCGGGGAAAGGGTCCTCAGCATTGGGGGAAATGGACCCATCTTTAAAAGAGTTTAAAAGCAAGATGTCCTAATCTGCAAGTCTTGTCCTCCAGTGGCCGAGGACCCTCTCCATTGTCCGTTCTGATGTAATGCCAAGCTTGTTGGCCAGCCCTGTGGGGTCCTAATTCAGGACCGGCTAGCTCCACCACCTGGCCCAGCGTGGAGACCCCGGCAGCCTGCAGCACTCTGGACAGGGTGCCTTGTGCCTAGCGGGGGGGATCCAGAATGGTCCCGTACAGGACAGGCTCCTGCAGCAGCCAGTGCAGGGAGTACCCCTGTAGCCTTCGCTTTTTTTCTAAAAGGTTCCAGACTTTAAAAACACTCTTACAAAAACCAGGAAGAGATGGTGAGACTATCTTGTTATCGCTCATTAAAAACAGGCTAAAATCCAGACGCAGGCTGTTAAAATGTTGCAGGATGCACCGGGATAGAGGTCTCCACAGAGCGTCCCTTGACCCGGTCAGCAATCTCTGGACGAACTGAAGGCGGAAGGCAGCGCCCCTGCTGGCCAGATGGACCAGGCCCTGCCCCCCCTCCTCTGTAGGAAGGAAAAGGACACTCTTTGGGATCCAGTGCATCCTGCTCCAAAAGAAATCTATTAAAACCCGTTGTACCTCTGCCAAGAGAGAAGTTGGAGGATCGACACAGGCCAGCCGGTGCCACAGGGTAGATGAGACTAGGTTGTTAACAATTAATGTCCAGCCTCTGTATGACATTTCGGGCAACATTTTTTTAGTTTACGTATGACCTTTTGTAGGACATTGTCCCAATTTTTTCTGATGTGGGTCTCATCTCCCAGGAAGACTCCGGGGTATTGGAGTCCTCCTTTCTTCCAGGCCAGACCTCCAGGCAGCCTGAGCCGATCCCCTAGCTTCTCTCCAGCCATCAGAACCTCGCTCTTCCCCCAGTTCACCTTTGCAGAAGAGATAAAACCAAAGTCATTCACAGTATCAGATAAAAGATCAATGTCTTTTTGTGTGTTTACAAGTATAATAAGATCATCTGCATACACAGATAATTTAAAAGATATACTGCACTGGGGGAAACACACCTTTTAAAACCTTCCTTAGCTTATGGAGCAGAGGCTCGATGGCCAGAGAGTACAACATCCCAGAGATAGAGCAGCCCTGCCTCACCCCTCTCTTAATGTCAAAAGGAGCACTCAGCCCACCATTTATTTTAAGAACACTCGCAATGTCTGTATAGAAAACCCGGATCATGGCTATAAAGCCTGGGTTGAACCCAAAAGCAACCAGAGTCTGCCATAAGTACTGGTGTTCAACCCGGTCAAAAGCCTTTTCCTGGTCTATGGAAATAAGACCAGTCTCTATTGCCAATGAACTGGAGAGGTCCAAAACATCTCGAATCAAAATGACATTGTCACTTATGAGCCTGCCGGGCACACAGTAAGTCTGGTCAGGGTGGATGACGGACGCCATAACTTTGGACAGGATTTTGTAATCCGTGCACAACAGAGAGACCGGCCTCCACTTCTTTAACTCTTGAAGGTCTCCCTTCTTCGGCAGCAGGGTGATTACGGTCCTCCTGCAGCTCAGAGGTAGCCTTCCATTCTGTAAACTGTCGTTGACTACCTCGAGCAGATCTTGTCCCAAGATGTCCCAGAAGGACTTAAAAAAATCAGCAGGAAGGCCGTCTATCCCTGGAGCTTTGCCGCTCTGCAGGCTCATGGTGGCTCTGTGCAGCTCCTCCTTAGTAATTTGTGCGGCTAGCTCTGTGTTATTGCTCCTGCTTACCTGAGGGAGACCATTCAGAAAACTGCTGTGCACATCTGGATTACTTGACCACTCACTCTTAAAGAGGTCTCTATAGAAACCGGTAGCACACTTCCTGATCTCAGACGAGTCTGAGACTTCAGAGCCGCTGCCCGTTCGTAAACAGTGAATGGTCTTCCTTTGTCCATTTTTCTGCTCCAACCCAAAGAAGAACTGGGAGGGGGCATCCATCTGTGAGATGTTCATAAACCGGGACCTGACCAGAGCTCCCTGTGCTGAGACCCCCAGCAGGTTGGCTATAGCCGACTGTTTGGTCTTGAGGGAGTCTAAATGCCCTTGATTTCCTGTAGAAGCTACTAAAGACTGTAATTCTTCTACCTGTCTCTCCAGATCCCTCATTGTCCGGGTTAAATCTCTGCTGACATTGCGAGTGAACTGATGGCAAAGTTGTTTTACTTGTATTTTTCCAATGTCCCACCACTGCTGAATGCTACTGAAGGCAGACCTGCTCTCTCTGTGGGAAAACCAAAGCAACTTAAAAGCATTTCTAAAAGCCTGGTCGTTTAAAAGAGCTGTGTTAAAATGCCAATAGGCGCTTTAAACGAACATTTTCTAATAAAAACTGAGCAAGAGACTAAACAATGATCAGTAAAACCCACAGGCTGAATAAAACACCTTTTAAAAATATTTAAATGGTGTTTAAAACAATAGAGTCGATCCAGTCTAGCCAGGGATACAACATTGTCTCTGGCATGGCTCCAGGTGTATTGTCTTTGATTACTGTTAAAAACCCTCCACACAACAGACAGTTCGTGTGCCTCGGTCAGTTGGTTCAGCCTGAGACCTGATGCGGGATGTGGTTCTAAGTGATTCCTGTCTAAAGTGGGATTTTCTGTGCAGTTAAAATCACCTCCTAAAAACATAAAATCATCACCACTACAGGTTTCAACAGTATCATCTAAAATGTTTAAAAATGCCATCCAAAAGCCCCTATTCGTGGGCGCATAGACATTTAAAAACACCAGCTTGACATTCTCATAATTAGCTTGCACCTTTAACAATACACCTGGAATAATTTCTTCCACATTAAAAGAAAGTGGTAAAAAACTCCTGGCAAAAATAATCCCCACCCCCACCACTGCAGCTGGACTTGTGGCTTAAAATCACCTCCCCATTAAAAGCCCTTTTCCAGTCGCTTGCATTGTCTTCGGTGTTGTGGGTTTCTTGTGAAAACATAATATCTATTCTGTTAATATCCATGAGTTTAAAAAACGCCGCTCTTTTAAAATCAGCTCTGTCTCCGTTCACATTTAAAGTGCTGATTTTAAAATCACACAAGGATAAAAGAAAGAGTAAAACAGTAAGTAAACAGGTCAGTAAAAGAGAAGAGTAAAAGGACTTTTTAAAACTCATCATCATCAGGGATCATTTGGCCTTTTACTCTTAACATGAGTTTCCTGAGTCTATAAATGTGTTGGTCTGTTAAAAACTCATCGCTGCCTGCTTTTCGTGTGAGCTGTTAGGAGAACTTTAAAAACAGTTTGAGGTCAGGGAAGTGATCCTCAACCGAGGGCAGCCTCTGGCCTTTAGTGTTTTCCAGGAAGGTTCTAATGTCAGAGGGGGGGGGGGGGGGTTGAGGCCATCCGCGTCCTCCTGAGAGGAGGGAGCGTTCCCCTGGCTGGACCTCAACCCGCGGCTTGCCTTGCATGCTTTGGCATTGCTGTGCCCAGACCCTGAATTTTTCCTCTTTTGTGTCAATTTAAACATTTCATCATCACTAATGCCTTCCTTCATCTCCTCACACAGCATTTCAGCGCTGCTCCCTTTCCCCTCAGTATCGTTTATTTCGATCGACTCTGGCTGGCTGTCAGTTTTTTTGTTTGCCTGCTCAGAGACTTCGTTTACAGGGGGGCCTCCCCCCTGGACTCCCACCTCCGGGAGCGGACTCTCCGGAGCTTCGGAGGCTACCTGAACCACTTCAGCCCCCTCCAACAGCGGAGTGGGAGGCTCTGTAGGCGGAGCCCCACCAACAGCAGCCCCTGACTGTGCTGCTAGCGGAAGCTCCCCGTCAGCGGCAGCGGGAGTAGGCAGCCGCGTTCATCCGGGAGGCCGACTTGACCGAGTCACAGCCGACCACCTCTCCCACAGCCAGCGCGGCCTCTGCCACACTGCATGCCACTGCGGGGATCAGTTTGATGGCATGCCGGCGAGTCAGACTTTCAAAGTCCGCTAGCGCTGCCACAGGCATGCTGCCTGTTAGCACACACTCACTCACACACTCACTCAGCAAGCTAATCTAAACAGGAAAAAAACAACCAGACAACTCTAGACGAACAAATAAAGATACACCTAAATGATAATGCTCAGCAAAGTAAGTCTTAAACCCACTATACCGTTCACCCTCACACACCGCTCTCAGCCCCACGCACATTCCGCCATGACAGAGAGAGAGAGAGAGAGATTTAGCAGAATATGAAGTAAATCAAGACTGTAATGAATTCACAAAAACTTTTACACAGTAAAATCAAAACTAAGAAAGTTTGAGTTCAAATTTAGTGGAATTTGAAAGTTGATTTATGAATTGAAAGAAAAACTGCATGCATTTCACTATATAATACAGTTCACTACTACATGTGGTAATCAATGATGTCACTGATAAACTTATTCCAGGCATCTTTTGGTGAAACAGCTGTTTAACCAGGTGCAGGTCCTGGGCAGTTCCTCAGGGTGTTATGGCTTCTAATTATTTCATGCTCATTCCAGTAAGACATTGCATTATGAGGGGCCATTTTTTAAGGGATCAGTATCTTGCCAAGGACACTTCGGCATGCAGGTGGAGAAGAGTGAGGATTTAACCGCAAACGTTCTTGTTGGAGAACGACTACTCTACCCCCTAGGCCAGGGATCCCGGGCCGCGGACCGGTACCGCACCGTGGGTCATTTGGTACCGGGCTGCACAGAAAGAATAAACAACTTACATTATTTCTGTTTTATTTATTATCTGGTTCTTAACTGTGTTTTATTTTGAAAAATGACTGGATCCTCTCCGTTATGACTCATGCTTTACGCATGTCGAGATGCTTGCCTAGTCACGTGACATTTTCGCCAAACACAAACCCACACGGTATTTGTCAGACCCATTTGTCAACAAACCAGGTGAATCCAGCATGTCTGTGCAAGAAGAAGATCAGTTGCTGGAGATCGCAAATGCTGGCGGCCTTAAAAGTATGTTCGAAAAAACAACTCTTTTCGAGAATATCCTGAGATCGCCACAACAGCACTCACGAAATTATGGAGTAGACTGGACATCAGCAACACACTTCGGGTGTCATTGTCACTCATTTAATTTTGTCGTATTTATCCGCCACATTCCATTATTGTTTACACTTGATTTTCGTGGTTTTATTTCATGATTTAAACTCCCTCATTCTTCGTCTGGTAACATTTACGCACCGAGCTTGCAAACACTGTACATGCAAATGTGCATAACTCGTTTTGTTCATCTTTGGAGTCTGCAGTTATTATTTTATTATATCGTGATGCTGTTGTTAAGAAAGCTTTATATATTGCTAATAATATATTGCTAATATATTAATAAACTAATAATAATTAATACGCGTAAAGACGCTGCAAAACCTCTCCAAAGCGCACAGAGGCGCAGCGTGTGCGTAATGGAGCTTTGGTATCCGTCCGTCTCCGTCTTGCTGGTAACTTACCAGCAAGACGTGCACGCGAATCATCTCGTTAATTCGTTTAATAATTATATTGTGAATCGTTCGAAATTTTAATTATTATTATTAGTAGTAGTAATTCGTGTCCACGCATTGTTAATAAGTGGCCATGCCATAATTAACATATAATATTAACCATTCTTTAATTTCGTTCTGATGCAGTGACATTATATCAACTAAACCCTTATGAATTCATAATAAATTTAAGCACAAAAAAATTTGTGCCCATACTGATAGATCTCGAAGCAAACACATGGGAAGTCAGTGATACACACCAATGCATGCACACACACACACACACACACACACACCCACGTCAGACAAAGAAGACATATTCATATACACATGGCGTACACATCTTAACCTGAGGCTGTTGCCCTGGCAACCTTGTCTTTGAGGAAGAAAATTCCTGCCAGGGATTCAGAGAAAAGGGTGGGAAATCACTCAGAGCAAAATTAATGGCACGTCTCTCGTGCTGCATTCAAACAACATTACACAGGAACATTTCCGTGTGTCACTGTGTAAAATTAGTGCCGTGGTTTGGGGGTATTATTGGGATCCTGATTGCTCAGAAATCCAGAAAGTGCTTTGTTGTCATTGTTTGGGGGAAAAAACTCCAAAAAGCTGTCTTTATGTTTTGTATTGGAATTTAAATAATGTGTGCTCCCCCTTGGATTGGGACACATCTTTTCTTGTCCCTCAGAAACGAGGGACCAGTGTGTTTCACCAGTTCCTCTTTTTCCAAAGTCACTGACTTGTGGTGAGTGTACACTCATTACTATTCGAGTTCACACAGCACATCACTCAAATTGAGGGTGTGTGTTCTAAGATCAGTTTTTTCTAAACCTCTTTAAGTGATGTCACTAAGAAAAATATAAAATCCCAAGCAAGCAGCAGAGTCAAACATTTCAAATGGTAGATGGCAGTAGGATAAAGCAGTTTTTTTAATTGACGCCATAACACACAGACATTTTGAAATAATGAATGTTTCATTATACAGACAACAGACAATTATGATTAAAGCTAAAGGGTTCAGTGTAAGTGCTCATTATGCAGGGAGCAGGAGTCAGTTTGTTAACATCTCAGACAAAAACACTGACTCCATCATCATTATAAAAGCATAAATTCTGTCAGTTATTGGTCGACGGCCAAACAAAAAGTTCAAGACAAAATACGGAGCAAAGTGGAAGAATTGAAAAAGAATGAAAATAAATAACTAAACTGAATTAATATATTCTGTTTGACAGAGAACAGAAGCAGCATCAGATGTATGATGGGTGTTGTTCCACAGCCTGAAGTATTCTGTTGCAAACTGAACACTGGCATGAGACAGAATTCTTCTTCTTCTGATAATACCGTTGTATCTGTTAGTTTTGGGTATTCAAACATAAATTCAGTTTTATAAAAGACTAGTACAGTGGCCTTTGAAACCTGCCTGTTTGGAATGGGCTGTTTACATAGCCTGTGGTGATGCTGGTTGAAGCTTTCTCTCTGAAACTGATAAAGTGACCTGCAGTGATTGAGCCGTAGCAAATAAAGACAGGAGTCAGTCCACAAAACCGTGATGCTGCGACTAAACTGCTGCACAAAGCGCTGTTCACCTGTTTATTCAAGGTTTGGTGAAGCTCGAGTACATTGAACCGGAGAATCAGGGGTGATTGCTGTTATCGTGACAAACCCATTGTCGTGAACGCGCTGTTGTTGTGACCGACAACGTCACTTGCGTTGATGAATCCCAGCCTCCAGTTTATTCAAAGTTTATTAATATTGAATGTATTGTTTGTCTAAATCACAACAAATTGAGAGATGAACATATATAATATATTGCTTTAATAAATGGAGATGGCTTTTATATAATTAAACACACCATCAGCAGTTCAGTTTATTAATTACACCAAACATCTCTGTTAGAAGGCATTTATTTCTTGGTGAAACTAGTTTTAACATATTGCTGAAAGTACCATAGTCAATGTAGGGTATGAAAAAAACTGTTATATGTAGTATTGTAACGGTTTGTCGTCTCTGTTTGTTTTTTCTGTTTCCTGTTTTATTTTGTAGACCCTGCTCCTAGTGTGTTCTTCACTTCCTATGTCTGTGATTGTCTGCACCATTCCTCATGTGTTACACCTGTGTTCTATTGCCCCTGCCTTCCCTGTGTGTGTATATAAGCCTCTGTGCTCCCCTTTGTCCTTGTCAGATCGCTTGTCCAAGTTTGTCTAACCGTCGTGCTCTCCTTTCCTTTCCTGTCCTCCACTGTTTTTTGTAGCCTGTGTCTCCTGAGCTCCCGTCCTGATCTCCTTTGTAAGCTTCCTGTGTTTTCTCCCATGTGCTTTTGTTTCTTCAGTTTGTACCTTCTTGAGATTCCTGAGGGTCCATCTGCTTCACCATTTCCTAGACAAACATAGTTCTATAACAGAAGATTAACTATTATTAATGATTAAGGGTGAAGCTGGAGAAGGACAGGACCCGTAATGTGGCCACTTGTGGGCAGCAAAATAAGCAGAGTTGTATTTTTAATACTGATATACACAGCCTCAGGTGGGGGGTAGAAAAGAAAGCAGTAGCTTACTACTAACAACTCTTGAGAAGTGCAATTCACATAAGTAGGGTTAGGCGTCAGGGTAAATGGGATAGGGTTAAAATGGTCAATATCCCCTTTGTTAGCTCTGAGTGCAAAATCAGCTTTTAGCAAGACAGTGGTCTGGTCCGCACTCTGGATTTCAGTGATGTAATTGAGAATTTGTTAAGACATTATTGATGATTTTGATCCTTCTCTCAACTGATTGGTTTTCAGTAAGACGTTTCAATGTGGCACTCAGTGGAAGCCAATTAAGAGACATAAACTTAGCAGCCATGGGCATTTGGGTTTAATATGAAATGTTGTCATGAGGCAGCAGAAAGTGCGACTGAATAAAATGAACGCATGTCCCGGGATAGTAATATGCAACAAGAGAGCTCTGTGCACAAATCATACTCTGCTTGATCCACATACAGGGATGCTCATCAGTAATGACATGACATAATTATTTGACCAATTGTGACAACACAGATAGGTATTGCATCAGATCGGTTTCCCCTGCAGAGCAGCATCCCTATACCTATCAGGAGAACCCGCTGCTGTAATAACAATCCGCCGAGGTGAAAGCACACCTGGCTTTCAAATGGATCGAAAGATGAAACTCAGATTGCTTTATTGCATGTTACACCAAAAAGGCATTCGCTCCATGCACTTTAGACCGTGAGCTTAGACGGTTAAAATGGAGCCTTGATGCCTTTTATGGTGATTTTGGATTGAATGTTTATCTCATCATTACTCGTGCAATTTCCTGTGAGAAATATTTTGCGCTTTAACTGATTTTCACCAGCTAACTTTGTCTGGTTACAGTTTCATGCTGGGCATGTAACTACAATAAGTATATCGGGGCTTATTCATACACTCATCCAGAGTTGGGGTCTGTAAAACCACGACAAGAGCTAGAGCTCAAAAGAAGCGCAGGATGTAACATAAATCTTAATGGCTTTATATCAACATGAGACTGCTTCCCATCATCATTTGATCCCCTGTTTACATAAAGACATTTTATCATCGCAGATTAAAGGCTGGACGTAATTAGGATATTTCATAAACTGAAGTCGGGTGCAATTTATGTTGATTCAATGCTGATTATCTGAGCCTTTTGCATCCCTCATCTATGTAAGGTCACACACAGAGAGAGTGCTTGGATGGAGACTTAAATAGAGTATTAACAATGTTGTAAAGAGTGAGTGGAAACTAGAGTGTGAGGGGAAAAAAGAGAAGTGTTGTGGGAGTTACCTGCCTCAGCCTTGTTCTGATGGATGGCCTCGCCTGCAGCCCTACCACTTTTAACAGTGCTTTAAAGAGCTGGCGTCTTGCATGTACACACACATACACACACTTTGAATTGCTCGTACCATTGCTTTTGTATCCTCTGATGTGTTTGTGTCCCTTTGTACACACTAGTGGGACGCCGATTCAGCTCTTTTTTACTTACACACACACGAAAACACACACATACATAAAGTAAACTTGTCTTCTATGAGTTACCTTCAACGTGCTAACGTACAAAGTGCAGCACAATAATCAACATGCAGCTGGTGTTTGTCTTAACAGACTACTATTTGTGATTTCACAAGGATCGTGGTCACAGGCCCGGGATTACCCAACCCTTATAGTAAGGATGACCACTGAAAAGAATAAGACCTCTACCCACAATCAAGAGATCAAACAGCAACCTTTGCAATTATATTATATATTAGGTGTGTAAAGGTATACAAAAACCACGGTTCGGTTCGTACCTCTGCTTTAAGGTCACAGTTTTGTACGTTTTCGGAACAGTATAACAAGGAAAAGAAAACAAACAGATTTTCTTATTTTTTATTAAACCCTGGTTTAATTAAACCCTGTTAACTATAGCTGTCTTTCTTACCTAAGTAATTTTTACAAAGTCAAATTGCAAAATAAACAATCAGAAATAAATCAACTAAAACATTAAAATGAATATGCATTAAATTGCAGATTGTAAAAAATGTAGTGTACTTAAACTGCACAGTTATTGTATAATATGATTGACATTAAATATATGTATTTTTTAACTACCACCACATTGTTTGCAGAGGGTTTGATGCCCGGCTGGCACTATCGATATCTCCACTGTTGAACTCTCACGCTCGGGCAGAAGGGTTGGGGTGACTGAATGAGGACAAGAGGAAAAAAATATAGAAAATGTATAGTTTCATGGTTAAGTAGGACTGTAGTTTACTATTTTAATTATTATATATTTTTGTGTATAAAATCGCTGAAGTGGACATGACTGTGCTCCCTGCGCACGGAGCGCACAAACGAACTTGGCAAGGTGTGATCAATTTGTCAGATTGGGGTAAACCTATAAATACTGCCGCTCTGCAGCTGCCTCCTCCCTGGGGGCTTCTGAGCCGGGCGCATCCTCTCCAGCCACTGTCCCCATCGACTCTGGAGGAACAAACATAATAATCTTACTTAAACACTAGTGTTATTCCCTAATTTAATAAAAAAAATCTAATTGTGCGTTACCTGTGTTGTCCAATATTTCGTCCATGTCGGTGTCACCCTCCTTCTCAGACACAATGCCACCAAGACTTGTTTCCCCGAGAATTGAGGCCATCCTTATCTCCACCGGGGTAAGCTCGGGTGTGCCCTGGCCCCCACCAGTAGCAGTCCCGCTCAGGCGGTGTGAAGTGATTCTCCGCTTTGTCTCCACTTTAAAATCAGACCACTTTTTTTTTATTTCTGCCACCGTCCTCTCTGTGGAACTTGCTTCATTGACAGCAGAAGTTACACTGTTCCACTCGGTGCATTTTTGTTTATTAGTGACCCCGGTGCTGTGGCTTCCAAACAAAATGTTCTTCTGCATCTCCACCTCACTCAAAAGCACCTCTATTTCAGCGTCTGTGTAGTTGCGTTTCTTGGTTTTCTTCTGACCCTCCATGATTCTCCGTGCAAATCCAAATCGGTCAGCAGGTTAATTTATATGCTCCGCATTCATGCTGTGCTTTGCATTGGACATTTATGGTTGAAAGTGGGCTTATGGGCAGATTTGGAGGCAGATCCACGTACGAACGTCTCCAGGTGGACTGGGATTTATGAGTCGAACATTGCGTTCAGGTGTGCGTACGCACGGTTTTATAAATCGGAATCAGCTTTGGTGTACGCCATTTTCTGGCTTTTGTGCGTACGCACACTTTTAGTAGGAATCCTACGCAATCCTTCATAAATCCGACCCCAGAACTGTGTCATGCCGGCCCGCTCTTAGCTCATTGAAAGTGTTATTGTCAGCACTCCCTACTTGCCCTGGATTTGCCTCACTACGACTTCTTTCTCTTGCCCAAAATGTTTAGTGTCTCTGTTTGGACAAAACGGTAGAGATTCATCTCAGGTCTCAGTGTGAGTGAAATGCTTACAGATCATGACTTCCAGGGAGCATTCCACTCATGGAAGGGGCATCAGAAGTGGTGCACTACTGCACAACGTGCCTACTTTGATGGGAATGTCGGCCGAATTTAAATCAGGTATGGTTTTTGCTCGTCAAAGATGCAGCCCTGCAACTTTTTGATTGCACTTCTTATATTGTACCTGTACTCTTCTTAAATATCATTCCATTCAGAGGTAATAGGACAGTTTAGCTAAAGCAGAGTACCGGTGCCTCAATATTCATAAAAATCTGGAGCTGCAGCACTGAGCCCTCTTGCCGTAAAAAAATTATTTTTGCATCACTACTAAGCCCAGAATTATTGTCTGCGGTGCTTCTGCGTCACTACATTTCTCTTTTGACAGCATTGTGCTGGTAACTGGTACTAAAGCTGCCACGGAGTCTCGAGTCAGTGTTAATAATGCAGGCGTTTTGAGCACAGGTATTCCCATTCTGATTGTAAACCTTAACCCTGGAACACAACTCACCAGAAGAAAAGAAAAGACAGGAAGATTCTTCTATCCGCTATATGCTTCAGCAGGGTAATCCTTAAGTCTACAACAGATGGCAGCGGTTGCCTTTTCTCAGTTCCCAGTGTTTGTCTGCCTGTGTCTGTTTGTATATGTGGGTGAAAAGAAGGGGAAGGAGGGTAAGATAAAGGTGGGATTGCATACAAAGAGGGACTGTGACAAGTCAGTGTGGGCTGAGGCGTGGGGCCCTCCCTACAGTCTGTCCGTCTAGCGCCCCACCTGCCTGGTCCGAGCGTCCATCTGCCCCATCGCACATAAGCCCACTCCATCCAGCACCACGGCTTTACCAATAGATTACACAGTTTCAGCTCAGTGATTTGCACTTTGATGCCACCGTGGTCTGTTTTACACAAAGAGATGCTGGTTGTGACAGACAACTGAAAATGAAATTCATCAGAAATGGCTGAGCAGCAGGAGGAAGTGTTCTGTTGGCTCTCACCTCAGTCAACATAATAAAATAATGGGCTGATATTTGATCGATGCATGCAATACTTAGCACAACATGTGAATGTTGCATGATACCAAGCTACGCTACAGGTATATCAACATGAGACCAGGATGGGGAATAGTGCTGAAAAAAAAAGACAACATTGCTTAAAAAAAAAGAAAAGTGTGTATGGACCTTGACTAGGGATATTATTTAAAGCCTTGGAAAATCTTTCTCATTCAGTCTTACAAACAAATTGGGGACAGGTTTGATCATAATCCTCTTGCTTATATAATATAAAATATTTACTAATGTTCATAATAATACTTTTTTCTTATCTTTTTGGGGACATCAAGGCGACAAGCTGTGAACACATCACCGACACAAAATATTATCTATTGCAAACAAAGTCAAATTTTTATTTCCAACAGACACAGAGCTATAATAACAGTCAAGTAGGGTTGTGTCTGTCCCCGTCCTATATTCACTCTCCTTTTAGCTCTGTTGAGTCTCCTCTGCATCCCGGGGGAAAGGCTCTCTGGCTCTGGAGCTGCTAAATGCTCTAATTTGTTCACCAGCTGGTTGTTAACTATGTCTGTCCGCCGCAGAGTACGTGGGGTTTTTGAGCTCCTCCCTAAAAAAAAAAACACCTCCCAAGTATGGAAACGGTGCTGATGAGACTGAATCAGTGAAGATACAGGCTGTAGAAACCAAACAAGAGTTTAAAGATGTTAACGTGTTCGGTTCAGCTGAAGGGAGCTACACAGCAGGGTGATTTATAAATTGGGTTCATAACTAAAGGCTCATACAGGAATTTCATCCATTGCTCATATAAAAAATATTTATCAGAGCAGCTTTAACTTTGTCATGAATAAATAACACATGGTAACATGTTTATAAAGATACCCGGTACAAATAATAACTCCACGAGTGATGGAATTTTTAGATCATGTTTACAATAATGACATTTTCATGAGAATTCTCCTTCACAGTTAAGACTAGATCTTAGTAAAAGGTCAGTCATTCACAAAGCATCTCTGCCCTTCTGAGAGCACCTAAAGTGAAATACTGCTAGCAGAAAAGACGGGGGATTTTAAGAGGCTAAGTGTTTCTTGAGCAGAAGAGAAATGTTATTAAGATAAGTCTGCTGCAGTTGTAAGTGGTGCAGTATATGTGTGTTAACAATCCTCTTGGTCCCAGCCCTTACTTTTCAACTGCAAAATACACCAACTCTGCACACACTTCTTACTAGTGTAACACAAACGGAGGTAATGAGGCGTTGCACTGTAGTCTCCAAAATCTGTGATGTAACACAGCACTGAATTTAACTCTTAAATGGTTTCACACTCATCAACTAATTGAGCTGATGGGAAACAATCATTGTCTGCTCTGATGGTCTTATTGGTTGTTTTACGTGCTTCAATTAGTCTTTGCTTGCTGTCTGGTTTGTAGTAGATTTACATTCCAACCAACAATGCAACTGTTGAGCATTCAGACAGTTCTTGGTTTAAATCCCAGTTGTGTTGAGGCCTTTTATGTGTGGAGTTTCCATGCTCTCCCATTGTCTGAATACATTCTCTCCAGGTACTCCTGCTTCCCCCCACAGTGATCGGAGACTCTAAATTGACTGTTGGTTTGAATGTTTTTGACCCTTCAAAGATAGGCAGTAAATATAATGGATGGATCGATAGATGGATGTGTGATAAAGAAAACTATTTGTGAACAGGCTGCTGCACAACTAGACTTGTGTTTTATTATTATTGGTTACTTGTAAAGTAAGGCTTAGAATTTATTCAACATGTTCATAACATTGTGTCTTAGGACAGATTAAACTCTACGACTAGGCCTCTTCATGTAACTGTCCCTTCTAGGTCCCTTTTTTGCTCACAGGTGCTCAGAGCAATCCTTGACCATGACTCAAAATTGACTGAAATTAATTTAGGCAAAGTTATGAGCTCTGAAAGTCTTCACAGGAACTTCATACGGGGAAGTGATATTTTCATTCAGAGAAAAAACTGCTCTGATTTTCCAGGACAGATGGGGAGGTTTGGCATTGGGTTCTCCATAAAGAGGAGAAGGTCTGTAGCGAACAAAGACTTATTATATGAATACAATAGTTTGTTCAACAAGATATTCTAACACATTTCACACATCAACAGACTCACTCCAATGAATACTTACTATTAAAGAAAAATAAAATACCTACTGCAGATAAATGAGAAAACCAAGCGCTGAAATTCTGGCTGAAGTACATGAACAGAAACTATCACTTTCTGTTGTGTCTTTAGGCAGTTTGATTTAAATCTACTTGGCGTGATGTGATTCATTTACACAATTTGAACTTTGTGTTATGATAATGCAAAACAGTAAAACTGATCATGTTGTCAGAGCTCTGGGGTCAGAGAAGTTAGATAAATACAACTTTTCTGTGTAATCTATGAATACTCTACATCAACCTGAATGCATTAACCTTGTCAGTTGATAATAGTGGTGGGCGGATGCCTCAGGAGTCTTGTTTGCACCAGATAGGTGACCTTGTGTCGTCTCCAGTCAGATACAGTAAGAACACAGAGGCTCTCAAGGCGATCGAAGCTGTCACATTCAATAAAGGAGATGTGAAATAAAAACCCAAAGACAGGGAAAGAAAAATGTATTTTTTGAGTAAAAAAGTGTAGTCTTTCCATTGAATTTCCTCTGCGGGAACATCGAACTGTGAATATTATCCTACGAACTCTACCCACTAACTGAACTTAAACATAAACTCAACTGCTGCCTCTGTCGCCAAGTTCAAATTCTCACTGTGCTTGAAAAAACATGTATTAAGCGTTATAATATGTGGGAGGAACAGTGATTTGACCTGTTTTGACATTGCAACTGAAACTTGTCAAGAGAAAGTCACATATATGCAATAAAAATCCATTAGAAAAACTTTAATTAAATGAAGGTTCATATAGCATAGCACATATAATAAAGTGGTTCTCCTTTAGTATTGCAGGGAAGTTATATAAGCTTCAATATTGTATCTGTGTGAATATCTTTTCATACAACTTTTCAGCTTTCTAATAAAGGCCAAATCTGCTTTTACATGAAAATAGAACAAGATGTTGGCCTCAAATGGTAAAGTTATAAATGTAATTTTGTATTTTTTTTACAAAAGGAAACATGCTTACATTAAGACACAGGCCCGATCAGGAGAGTAAGCAACTGGGGAACTCATTTGATTTTTCAAAACATGTACACTATTCTTTCCAGAACTTTATTGTCAATATACTCAGTTGTAAGAGGCTTATCTCTCATACATATATGTGTGTGTGTGTGTAAATATAATGTAGAAAAACAATATAATTACAGCAGCAAATAAACATAGTTGATTGAATAAGTAAAAATATATCCATAGTGCAAAATGGTGCAAGAAGGTTTTTCCCTTTTGAGCTCTTCCAGATGTCTCATATATTTTTACCACTTTCCGTGCGCGGTTTTCAGGAGAATAGACAGAAAAAAAGATCGCTCAAGGATATGTAGCCTGCCTGTTTCAAAATAAAAGCCCTCCAGCATTTCTGTTGACTGAATCCGTTAATTTTGTTGTGTCTGTGTGCGCTGTTACCTTTTGCTCAGGTTCTGGGACAATAATAAAGAGGCTACCCAATTATTTTATTATAATCAGCGGTTTATAGACATCAGTTTGGCACTAGCAGTTTCAATTGTACTCGGATTTTGTCGGGAGGTTTTATAGAGGGGGCTCACAATTCTCTATAGAGGAAAAACCCTGGACCGTCAATGATCTGAATATCTTTAATTCATTACTACATAATGTTTTTTGTGCTGCATTTTTCCACGTTCAAAACTAATGAATTTCAAATTTACTCTTTTCACGTTCTTTCACAATGTTTGCACTTACACTGAATTGTTACGATACATTTTTAAAGATTAGTTTTTTCTTTCAGCCAGCGATGCTCTCCTCAGAGCATATCGGAATAGTTAATGCTGCTTAAAGGGGGAAACATGGCAAAGTTCTGTAATCTTTCTCTATTTGCATCCACGGCTGCCACCTCTCCCGCTGCGTGTTTACCCTAGCATCAGCTGGTCTGGGATCAGCTCTGTGATGCCTTGACCTCTGCCCCTTCATTCAACTCTGCCCGCCCAGGTCGCTTTACTGCCCGTTGTAAACCAAACAAGCCTGGACCACTGGCAGAGACAGAGAGGGAGACAAAAACAGAGAAGGAGACAGACAGGAAGGACCACAGTTTTTTATTCAATCTTAATGAAAACCTCTGATTTCTGATATGAGATGAGGTTGATGGCCACAGGAAAAGCACAGTTTGCTCAATTGTAGCTAGAGCTGTGACATGTTTTGCTAAACTTCTCAAAAGTGAAACAATAACGTTAATGCACTACAGCTAATACGTTTCTTGAATAAATATTTCATGGGCTGATTTTTAGCAGCCAACATTTCTTTATTGGTAGGAGCTGTCATTTCACTTTGCATTGGCATGAATACAAATAAATACACTGGCTGATGTCTGTGTGATTGTTTTGTGAGCAAGAACACTAGAACTCTTGCAGCTCCTGGGACATCATACAGAGCACCTCCAGGAGGGTTAGGGTGGGCGGGGCACTCAAAACAGGTCAATCTGAGGAGGGCTGTTTTAGACAGGGTAAAAAGGGTTCTGTTTTAAATGATCCTTGTGGTATTTTGACCAAAATATGTTAGTCATTTCATTAAGACCCCAAGGAACCATATCAACTGTGGTAAAATGGGCATAATGTCCCCTTTAAGAAAGAGATTTGGGAGATTGGTGATTGTAGCAGTGCTTTGACACGTGAGAATACGGCTGCAGTCGATGAATCAAAAACATTTCCTCTTCTAACCACTTTCCTCGGACCCCGATGGAAAATGTCATATAGTCAAGGAAAGATATGAAGGAAAATTCCAAAGAGTGAACAAAACATGGAACTATGAAAATAGAAAGCAAACTGTATTTATTTTACCGGAAGACATGCATTGTGACAGGCTGCTTGCACCTCTGCAAATACCGGTTCATGCAGGGGGAATGGGGGCCTGATGACCCCAACACCTCCTATTACTATAGATGTTAAATTCAATAACAGAATAACGTTGTTATTTCAGTTTTATTTATTAGAGTAATGTTAGATTGATTCAAGCAGCACATTTTACAAAGCCTTACATGATTTCTTTCATGTCCGATTTTTTCTGCATCTTGTGAGAACTAGGCGAGCTTAAGGACACACACATTCACACAGAGAGACACAGAGCGATGATGGCACCAAACCTGACATGAGACTACAAACCATTCTCATATTCATAAGAATGAAATATGAATGAGCGCTGCTTGCGTGAGTACAATGGAGTTACACATTCAAATAATTTAAACATACATATTTACATTTGCAACAAAGTGGATACTAAAGTTCAACTAACGTTGAATATTGTATAAAAGGCATTTTTGTTCCGGCATGCATTGATTCTTTGTGAATATTATTGAGGCTGCAGTCTCTTACAAAGGCCTTGAAATATTATTGGTCCACTTAAAATCTTTACAAAGCGAGATTAGACGAGCCCAAACTGATAAAGACAAAGACAGCACAATCTCCACAACATTCACTGTCTGATCTATACATCCATTTGAGCCATTATAGATGGGTATAGTGTGATCACATCTCTGCCTGCTACTACAAAGGGAGTTCAACCTGCATATTAAACGACATAATTGATTCCACTGCTCCAGATGGTGAATTGATGAACAGTCAACGAAGCTCTGAAGCATATCAGCACTTCCACAGTAATAAAGCGTGGCAGGTTTCATTAAAGAAGATGGCACAGAAACCTTGTCCATCTCAAAGCAGGTTAGCTAACAGCAAGCAACTTTGCTCGGGTTATCTAAGGCCACTTCTTGGGGATGCATTAACATTCTTGTAACGGTATAGTAAATATTACTCTAATGCTCACAGGAACCAACTTAGCTTAGCAAAAAGGCTGGAAATGAGTTGAATTCAACTTAGTGTTTATTTACCGTGAATGAGGACACTTTTCTAAAATGTTAAACTTCTTTGAGTTGTGTTACCACCTGGCTCAAGACTGGCAACAAAAAGGGAGATCACACACAGATCTATCAATCAAAAGTAATTTATTGAACTCCTAACTGAACTCTTACATCATATTCATTAAAAATTGAGGTGTGTAAGTATGAAGGGCATAAGTTGTGTCAGAAGTGTGTGGATGAGTGAGAATGTCGTGTGATGCGTGTTCGTTAGTGCAGCAAACCAAACAAAGGATGAAGGTTCAGGCTGGTGCAGCAGGCCCGGCTGAGAGAGAGATTTGATTTTTCACAAACACTTTATTTACATATTCTTCATTTTACAAAACACTTGTTTACAGCATTATTCAATAAATAAAAAAAGTGCTGCTGTTAAAAAAACTCAGTCTGTTAAAAAGTGTGGAAAGGACAGCTCATTGTTGGTGACGGTGCAGAGTGTCATTAAAACACCAAATTCTTTTAAAAGACTCGAGATCAGATACCATTGTGTTAAAGCTGAACTCAAGTCGGAGTCTTGCCCGGAGGTTTACCACCCACACCGCCCCCGCTTCCTGCCCGTTCCTGTTCTCTACCATGTTTTTTCTACTAATGTAAATGGCCATCTTGGCCTCACCTGAGAGGTGGTTCAGGAGCTGCCACTTATCTTGATTATGATAAAAACCTTCTCAGTAAAAGTGACGTTAAAATCACTAAAAAACGCAGTTAAAAGAGCGAAGAAACTTGTCAGTCTCTTGCACTCAGTAAAAACGTGATAAATAGTCTCACGCAGGTCGCAAAACGGACACTTGCTTAAAACGGTGGGATTAAGAATAGAAATAAAAGCGTTGGAAGCGACGCCGCCGTGTAAAATTCTCCACTGGAGGTCGCCTGTTCCTTTCATAAGGGGAGGTTTGTATAAAATCCTCCACTGTTGGCTGGGTCCATGTTCTCCCCACCTCCGTGACCACACAGTGGGGGGTCTGTTGCTCAGTCCGGTCTGGTGGATGCTTTTCACACAGTTTCTGTATATTGTCTCTTTGTCTATTTTGTGTATTGTCAGTTTGTGTGTGTTTATTTCAGTTAGTAGGGGGCCGGTCTTTTCTCCCAGGCCTGGGCTCAGGATAATTTCTGGGTAGGGGTCTGCAGCCTCTGGTGCGGTCTCCCCCCTCTGGTAGGCCTTCAGGAGGTCCTTTTCACGGATGGAGAGCCTCTGGGCCCAGAGCTCCAGGATCCTCTGGGCCATCCGGGTAGACTGCAGCCCCAGCAGGGAGCCCAGGGCCTGGGTGTTGTTGAGTGCCGGCCCCACTGCATCCACCAGCTGCTGTAAGGTCACTGTTCCAGACCGGGTCAGCGCCGCCATTAGGCCGGGTGTTGTTGTGCCGCTGACGTCCAGTCTGGCTCCATTTACAAGTGGTTCTCTCAACAACCAGTACAGAGAGGCTGCTTTTTGACACCTTTTTTTGTTAAAAAGGGCCCATGATTTAAAAACACCTTGATAAAAAGGAGGCAACCCACTTAACTTTAAGAATTTAGAATCTGTTAAAAACAGAGCATCATCCAACCCCAGGTTATTGGCACGCCTAAGGATGCTGCTGGCCACATCTCTCCACACCAGATCTGCCGGACCTGTGAGATATTTTTGGATGAATTGAAGTCTAAAAGTTGCAGTCCGGCTGGCCAGGTGGACGAGTCCCTGTCCCCCCTCCTCCCTGGCTAAAAACAGCACCCCCTGTGGCACCCAGTGTAGACCCCCCCAGAAAAAATCCACCGTTTTCTTTTGTAAAGTGGAAAGCAAGCCAGGGGGGGGTTCCACAAACATTAGGTGGTGCCACAGTTGGGATGCCACAAGATTATTTAAAACCAGTACCCTCCCTCTAAGAGACATTTTTGGGAGCAGCCATTTCCATTTTAACAGTTTGTTTTCTATTTTTTCTGTGACGTTCTCCCAGTTCTTCTTATGTATATCTTCGTTTCCTAAAAACACCCCGAGGTACTTTATGCCACTCCTCTTCCATTTCAGGTTTTGGGGGAGAACTGGGAGACCGCCAGGCCACTCCCCGACTGCGAGGGCTTCGCTTTTTTTCCAGTTGACCCTCGCGGCCGATGCCATGCTAAAATCATTTAAGATTTTGGCTAAAATATCTACATCCGTCTGGTCTTTAATAAAAACAATAAGATCGTCGGCATAAGCCGATAAAATCATGTTGCCACTAAAACCAGGATAAAACACACCTTGCATGCTAGATCTTATTCTGCGGAGGAGAGGTTCCAGGGAGAGTGCGTAGAGCATCCCAGGCAGAGCACAGCCCTGCCTGACACCTCTACCTACCCTGAAAGGAGCACTCAGACTGCCGTTGATCTTTAACACGCTCTCAACGTCACTGTACAGCACCTTGATCTTAGCTATGAAGCCAGCGCTGAACCCAAACTTCCCCATTACTTTCCACAGGAAGCTGTGTTCAACGCGGTCAAAAGCTTTTTCTTGGTCTAGGGAAATCCAGCCTATATCTACATCAAATGAACTGGAGACATCCAAAAGGTCTCGAATGAGGTGGACATTGTCCACCATGGACCTGCCGAGCACGCAGTAGGTCTGGTCCCTGTGAATGACCTGCTCCATAGCCTTCCCCAGCCTGGAGGCCAGTGCTTTGGACAGAAGTTTGTAATCCACACAGAGCAATGACACAGGGCGCCAGTTCTTGATGTCCTGCAGGTTACCCTTTTTCGGGAGCAGTGTGAGGACCGCCCTCCTGCAGGACACTGGCATGGAGCCAGACGCCAGACATTCATTAAAAACCTGTAAAAGATCATGCGATAAAATGCCCCAGTAAGCTTTATAAAACTCCGGGGTCAGTCCGTCACTGCCAGGAGCCCACCGTCCCTGCATGCCTTGCAGGGCGGTCAGCAGCTCCTGCATCCGGAGGGGGGCAGCGAGCTGTGAGTTGGACTCTTCCGAGATCTGAGGTAGTTCTGTACAGAACTCCTCCCTGCCTGTGTGTTCTTCCTCAGAAGAGTACAGTGCTTGATAAAAACTCACAGCCCGCTCTCTTATCTGGCGTGGCTCCATCAGTTCTTCCCCTGTGTCTGAGAGCAGGGTGTGGATTACTCTCCTCTGCCCGTTTTTTTTCTCCAGACTGAAGAAGTAACTAGTTGGAGCATACATTTCAGCAATGTTCAGGAACCGAGACCTGACTAACGCACCCTGTACTTTACTTTCTAACAGGTCGGCTAAAGCCATTTTTTTTTCTTTGAGGCTTTCAATATAACCTCGATTTCCGGTGGACTCACTTAAATGTTCTAGTTCCACTATGTCGGTCTCTAGATCTTTCATAGATCGGGTGGCGTCTCTTGTGACATTGAGGGTGTGTTGTTGACACAATAGGCGTATTTGTGTCTTACCGTGGTCCCACCACTGCCTAAGATTACTAAACTCGCCCTTCCTCTGTCTAAAAACACCCCAGAAATACATAAAAACATCTTTAAAATTCTTATCAAATGTTAAAACAGAATTAAAATGCCAATAGGCGCTCTTCGGTAAAACATTCCTGACAAAAACATGACATAAAAGCAGGGAATGATCACTAAAACCAGCCGGCATGATAGCGCAGCTTTTAAAAATGTTAAAGTGATGTTTAAAACAATAAATCCTGTCTAACCTGGCTGAGGAGATCCTACTCTCTCTGATGTGGGACCAGGTGTACTGTCTGCAGTCTGGGTGCATCCTCCTCCACACGTCCACCATGCCGTGAGAGCGGACCAGCTGCTTTAAGGCGTGCTGAGAGGCTGGATGAGGCTCTGCGTGGTTGCGGTCTAAAACCGCATCTTCAGTGCAGTTAAAATCCCCACCCAAGAATAAAAAATCCTCCATGGCACAATCATTAAGAATCTCACCTATTTTCAGTAAAAACGGCTTCCTCTCTGCACCGGTTGCTGGAGCATAGATGTTAATAAAAACAGCAGTAAAATGGTCGAACTGAGCTTTGGCTAAAAGAAGCCTCCCCTGGATCACTGTAAATCTCCACGTCATCCAAATACACAGCGCAGCCGAACAATCCTGCGACCACCTTGTTCATTAGGCCCTGGAAGGTGGCTGGGGCATTACATAACCCAAATGGCATAACGGTGTAGGAATACAAACCACTGGATGTAATAAAGGTGGCAATCACCCTAGCTCTGGAAGTTAAAGGAACCTGCCAGTAGCCTTTAAGTAGGTCGAGCTTACATACAAACTTAGCAGAGCCAACCGGGGGCCCGTTTCACAAAGCAGGTTTAGTGAAAACTCTGAGTTAGTTAACCCTGAGATGAGGGAAACTCTGGTTTTTCAGTTTCACAAAGCCAGTCAGTTACCCTGGCAACAGACTCCGTGAACCTAACCTGCTCCCTGGCAGGTTTTCTTCAACTAACCCCGAGTTTCTCCTGCTCTTAAGTTGAAGCCTGCAGACTGAAGGCAGTGGCAGACATGGCGTGTCCTTTTATTGAAGAGCCAGTTGATGTCGAGGCGCACATACTCCGCAGACATCTCCACCGGGAGAGGATTATTAGACCCCGATTGGATGTTTTATCATTCCCTGATGAGTATCTGTTTGAGCGTTTCCGTTTCTCTGCATCATCTATAATTTATATAAACGATATTCTCAGCCCTCACATCGCTCACATGACGCATCGTGGACATGCTCTCAGTTCCGAGCAAATTCTTTGTATTGCACTTCGTTTTTTTGCCAACGGCAGTTTTTTGTATAACGTCGGTGATGCAGAGCATGTGTCCAAGGCAACTGTCTGTCGGGCTGTCCGAAATGTGACACTTGCACTGAAACGGCTACTATGCACGTTTGTAGTGTTCCCAAGTCACAGACCCACCAGACTTCTCAAAGAAGAGTTCCACAGAATTGCAGGTATCAGTCTAAGCAGTAATTCATTTATGTCATAAAGCTTTGAGACTTGAAGCACTAATCAGTCAATTTGATATATTTTAGGGTTTCCAGGTGTGATTGGCTGCATAGATGGCACTCACATTCCTATCATCGCTCCTTCAATAAATGAAGGAGATTATGTGAATAGGAAATCTGTCCACAGCATTAATGTGCAGGTAGGCCTAAATAGTAGCCTTTAACATTCCAAATTAAATACACTACACCATACAGCTAATTACTGTTCTCCACTGTGAAGATCATATGTGATGGAGCCCACATGATTAACAATGTGGAAGCGAAGTGGCCTGGGTCTGTGCATGACTCACGAATGTTTCGTGAGTCGACACTGAGTGCCAGATTTGCCGGTGGTGAGTTTATATATATAATTTATATACAGTATATAGTTATATCCTATGATCAAATATTTTGTTTCCTCCTATTGCAACTGAAACAAACTGTATCTTGTATTATCATAGTAGAGTTCGATGGTTACCTACTCGGAGACAGAGGGTACCCCTGCCAGCGCTATCTGCTGACCCCTTACCCTGACCCTGAGCCTGGCCCACAGCGACACTACAACTTGGCTCACTGCAGGACACGAGCCAGAGTGGAGATGACCATCGGGATACTCAAGGCCCGGTTCCAGTGCCTTCGTAGGCTCAGGGTCACCCCAGAGAGAGCTTGTGACATTATAGTGGCATGTGTGGTTCTCCACAACATTGCCACTATTAGAGGAGAACAATGTCCTACTCTTTCCCCCTGTGATCCAGGTATTAATCATACCCCCCCTGCTGATACACGAGATGGAAGAGCTGTTAGAGACATGATATGTGTCAATCATTTCTAACTGACCCATCACCTCCCCAATGTTCAAGAACGACAATATGCATCTCATTTTATGAGGTCTTCTTTATTTCCTAGAAGGACAAATTTTGTACAGTTGTTAATCCATTGTTGTTGAAACAATTAAAAAACATCCACCTGTGGGCACGTCACCCACCTTTAACTGATGGTCCAGCAGTTGTATTTCCTTTTCTGTTTTGGTGATCTGCAGCCTTATGTGCTCCATTTCTAGGTGTGATTTGTTTATTTGAGATTCTAAATATACCTTGTAAAGTTGTTTCACAGGGAGCTATAGGAACATAAATGACATTGAATTTCAGTGCCATGTCTATTTAGTGTCATTGTAAGTTGTGGGTCAATGCTGAACAACATCTTACTGAGGTAAGCTGTGCTGTGGAGGTTGATGGACCTTCTTCCCCATTGTAATTTCCAGCATGGCTCTGTTAGAGAGAAAGAAGTTGCAAGTTGTATTGTGGAACAACACTATTAACTGAGCCAAAGTTATTTTAAAAAAAAAAGGTGTATACTTCAGCAGGCCTCTCTGCATCTTCCCTCTCTGTGGCAGCTGATAAGGTTTCTTCATCATCCTCCGGTAATGAAACAGAATGTGTGTGTTATATTCTACCAATTATGAAAAATCTGTGGAATATTAAGAGTACTTACAACAGCATGGAGGTCTGTTATGGCAGAAGGCTCAACGAGACAGATTACACCATCAGTAAATGGTAGAAAATGAAGATTAGACAGTTGATGATTACCCAGAAAAGTGCCCCACCTAATTTAAACACAATTTTTCAAACTCTGAGTCACCTTAAAATAGATTGATATCTGAAAGCAAAAGCAGCCAATTGCAAAGAACTGTAGCTTACTGCTACAAGAAAAATCAGTGTGCCAACTAAGTTGTGTCTAAGATGAATGGGTGGCCATTACTGAGCGAACACTAGAAAAAGGATTAACGTACATGCCATTCATTTGAATAACTTACCTCTTATGTAGGCCCCTGTGACCTGGGGCGTGGGTGGGTCCGATGAACTCCCCCCAGAGATGCCCTCAGCAATGGGTCGTCCACTGTTCTGACTGAGGGCCATCTTTTCAGCCTCTGTGAGAGGTGGTGGTGGTGGACCGCCACCTGTTTTGCGGGCCTCAGCCTTTTTTCTGTTGGCTATAATGGAGGTCAAATTTAAATACATACAGAAAACACAACTTTGGAGACTTGTATGTATAAAAGGCATTTAGGTGTTGCTTTCATAGAGACAATATTAAATACTGGCAGTGTTGGGATTTCTCTTTTTTTTGCAGATTTCCCTAATTACTTAAATATATCCATCACATGTTGAATGTAGCCACTAAATGCTGTTTAATGAGGGCAGGCTAAACAACATCACAATTGCTTGTACTTTATTATACCTTACCTGTTTGAACTACATTTTTATATTTCATCTTTAGCTGCTGCCAAGTCCGTTTGGTGCCTGTTGGGTTACACCTGTGCTCACAGACACACATATGGAATATAATTGTTGAATAAGTGGAACATTCAAGACAAAACATTTCTTTTTTTTCTCAAATTAATACTGACGCATTGACTCGGTCAGCAATTTCCTGCCACGCAAGATCCCGCGCTTTTGCTGCTGCCACAGTATTGCTTCTTTTTAAAAATATATGCTCACTTTCTGCATACGCAGTCATTAATATTTCCAACTCCACTGGGGAGAAGTAGGAGGATCGAGGCTGTTTACCACTTGTTGCCATGGTGAATCATGTTATCTGTGTTCCATTGATGAAGGCTTTTTATATCCTCATGCACAAGCTTCACTCAGGGTTACCTTGACTCTGAGTTGATTGAACTAAGTGTTATCACCTGTTCTGAAACCGAAAACTTAGAGTTTGACAGCTCAGAGTTGCTCAACCCAGAGTTAAGGTTTTAACTCAGAGTTTGTTGAACCTGCTTTGTGAAACGGGCCCCGGGTCCACACAGTCCTCCATACGTGGGAGTGGAAAAGAGTCTGGCTTGGTCACCTGATTCACCTTTCGGAGATCCGTACATGGTCTAAACGTACCATCTGGCTTCTTTACGAGTAAGCATGGGGAATGTTAAGACCCCGTGATTTAAGACATTTTCTCTTGTGCTTCCTGCTTGTGTTTTTTTATGTCATGTCTTTCCCCCTGTGTATTTATGTTGTCATGTGCTTGTTGTGTTTATGTTGTCAGGCCATGTGTGTTTTGTTATTGTCCTGAGACTCCGCCCTCTACTGCTTCCCGCTCTTTTACTCCCTCACCTGTTCCCTATCGTCACCCTGAGTGTTTGCCTGATTTGTTCACCTGTGTCTTGTCTTTGTTCCCCCTTCTATGTAAGCCCAGTCTTTCTGTTGTCCCCTGTCGGATTGTATCATTTTTCACTGTGAAGAAGCAATACAAGGATACTGCAATTTTTTTGCTTTATTTTCTGGTATGATTTTTGACTCTCTGGTTTTTGAGTCTCTTTGTTTTTCCCTTTTTGGAACTCTGTTTTGCTGAATTATTGAATTGGATTTTCAGTTTTTTGCTCTTTTAATTTTTTGCCTTTTTGGATCCTTGGTTTTCTTTTTTTGTGAAATAAAGAAGTATTTTTTGCATCCTGGTCTGCGATTGGGTCCTTGCTCTGTGAAAGCCTAACAGGAAAGACCAACTAGAAGCCTTGAGTGTTACTGATAGTTGTAGTTACCAGTTGGTTTAAGCTGCTGTACTTAGGACATATGAATTGGTACCGGAAGCTCATCGTCAGTGTTTCAGATTACTCAGAAAAGACAAGCAGTCTTACACTGAGTTTGTTCAAGAGTTTTCCACTCACTTTAATCGCTTGTGTGCTGCTTCTCAGGTTAATACTATGGAGGAACTAAGAAGAAGAAAAAATACTTTATCTGAAGTGTTGTTACCTACATTCAGGAAAAGCAAGTAAGCAGGGTTACAGATGCTGCTAGATTGGCAGATGAGTTTGTCCTGACCATAAAGGTTTTTTTTTGGTGAGAACCGTGGTCGTGGACATTCTGGCTCCCAAGAGAGCATTGTTATAAATAACTCCAGTAAGTTTGGGTCAGAAGGGAAAGAAAGGTTTTCAGGTAAAGCAGAGCAGTGTTTAAGGGGAAAGCTGGACCGAAATCGCGTCTGTAATTACTGTCATTGAAAGGGTGCCTGGCGAAATAAGTGTCCATTGAAAAAATAATAGCCTGTTTATTTTCCAGCAAAACCATCTGCGGCTGCTGTGTGTCTTCGTGCTGAAGAAAGAAGCTGTGTCATTGCCGCCGTGCAGGTCTAACAGAATTAAGAATGTACAGTATTTATTTTTATTTATAATTGTGAATTGTATTATGATTTATTTTGTCAACGCTACCTGCGGAAGTGTTGAGCTGTGTACCACCTTTTGTGCTCCCCAAAAGTTCTTACTTCCTGTCGGCTATTCCTTCCCTCAGTGCAATTTTTTACACTGAGGGTAAGTCACCTGTTGAATGCTCCATGCTGTTTTACCGTTTTCTTTGATATATGAACGGGGTAAATTTCATGTGAATATATAGTACCTTGCGCTGTTTTGAGTGTTTATATGTTTTGGAAATGCTTTAAATTAACAATTAAAACGTCCACGGAGATGTATTTTATGTAATGCAGCCGCCATTTTGTTTTTGCGCCAATTATTTTAGCAGCCTTTATTGTAAATTAAACTTTGAATGGAGCAAAAAGGTTTCTGCAGGTATGTGGGTTTCCTTTTTGATTTAATATCTGTTTGCCGAACAATGTGTTACTGGTGTGTGTGTAGTTTTTATATAATAGATAAGGGGGTGTTTTTAAATAGAAGAAAAGTATGAGTGCAATTTTGTTACACTGAGGACTTTTGAATGGAGCAAAAAGGTTTCTGTTACTTTCTGCAGGTGTCTGGAGCTAAATAAAGAACCCAAAACAAAGTCCTGAATCTCGTGTTTACATCTGTTACAGTTGTGCAACCCTTAAAGCAGTGTATGGTTATATTTTATTTATTAGCTTCTCAAGAAAAGAGGCACCCGCGTTTGTTTCACCTTCCTTTTGTATGAAAACAGCATCTGTGTTCTCCCTCTGGCTTCCGAAATCGTCCTCTGAAGATGAAGTCGGACTTCAGTCATTATAGTGATGTTTCACTTTGGTACAACTTCGTTATCGTCACTGGACTAATCCAGCACATCTTCATATTCTATGAAACGGCAACATTTTGCAATCATTATTACATTACATTACATTTCATTTAGCTGACTCTTTTATCCAAAGCGACTTACAATAAGTGCATCAACTCCGAGAGTACAGACCCTAACCCTAACCCAGAACAACAAGAATCAAGAAAGTACAATTTCTTCAAAACAAAACAAAGTGCTACTAAAGTGTTAATTTCAAAGAGTTGTTAGTGTTTTTTTTTCATTCATTCAAGGTAAAGTCGGAAGAGGTGTGTTTTTAGTTTTCGGCGGAAGATGTGTATACTTTCAGATGTCCGGATGTCGATGGGGAGCTCATTCCACCATCTAGGAGCCAGGACTGCAAACAGTCGTGATTTTGATAAGTGTTTAGCAGTGAGGGAGCAACGAGCCGATTAGCCGAAGCAGAGCGGAGTGAACGAGCTGGGGTGTAACGTTTGACCATGTCCTGGATGTAGACTGGACCTGATCCATTCACAGCATGGTACGCAAGTACTAGTGTTTTGAACCGGATGCGAGCGGCCACTGGTAACCAGTGAAGGGAGCGGAGTAGTGTGAGTGAATTTCGGTTGGTTAAAAACCAGTCGAGCTGCTGCATTCTGGATGAGCTGCAAAGGTCGGATGGCAGTAGCAGGTAGACCTGCCAGGAGGGAGTTACAGTAATCTAGGCGTGAGATGACCAGAACCTGCACTGCCTTCTGAGTGAGAAGGGGGCGTATTCTCGCAATAAGCAGCAAGGCACATGCTTCCGTCTCCATGGCTGACTTCATCAATAATTGAATAAGCAAACATGCTTTTTGAAAAGGGATCCAAGAACCAGGGGAAACCTCTCCTACACAATACATATCCTCATCCCCTTTCAACCTTGATGACTTCACAAGGGGTCTAGTCACCAAATTAACTCTCATTCATATTACAGGAGTTCTCCCATTGTGCGTGAAAATAAACTGTTAATTTTATATGTATTTCTTTCTTGATTGAACGGTTCATCACAAAGATGATGCAATCCATATACATTTTGATGGGGGAATGAAAATAGTTAATTATTGTCTAACTGCTAAGTTTACATGTCTATACCTGAAGACTGTTTTACCAAAACATATTAAATGTTATCTACAGTGTGTGGCTGTTTCATCTTCCTCCTCTTACTCAGACAGGTCTCCTCTGCCTACACCCCCGTCATAAAGATAAATTAAGTGTGTAAGAGATCTTTGATTAATTCTATTTTTGTATTAAAATGATGCTATAAGCACATGAGGACATATCCTGTATATGCCTGTTATACCCAAGCATGAGCAGGTAATGTGAGACTGAAACTTTCACAGTGAGTCTTAACATCATCACCTGTCTTTTAAACTGAAGAAGATAATACTAGCCAGGGCCACAGACTGACAGTGATTGAATCAAAATTACATATCCAGTATAGATTGGCAGTGCATTAGCTTGCAAATGAGGCTTTCTAAATTTATTTTTCAACTTGGAAACGTTGCAGTGAGTGGCAGCAGTTCTGCCTTGACATCATCTTAATATTTTTGCCCCTCTAGTGGTTTTCTAATGCTCCCACTTAAATAATACCATGTTCTGCTTCATACTGAGTCTGGCAGCACTGTCTGACAAGAAAGGTCATTTTCTATTGAAGTCACTGATGTCAGCCATCACTGCTGTGAGAATTCCTGCACTATGTATGCACATCTGTCTAATCGACTGCCTGTCAGATTTAGCATCTGGAACCTTTGCATTAAACACATGAATGCAAAAAACATGGTGGAGACTGATCATTTTGATCCCCCCCAAAAATAAACTGAAATCAGCAGCTTGGAATCACTTTGGATAACCCAAAAGTATCAAGGGGTTTCTCTCGATGCAAACTCAAAACAACTTTGTTTTTATTCCCTAAAGAATCATTGTAAATGATAATATCAATAAATTAACTATTAACGATTGAAAGGTATTTGTCTTACTCTGAAAAAGTTGCAACCCTAATACAAATTTAGGTTCTGATTGGGATTTTTGACTTTCTGGCCAAGTGTCATCAACATGTGGCTGTCACTCCACAATTTGAATTAGAGGGCCAGAGCTGCCTGCTCCATCCAATGTGAATTGGAGACAGGATGTCATCACTTTGTTTGGAGGAGACAACATTCTGACACCTTGGATAAGAGTGACGACATGCTGTTGGACTCTAGAGACATTTCCATGGCAAACAAGCATACTGTCAAACTGCATGCGCACACACATAGAGATAAACAATGTGGGCAGATAACTTGAGCAAGCAGACAGGCTCAGAAACTAAACACACACACACACACACACACACACACACACACACACACACACTTAACAGTAGGCAAGATTGCAGGGTCCAGGCACCACTGTCACACCTCTGTCTCTTCCTCCATCTGTCATTTTCCCACTTTCACAACCGGGTCCAATGGGAGAGTGGTGTGAAGGACAGGAGAGAAGTACGCTGTCAATGTGCACCCACGAGTCAAATGCAGAGAGGGTGATCAAAAAAGTGGTAACATTTTATTTTAAATGATTAAATCTGATTTACTTTTATCCAAAGTACATCATTCTGTCAAGCACCACTTAAATCTGATTAAGATTCTTCTTATATGATCAATCTAAAGTTTCAGCTACAAATTTCTAATAATCTATATTAAAACTTATCAACCTAATGAAGATGAACAAAATGTCTCCTTAAAATTATATAATTAGGTGCACTACAAATTATTTGTTTTTATGTGTTTTTAAGGCTGTATTGGTTTTATTGATTTCACGTTTGAAGATAAATGTGATGCAGCAACACCGAGCCCAAGGCAAATTTCTCAAAGGAGACGATGAAAATAAATCTCATTGACATACTTAATCATTAACTTGATTTAAAGCAGATTGCTGAACTTGTATAACAGAAAATTAGACTGAATTTGTTGAAGGAAGAAAATTCAAATAGGTATCCTATTTGAACCAAAAAGTTGACATAATTAAAAAAAAATTTCAGTGGATTTGGAGTGAATCTTCAAATGGAAGAGTGTCATGAAGGCAACTTGTTTCTGCTTATGCTCTGAGGTTAAATAGATCCTTCAGTATAAGTCTTTCTAGTGAGTCTTAAGGTTTTTCTTAAGTGTTTTTGGTTTCAACTGTACACATTTGTACACATACACACATCATTGTTCTCTTTATACTTCTGTATTCTGCTTGTAGAGGCGTGTGCACAGCTGCTGCACTTGGCCACATGGTGTCATCGAATTGGTAAAAATTGGACATATGCACAGAGCTGTGAATACAATCTCTGATGATGATATTGATGTAACTTGGACCCTGGGGTCCACACAGATATGGAAAGTATAACACTACCCTTACACCAGCCAGTTTCAAGAGACCAAAAAAAGTCATTAATGCTCACACCATTGAACAATTTTGTGTGTCAAACTTTTGGTTGTGTTGATCAATTCACATACTTACAAGCACTCTGTGTCCGTATCTGCACGCCTGTCACGCGGGTAACAGCAGTAAAGCATTGACCCCCCTGTATCAGCTCACGGCATCTCAGCTGCTCTCCACCTCCACAAGACGCCAATTTCTTAAACCACCTGAAAATGGAGTTGACTCCAGCTGAGTCCCCACCAGACTACACACTGGTACACTCCGCATGAATAATAGCACCACTTTGTATTGAGGGAAATGGCTTTTCCTTTTTTCTACCATCCCCTCTCTTTCTCTCAACCCGGTTTGGCTCTCTCTTGACCTTGGCAGCTCACCGCAGGGGGACATTTCTTTAAAGTAAAGACATTGACCTTTACAAATAGAGGTGGTCCACTGGCAAGACTGCTGCTCACTATCTGTGTATCACCATATGGGAAAGATGCATTTATATCACAAATAGCTCGGGAGGCAGACTAAATGGGTTCACTTGCCTTTTTTTATGTTTTTTCATCATCCTCTCTCTTCCAGCAGTTTTTGAAGATTGGAGAAAAATAAAGTTTGATGACACAGGCTCAAACTTTTCACAACACAATCACCCAACGATGAAAAAAACACTTGGGTAGTGCTTGAAATAAATATGGAGCTGAGTAGCTATAATAAATATCTGTCGGATACCGAAGCTGCAGGAAGTCTTTCAAAGCATAAAGTGGTTTGTCCTCAACAAGCAAGCTTGACCTCTTTGTAAAGTCTTTTATGCTTTTCAAACAAGGTTATGTGAGAAACAACCAAGATGGAAATAAAAAGAAATGTCATATTTTAACCCTAACACCAGAAATCAATGAAACATCTTAACGCAACACAACATAAAAAATGCTCTTGTGTTTACTCTAGGTACCCTTACAGGTAGAGGCATAGTTTTTTATACTGTCTTAAATACAGGTATATGCATCTACATTTGTTAACAAGCTGAAGAAAAAAGAAACAGCAGCGTTAAAAGCTAATACACCTTGTTGATTGTATCCAGTGCTCTTTTGCCCACTGATGGCTTGCTCTCTCTCGCTCTCCCTCTTGCTGTCACTCACCACAAAACACAGGCAGCAGAACAGATTTTGCCAACTTAAACTCTCGCATAGTTTTTACCATCCTCTGTAGGCAGGAAGGATTCAAGATTCTTTTCACCCTATCCCAGTCCAATATTCCCTCTTGACCACTTTCTTACTCAGTCCTTTTCTCTTTTTCTCTCCTTCCATTCCTCCAACAATGAAATGAAATTGGGTTTCTTCACTGGCTTATTTCTTATGGACAAACTGAGAATACCAAAAACAAGATCTATCTGACAGCTAGTTGCCAACCTCGGTTCTGGTTGTTGGTATGCTGTAAGCCACTTTTCATATTATAAGTTTGTGTAACATCAAAGTGATTTTTAAGATAAAATCAACAACATTGTGTTGATTTAAGGCACGTAAGACTCTTACACTCAACTTGGATGGGGTGATATAAATGGAGTGCTCCTCTGAAGCTCACGGTTCTGAGCCTAAATCTTTTTAAATATCAGGATATCACAGCAAAGTCTGTAAAACACATGGGCATTCAGGAGGACAAAAGGGCAGTTGAGGGGAAGGTGAACAGGAAGAGACATGAGACAAAGATCCTGCAAGTCAGAATTCCTATTCCCTCTCTGAGCCACAACTCATTCATATTTAAACACACACTCATGAAACACATTGATATCAATCAGTCAGACCCACACTTCCCAGGGGATACCAATATCTCTGATATCCCTCGTGCACAAATCCACTTCGCGATAGTCAGAAAAAAGATGCTTTATAACTTGCCCGAGAATCATACAATATTTCTTTAATATTCTTCAATACTAAAAGAATACAGTGATAATTATCTTATCGTCCATGGGTGCTTTGAAAAAAGGAAATGTGGACTGATGTAGGATACTTCAGCACCTATGTGCTGAAGTGTAATTTGGGCAAAATAAATTACTTAACAGTATATGGCAGTACATAAAATGAGCTTTTACAGGGTCATTGTTTTTTGATGATTTTTTCTGTCGTCATGTTGGTTTCTAAATAAACCTACATGTTGTGGTTTGCATTTGGAATTTTTTTTGAAAGTTTCATGGCATTTCCCATCATGGCGTCATGATATTTCTGATGTGTCTATGGGAATTGTGGCCTGATAATGCTGTTACAATAAAACAAGTTCATAAACATCAGGATTTATCCTCCATGGACCATGAGCCTTTTTTTGGATAGCCTTACATGAAGGTTTATCTCCTCTTCCACGTGTTAGTTGACCTCTGACGCTCTTTCTCGCCCTTCTTTTCTGTGCCCCTCTACTTTCCATAACCTGCACCTCCTCTCAGATCTCCTCTTCTTCAATATCACGTTCTTTTTCTTCATTTCTCTGTCATATCCTCTGGTCTTCGTTCTCTCTATCCATCTGTAATCATTGCCTGTCCCCATCTCTGTGACGCCTCTCATGTCTCTCCTGCCAAAGTCTATTAAAATCATCTTTATTTCAGACTTGTGTTTGAGTTTGCATCATCTTGAATTTGAATTATCAAAATGTCTCATTAAACAGTATTTAAACAACCATAATTTAAACAAACAACAATTTTAAATTTCAATAAAATATAAAAATATATAACGATTTATAATCGATTTTAACCCCCACAAACTGAATCTAAAGATCAGTCTTTCAACTTTTATTGCAAGTTTTCCTGACATTGGATGGGTTAAATTAAAAGGATAGTTCACCGAAAATTCAAATTCACTAATTCTCTACTTTTCTACTTGGAGGGGTGGGTGAAGTGTTTCAGTCCTCAAAACACTTTTGGAGTTTAAGGGGTAAACAGCATCGCAGCCAAATCCAATACAATTGAAGTAACTGGTGTGTTCTTCTTCAATCGTAAAAAACATACGAATGCTTTCATGCTGCTCCTGCTCAGTTTAAATTCAACTCACACATTACACATGATTTTACCGTAAATGTCTTCTAGCGGAAGTAGCGAAGGTAGCGATGCTACAGATTACCCTTGGGCAAAAGCTTGTGTTCAGTGTGTGTTTGCAAACGTAGCGCAGCTCCAGAGGAGAATAACAGCGGCCATTAAGGCTATAGAATTCCCCCCTGACCTTTGCACAAGGCCTGACTGAGTACACAATTATCTGTATCTGTCCAACCAACTACCTGGATGGGGCGGGACTTAAACCGGCAGTTGGTATTTTAAGCCTTACACGGATATGGGTTGATCAGAAGTTGCAATATGTATTCTTTATTTGTGGTGCAGCAGCAGTGATCTTTTTCATTCATCAAGAGTACGGATACTGACACATCTTACTCAGATGGTACTCGTGCTCGTAAAAGATAATATCCGTACCGGATACTTGTTTGATTTGAGTGTTCGGCTCAACCCTACTTTGCACATTGCCCATTATAAACGAGATCCTTCGATTGTCTCTGTTATTTGTTGAAGCACAGCCACTGTTTCTGTTTCTAAGCACTGCAATGCTCCCAGTTGTAAACAGTTAAAGCTTTATGCCCTCTCCCAAAGCAACAGTAATTCTACATAACACACATTGTTCATTATACTGCACAAAGCCCTTATAAACTAAGCCCATGTGACCTACTATACCTTGTTGCTCTGAAAAGATTCAATAAAACCATGTGCAAGTGTTTTTGTAACTAGAAATCAATGAAAAATAATTAAACAGATTAATTTCCTTTATTCTTTATTTTATACATTTGTTGATTTTGGTTAAGGGGACATTTTACAACTCAATGTTTAACCGCCACAGCTACACAAATCTAACACAAACCAGAACGGAAGTTCATACTTATTAAAAAAAACAGTAGTTCAAATCAAAGACTTTAATTCTCTAATAACAAATCTGCTCTGACTCTCAGACAACATCAATCAATATCTCTTAATTGCAAATGGGATCTCACCAGAGCTAGGTTGGTGAGCTGTTCACACATGACATACAGCTGCCTCGACTGACACAGTTGGAAAGATTATAAACTAAGTGCTTCCAGTTGATTGGTGATTTGGAGTTGACGCCACTCCAATCCAGATCTGTAACTTCACCACCAGCCAGGAAGGAGGAGGAGCGTCTGCCAGGCTCCACTGAATGCAGAGAGAGAGTGACACATATCACACTCTAACCGGGCCAGGGGGGGCTACGGCCTCTGGTTGGCTGTATCACAATTGGGCAGATTCGGCATCTGTCTGGTTTGTTCACATAATCAAAGAATCACAGGACTCCAACCATGTGGACACAAGCAGGGACACCAGATTAACAAAAGTTACTGATTTTCACACTATTCTTCTTTTAATTTTAATATATTTCTTAAAAAATACAGTGGTCAAGACTTAAGAATAAAAGTACATATCTACGCTCAAGACTGAAAGCACATTAGCACATATAACTATCAATGTAGTTATTTCCTCACGAAGTTGCTAGGAAAGTAAAACTGCAGTAAATGTGAAACTGGGTTCAAGGTAAATTTGAAAAAGTGTCCCTATTACTTAGTCTGTTTTGCAGAGAGATCTAACAGGACTTGTTTTTTATTTGCAAGAGTCCCACACAGTGTACATGCTTTTTTTTTTACATTTAATACACCTGAAATAGATTGTAACGCTTTACTTTATGTTAAGTTTTTACATTAAATACTGTTTACTCTCTAATATCTAACTCTCATATCAATGGTAATAACGCTCAAAGACCCAGTATTGTTCAGATTACAGAATGATGCGAATGATTTTTTTGATATTGCGGGAAAATATATTATCCAGACAGGAAGCAGAATGTGTTGAGAAGAGGAGGTGGGAGATGACCGCTCACATCAAAGAGAAACCACCTCTCTTTACTTGACATCTCTTTTTTTAACTTGCGTCAGTCTGACATTTCTACTGTCTCTTTCTCTCCATCCATCACACTACTTTCACATGACACTTCTGTTGCACTCTCTTTGCTATAAATTCCTAATATTTTGCCAATTAAAACTAATCTGAATTCCCAAATCCAACCCAAGAATTTTCCTCTCCTCTTATCTTTCCCTATCCTCTGCTTAATATTCTTGCGAGGACTTCTGGCTGCATGCACATATTCAGTGATTCTGCCTCTCTCGGGGGAAGGAGGGATAGAGGATGGTGGGCGCCTCTCCAGGGTGTCCTTTGGATTTGGTTAAACCACCTGGGCTCACAGCACTCACAGCAGACAGACAGACACATATTCGCACAGACATACACAGAAAGTGGGTGGAACAGGCCAGCTGGTGTGTGTGTGTGTGTGTGTGTGTATTTATGTATGTGAGTAATGAGATATGCAGAGCTTCTCATGCCGTTCCCAGTGGGTTTCCTATCACAACACATTACACACTTTGTACCTCTCACCTCCTCCTGAATCCAACTCTCTTAGACTCTTTCTCTCACACACACACAAACAAACACACTCACATACTTGTTCTAGGTGTATCATGAGGACTTATGTGGGGAGGCTACTTTTTATATAAAGAAATGGCATCATTTCACCTGCCAAGTCCATGGATCATTTATTTAGGACCCAAAAGTTAACTACGGTCACAAAATGTATCCAATGTAAAATGCGAGTTCCATTGTAAAGGAGTTCCTAATTTTCTCTGGCAAGTCTTAAAATCTTTACTTTGTCCTGGGAGTTGAGGTGTTTGATCAGGACGGGCCGAGGCTTGGCTCTGTCATCTAGCCGGGTGGAAAGCCTGCGGTGAGCCCTTTCGATGATGGGAGGCTCAGGAAATCTTTTCCTCCCAGGAGCTTGGGGATCAGCTGGGACATGAAGCTGATGACATTGCGGCCTTCCAGCGACTCAGGAACCAGTTTGAAGCAGAGATTTGAGGATCTCCAGGGCCTGGTTTTTCAAAAGTTTTAATCTGGATCAAACTGATCCAGATTTGGAAATCTCTTTTTCTGCTATCCAGGATCACGTAATCCATTGTATTTTTATGCTGGTTTTTCAAAGCAATGTGGGATTGGATTACTCTGATCCGGATTCAAATTTTTCAGGATTACCAAATCTGGATTACCTGTGGTCTAAATGGGACTATCACAATGTAGCTATGTAAAGGACAACAGGTAGAATAGTGAGGGGTCACTCCAATATGCTTTATTTGAACAGAAAATAGGACTGAACGGAACCGCAAACAAACAATATAAACATCCCCCTCCATTGTCCATTTCTTGGAAACAGGCAGTCCACTCATCTGAGACCTACAACAAATAAATAAATAAATACATACTTTACTCACAAATACATTATGGATGTTTCGAACAGGTTTCAAAGAAAGATTTATTGAATTGAACTGGATAAAAAAAGGCTTAAATGTCCAATACTTAACAAAATAAATTACTTCTTAGTTCTTGTTTTGAGTAGTTCTTCTTATGAGTTCTCCTTCTTCTTCATCATCATCATCTGCTTCGTCTGCTGTGGAGAGACCAGCTTGTCCAAGCTTGGCCTTTAGGAGGCGGATCTCAAGTCTGGCCTTGGTTTGCTGCAGTCGGGCAAGAAGAAGCTGTTCCTCTGCTAGATGGATGTACTGTACTTCTGCCCTTTCAGTCTCTTTTTGCAGAAGTACCTTATAGGCGTCATCTTTCTTTGGGTGCTTTGAGCCTCTCTCTGGGGGTCCTGTGGGAACTAGGCCTTCTGGCTCCACCTGTGATTGACCTTCTCCCTCGATTACAGGGCTGAGATTAAGAATACATTTTTCTGAAGAAGGCTCACTTTCTGCTGTCATCACAGGCTCACCATCCTCTGCAACATCTTGGATCCCATGCAGAGCTTCCGACTTTTCACCTCCAATAATATCAAGGACTATGTCTGTGTATTCACCCCTCTTATATGGGTTGTTGCCTGTTTGGCTGTTCTTGGCTTCAGCGTGGTCTTTTGTTGCCCGGCCTTAAGATTCTTCCATCGAAATCTTAGTTGCTCTGTTGTCCTCTTCTGGCCAAACCCCATGGCATTCACATGTTGTGTGATTTCAGCCCAGATTTCCTTCTTCATTTTACTAGTCTCTTCACCACCCTTGGCAGAACTAAAAGATCCTACCAATGACCTATAATGGCACCTAACAAATTCAAGTGAAATTGATGAATAAATATAAATACTGTAAAATGCATGATATAAATGTTGTATTATTTAACTAACCAATTTTAGTTACCTAGTTTTATTACTGATATCCACCATGAATCCACCCTCCTGCTGGGATCAGTTTAATCCAGATTTTTGGGATCAAAATGATCAAACGCAGACCCAATGCAGGAAAGAACTCAGAATTTATTCAAAAACAGTTAACACTCTCAGAAGTCCAGAACACATTTACATTTGCAAAGTGGTGAACAGTCCAGGTTTGCTTTGCCACAGCTGCAGTTGGAACAGTCTCCTTTGCAGGAACATTTAATGAGAGTTGTCATCCAAACAGGCACCCATAAGTTGGATACCTTGTTCCAGGCATACTGTTGTGGAGAAGGAACCACCTGCTGTGTTTGTGTGCTGGTAGTCCAGATTCCTGCTTGATACACTGCTCGTCTCAGGTGCTGGAGCAGTGCATCCTGGGTGGGTGGCAATTTGTCCATTGCCAGATTCTTCTTGCAGAAAAGTTCCTTTCTTGCTTCATTGACTGAGGTCAAAGGGCTGGTTTTGTCATACAGAATAACAGTCAGTCTCTCGAGCTTCTGGAATGATTCATCATCCAGTTCGAGCTGCTGGAAGGGATGGTTGGCCAGAAATACAAATGTCTCTGTAACATCTTCATAAGACTGCCAGGCTTGACATACTGACTTCTTGCCTTTTCCATTGAATGCAGAGGTCGTGTCACAGCCAGAGTATGCATGGAACACAGGTAGGCCTTTTGATCGTGACTCCCCGAGGCTTGCACAGATGGTGTTGATGTGGTAAAACCTGTAATTCTTGCCCATACCAAAAACAACCCAGATGTCGACCAAAGGTTGAGTCGCAAGCATGTCATGGAAGGTGCCAACAAGTATGACAATGACATCTGTATCCACTGTACGTACCAGGAACTTCGTCTCCCCTTGTTCCAGTGCATGAAGAATGTGGACTACAAGCCTTGTGTCTGCTTCCTCCTGATTGCAGTTGTTCATGGGGCTGCTGGAACCAATGGATACCACAGCTGGCCCTGATGTGGCGTAGACAGCCTTGTCTTGTGGCCAGCTAAACTCTTTAATCTTGGAAGTCAAAAAACCAAACAGTTCCTCCTTGTTCATTGAGTCCCGAAGGAAGTCCATCCAATTGCCAGGAAGCTTGGTATGACTTGATACTTTCCTTCGTACACCTGTGCCTCGCTTTTCTCGGGTAGACTCTTTCAAACTGTCTGTGGTGTAAGTGTCCCAAACAAGATCCAATCTTTTTGCATCCCAAAGCTGACTCTCTAGGTAAGGGATGAATATTGCATCTGCATACTCATCAAATGTGCTTACTCTGGTTGTGGGCAAGCAGTGGAAGATGACGGCACCATCTAGGACTTTGCAGTTGTAGGTTGAAGGTGGCTCTGCTTGCCCAGGCTGGTGAAGACATTGGAGCAGGTAAGACTTTGTGTTTGGTTAGTGAAGTGCGCCAAGGTCTGACAGAGAAGGTGGGAAGGATTGTATCTCATGTGCAAAGAAATCATCCAAGTTTCCATCCCGGCTTTGCATTGAAATGTACAGCCTGCCAAAGAGGGCTACATTATTCTGAAGCACTTTGATCTTCTTTCCCTGCTTAGATGTTTGCTTGTGATGACATTTTCTGAAGAGCGGAAGAGAATTTCTCTTGATTGGGTCATGGATAGAGTGGGTGCGGTCATCAAGCACCTTCTTGACAAAGTCTTGGTACTTTTTCCTTGCCTGTGGACTCCAAAGTGCGCACTGTGGCTATTACTGATTCATCTGTGCAGTTGCGATTGTCAAGAGTTACTAAATCAGGGAAGTCATCCAAGAAGGGATTGCCCATTCGCTTGATGGTAAGAGCAACCATAAAAAAAGTCTAGGCTTGTTTTTGTTTATACTAATTAATGGATCTAAAATGTATTAGATGTAATTCGTTTTTAATATAATTACACCCTGTCTGTGGACAGAAATGGGCCGAATTCTGAAAAATGGGCCCGAATTCTGAAAAATACCCTTAAATATTAAATAGGGAGGGGGGAGGGGTGGCTCCTAGGCTAAATTTGACTACTAAGCCCTAAGGAAGACCCATGCAAAGTTTGGTGCTTTTGTCCAGTCGGTATCGGTATTTTCGTTAAGCCACCTGACTACTAGCATATGACGAGAGGTCCAAGAGATCCAGAAATATGTTTAGTTTGTTATTGGTTTTGTTCAAGGAGAGGTGCTTTTTATAGCTTATCAGGGATATATAATGACAAATTTTCCTATGTTTTTTGTTGTAATAAATATTTTTATTTTAATATCGGTTTCAGGAATTTTGCTGTTTAGTGTATGAAATTCATAAACACTCAAATAAAAATATTGCACGGGGGGGGGGGATAACCATGGTTAGTGGAGGCTACATGAGGACTGGATGCCATTGAATAACTTCCTGCTGTGGTGTCTGCAGTATTCCGCTCAAGGATGTCCAAAAGAAAATCCTAAAATAAGAATACATACTATTCCACAACTGGGTGATATGGCCATATGTTCAGTGGAATATATAATAATTATGTTTAACGAAAAACACCTCATGCAAGTTTTCAGATCCTGCAATAAACACACAGAAACACAGTGTTATAACACAGCAATGAGAGTTCTGATGTAATGTTGAGTTGTGATTTCTAAGGGTTTTATGATTACATTAAGACGGTTATGTATCTCCTTAGGTTAGTTCAACATTACTCTCAGCTTACCTTATGTGTTTTCTTGAGGTTTTCCCATTTTTAGGAAACCTGTTGGGGAGTTATTTGGCCCTCCAGGTTTAGCTCTGGACACCTGTATAATAAAATCTATGAAGAGGAATGTTTACAGAATACAATTTAATTTTTGTTATACTTTGGTATGCAGTACAGCAAGCATTCAACACTGGTTTCCTGTGGAGTTCCTGGAATGATGGAGAATAAAAATGCTAGGGATGAGCGAGTACAGCATTATCTGTATCTGTATCTGTTAACCATATGAATTATCTGTATCCGTATCCGTACTCGGGGTGGGCGGGGCCTAATCCGGAAGTGGTAGTGATTTAACCCGGAAGTGGGCTGGATTTAACCCGGAAGTAGGCCGGGTTGTCTTGAAACGGGCGGGGCTTTAACCAGTATGTTATTTTAAGCATGCAATTGATATGGGTTGATCAGAAATTGTTATATTTATTGCTGATTAGAAAACTATTACAGGACAGCATCAGCATTGAGCTTCAGATCAATGATTTTGATCACAATAGCAAACAAACTATTTACAGAACAAGTTTTGCAACAATGAATACAACACATGCTGTTGCAATTATGAAGTGAAATGTAATAACAAGTGTTTTCATACTCAACATAACTTTCTTTTTTAACTCTGACATTTTTTTATGATTTTTTTATTTAAATTTTTTTTAAATGTATTTCCACACCAGGTGTGTGTGTGTAGCTTAATTTGTAATATTTTGTATACCACTAATACCTAGAAAGTGTCAGACACTCAATGCGTGAAGTAAAAAAAAAAAACTGTTTAAAAAAAAATCTCCGACAGGCAGAGACGCAACGCGAGTCGCTTTCTACCAGCACCACGTCTGAACGAACCCACGTTTAACAGAACTCTACTGGTTAACAAGTAAGTACAAACTGAAATAAAAACAAACTTCAAGCTGAAGAAACCCTAAACGTTAACGGAAAAGACCCGCGAACCTGAGTGAGTGAGAGACAGAGAGCTGTTCTGTGAGTGAGTGAGCAGAGCGGTGTGTGAAGGGGAGGAGCGCTGTGACGCTGTGTGAGGATTTTCATTCAGTCCGAGCACAGATATTGACTCGTATTACTCGTATAATACTGGTGCTCGGCAAAAGTGCTTTATCCGTACCGGATACTCGTTTCAGCCGAGTATCCGGCTCATCTCTAAAAAATACCATTGTAATAACATTGTTGAGATCTTAATGCTTTGCTTGCAGTTACTAATCTGACAAAACTATAATATCCAAATGACATCTGTGCGAATGGAGATGAATACAATTAGCAGGTATATGCTCAGGACATGTTTCTTTCTTTCCCTCCGTGCTGTGGAAATAATGGTACAGCACAATGACACTGGCCATTCATCCAGTGGTAGTTGAAAAGCTAAGTTGTTCTGCATTATTTCATGTTAAAATTAAAAGCGCACACAGCCTCAGACTGCAAGCAGTGGTCTTTGCAATTCCCTGCCAGTATGCTTTCTTATTAGAGGAGCAGGTAAGTTCAGTAGCATTGGGGCCATACACTGCTTAAATCAAGTGCACTGTGTATAGTCAACGAGGGGGGATGCATCATGATTATATTATATTTTTAAGGTTGTGAAAAAATGACCATAATACATTGAAACGATATTAAACTAAGAAATTAACATTTTAATCATAGTGCTTAAATCCTCATTAATGGAGAAATTATTTACATTTGTGAGTGTCTCGCATCGCTTTTGCAGCCTTCTTGCCGGTGACTCTCAGGGATTGCATATATATATTACAAATTTATGAATTAATCCATGTCAATCTTTGGTCAAAATAAACACAAAATATAAAATGCTTTGCTAAAGCTCACTAGAGCACCTTTGACCACTAGAGACCGCTAGAGAGTGAGCCAACGGCAACGGACACTTCCGGAACAACAGACCTCAAGGGGACTGCAGTACCTGTGTATGATCATTAAGGTCGCAAAAAACACACAAACATTTTTGCGATGAAAATTGCCCTTTCGAGTCCCCAGCAAGAAAACTGCATTGTGCATGTCTAAAGACTGTTTTGTAGCCTATAATGGGGTCTGCCGGTGGGGACCTCTTTTTTTGTCCCCACAGTGACACAAGTCCCCATGGGTAGGTGTACATTCAGGTCAAAGTCCAAACCAGAATAGAAGAACACACACATACTTGTTTTTATTCCTTGGAGAGAACCATCCTGTTTTTTCCCCCAATTTGGGGTCCAAACTTTCCAGTTTCATAAAAACTCTGGGAAAATAAAGATAATGTCCTCATAACAAATATCACTTTCAATTTACAAAATTCTAAACTTTTATCTCCACGCGAGTTTTTGGGTTGTGGGGCTCTGTTTCTAGCTTTCATCTCTTGTGAGGTCAAATTTCACAGACGCATACATATCTCTAGTTTTTATATCTGAGAAGGGAACTAAGTGTTGCTGGAGTATATACTCATGTGATTTATTGTTGGAAGAATGTGATTCTTGTAATTTGACTGATGCTAACCATTTAGGATCAAATCAATGCAGTTGGTACAATCCACTGCATCAGGTATTCACTTTTGAGTGTCCATTCTGTACATTATGTATCTAATCTCTTTTCCCTCTAAACCAACCAATTAGTATCCCTGGTTAGCTCAGTCACTGCCGTGGTTGGCCTCAGTAGCATGGTGGTCAAATAATGACCTGCTCAACATATTCCAAACCATGGGGACTTTTATTTTATACAAAACCGTTTTTGTGGTGGATGACATGATGCATGATTTTTTCCTGTAATTAATAGTAAATTATTATTTATATGCATTTTACCACTTAAACAACACATGGATGTGAGGCATATTATGGTACATTGCTTTAAACTTATGATTTTGTATGAAATATCTGTTATGTTTTGATTATATTTTAAGGTGAATACGCAAAATGTCCTGCAGTGTGACCATAACATAGGTGAAGCATTAAACTTGCATATTAACAACATAAACCAGAAATATCTGGAGCAGCTAATAACTGCCTTGGCATTATATTATATGTAATGACTTTATTAATATTATTTTTAAATATGCACAACACTAGTATATTAGTATTTACAGCAAAATAACTTAACACAAATGCTGTCCTGTGGCGTGACATGGAAAATCCAATTTTTGAAATGGTAGTTACATTGACAACTATAGGGGTCCTTAGTTTATCCCCCTGAAAGGTGAGTGTTAACCTCTGATTAATTTAATAAATTTCACTCTGTCAGACAGTGAACGTGTCATTTTTTGAGAGTTCTGTAGTGTGACGGCTGCAGTTCAAAATTTGTAGAAAATTTATTTTTTAAATTAAACATTTTAAGGTTAAAACGGTGTTATTATTCAGTAAGCATAATAGCTAAGGTCAGTCTTGTAAAGCAATGACTCAAAATGGCCACAAGGATGAAAATGTCCTGTGGTGTGACATAAATATGTTAGATGTCTTGTAAGGTTTTTACATACCTAAATGTTATAAATATTAGGTATTTGGGCCAATGGGACATAATCATTTATTGTATGTGGAATGTTAACAATCACATTAAAGGTGTTTTTGTCGATTTTTATAGCATGAGCGAAGAAAGGACTAAGTAGTACCGGGAAAGGTTAAACCAGGATGAAGCCAGGCGTGAGGAAATCCTTAAGGAGAGAAGAAGAAAGTAAATAAGCTGATAATCGGGAAAGGGAGTTGAGGCATTCTTTAAAATTTATACTTTGTGTAGAAACTGTGCAACAATTGTCTTTGTTTTCAACATATATCAAGAAAAGAAAGCTAAGGGAGAATTCCACCAAGAAATATAAGTTGCCTCCCAAAAAAAAGAAAAAAGAAAAGCGTCGTGAGGAATGGAGGCAGACAAAGGCAAAGAACAGGAAGAAGAAGGATCTGGCAGCTATTTTAGACATGACTCCCCCATCCCCTGAAGGACTTGTACATGGTTCTCCTGTGTATGGTTCTCCTTCTCTATCTCCCATTCCAAGTCCTCCTTCTAGTCTGTCAACAATCAGCCATAACCTTCCCTTGGCCAATCCACCAAGCAATAGTGGGAAGAAAAAAGTGTGTCAAGCCAAATTGAGAGCCAAAGTTAAGGACATGACGCTTAAATCAGAGCTGGCATAAGAAAAGTGAACAGCAATATGAGGGTCCAAAAGCATCGCTGGAGCAAAAGTAAGGAATCTGCCCGTCAATCCACCATCAGAAGAGCAAAGATAAAGGTTGCTACAGAAAAAAAGAAGAAAAGTAATTCATTTTCTTACCAGAGATGAAAACAGTAGGCTCTTGGCGGGAAAAAAGGATACAGTATGGCAGAAACATAAAATGCAGCGGCAAGTTCTGACCAACACATAATTGGAGCTCCACACCAAATTCAGCCAGGAATGCACCTTGGCGCATCAGATGTCATACCGTCAGTTTGTGAGGTACTGGCCCAAGCACATCACGGAGGCCAGACCCACAGAAATGAATACTTGTGCATGTTATCAGCATGAGAACATGCATCTTCTCATAGTGTTTGGTATGCAAAGCCATGATCACAACCAAGAGCCTTTCCAATCTTCTGTCTGAGATCACGTGCAATGCTGAAGATCAGCAGTATATGAAGAGGCAGTACACAAAATGCTGTTTTGATGAGGTGCAGCTCAACACACATGATACCTCTGAATTGGCAAGGTGAGAGCAGTGGCAGCGAGAAGATGTGACTGTGGGGGACAAGGTGTATACAAACTGGGTGTAGAAAGGGGTGACTGGAACACTGGGACAACTTGCAGAGGCCTTCTATCATGCCTTGGAGTCTGTAGCATTCCACCAGTTTATCTGGATGCACCAAGCACGGAAAATGAGGGAGTTGAAGGAAAATTAGCAGGAGAACGACCTAGCTTTACATATAGCTTTCTCTGAAAACTAAGGTTGTAAACTTAATACTGAAATACAGGCTTTTCACTTTGGTGGTGATAGGAGCCAAGTAACCCTCCATACAATGGTAGCATTAGGGCTGCTCGATAAATCAAATTTTAATCGTGATTTCGATTATGGGGTCAAACCATCTCCAAATGGGGACATTTAATAATGAGAGGAAATTTCAAAGTTCTCAGTTACAAAGTGCTTTTATGGAGAGTGTTAGGGTTGCCATCATTAAGGGTTTGAATAACCGGGCACCGATATCCTGTTTTCATGAAGGAATAAGACACGCAGCCGTCATCTTTGTTTACCTTGACTGAAAGTGAGTGACACTTCCGGTTACAGTCATTTAAAGAATAAAGCATAGACTTCAAAATAAGACCACATAATAATCGTTTGAATAATCGTGATTTCGATATTGTCCAGAAATAATTGCGATTATGATATTTTCCATAATCAAGCAGCCCTAGGTAGCATACACCAAAACGGCCACTCAGAGCTTTGCAACCATCTCAAAGTCTCTGAGGCACGATGAGCGTGCTGCATGGGCTCACTAACAGCCAGTTATTGAGGACCTCCAGATGCAGCATGCGAAAAAAGGTGTGAAGCGGATGGCAGACCAGGTTGTCCTAAGGGGACATGATCTGCAAACTGCTGAGGCCCTGTTTGACTTCTTGTCCAGCAAAGATGGGATGAAAATCCAAATTAAATTGATTGAGGAAAAGGACATTGCTGAATTTGACACACTGCTCCCTCCTGTCCTACCAGCTGTGAGAGGACACACATCAGATTTTCACAACGACACCAGGGGAAATATTTCAGAGGGAAGTCAGTTGCTTCTGCAGCTATCCCAAAGTGTGTGACTGCTTCAACTTCACACAAGTCACAATGACCACTGACAGTCCAGGTCAAGAGGTGAGCCCAGTCCCTCCCTCCGCAGATGAAGATGATGAAGGTGACCAAGACTTGCTGGAGTTGGGAAGGTTCATCATTGTCAAGTATGATGAGAAGCGATATGTGAGCCAAATCTCAGATATTCAGGGAGAGGACATACAGGTGAATTGTATGGTGCAGCATGGACAGAAGAATGCTTTCCAGTGGCCTGACACAGATGATAGCAACTATTACTCACGTACCAACATAATAAGGGGGTTTCAGAGCCTGAGCCCTGTGGTAGAGTAGCAGAATTAGCCAAACTGGATTGGATCATGTTTAACACATAGCTTTGCCTAACATGATTTCAATTACGTTCTACTGAGAAGCAAGATTTGTTTTGTCTTCTTCTTTTTGACGACTGATGCAATTATAGAAGTGATGCCTCTGATATGTTGATTATTCAGTATGTCTTGTTCACTTTTAGTTCAAATTCATGCTCTAAGAAACAATATTTTAAATTACTTTGATAAATGTTAAGTTAAAAATGCGAATGGATTTGTATGTTACAAAAGTTCTTCATACATTTTACCAATAAAGTTCATACAATGTCTCATCTCGTCCTGTGGTGTGACGGCACGTCCTGACATCACTTCAAATACAAATAAATTACTTTTCCTAATGTTAATTAACTTGTATTATTATGTATGAAAACATAGCATTTTTTCATTTTACAGAATATTTCCACTAGAGTGAGTGATGAAAGACGGCACAAGTGAATAATCAAATAAACAGCTGTGAAAAATTATAAAATGCAGAATTTTAATAAACATTCTGAAAGAGTACTTCTTAAACTTTAAACATACCTGCTTTGTACTTGAAATCAATAATAGTAAAATATTTAAATTTTGTCAAAGTGACATGTCACACCGCAGGACAAATTGTGGCTGAAGCTATAAGAAAAGCTGAAAAAATAATGGAATTATACAAAAAATCCACGGAACACTAGCAGTTTAAAAAAATTCAGGATTAGAACATTATAATTTCATAAGACAGTAATCCTCATTAGAACTTTATTTAAAAAAAATACTGTTTCACCCTTATTTGTCAACTACCCAGTAACTAACCAGAAACATCTCCTTTCCATCACCATGTGGGTGGTTCACAATCACATCTCTCACACCCTCACCATAGCCGTCATCCTACTATGATGGATTTTGATGAAATACCTCCTACAAGATTAGGAATAGGTACTAGATCCGTCAAGGGTCATACACTCTGGACGTCCATCTGAATTATCTGATGGTTTCACTCGGCTTCCCTCTAACTGGCATTAAAACTGTTTAAAATATTCAAATTTATGTTGATGGGCCTTGCAGGGACCCGCTGCAATGGCCGGTGGGAAACCCCAGACAGAGGAGCATGGTAGAGGTTTGGCTCATGTTGGGGAGAGTCACCTCACCTTAGGGCAGATCTAGGGTTAACATAAGGATCCCAACTCTGACAGGGTGTCAATACAAAGCAATTTACGGGACCCCATGAAGAATCGACCCCCTAGATAACAGGCAATTACTCTGCTCTGCTGGTCACCACAGGCCACACAGGTCCAGATCAGAGCGGAGAAAGGTAAACACAGACAGACAGATAGACAGACAGCCATCTGTGTGTGTGGTGTGAGTTGGCCATACAGTAGATTGTACAGCTTCAACACATGCCTCCAAGGATGTTGCGCAGACTTGTACTCATATTCATACTGTGACGACCCCTTCCACCCTCGCCTGGACACTAGGTGTCCCTGTGCTTCCTTCCCCAGAACGGTAGGGGGAGTGGACGTCAGCGACAATCAGCCAGCACCCTTCTCTGTTTTGTTTTTGGAGACTTTGGGTATTAATTATAATTTTTTCTGGTAATAAATATCCTGAAATAATAACAGTTCACCCGCGTCATCTCCCTCCTTGTCACAGTCTTGAGCCGGGCTGTGACAATACACAAGCTTACACCCAGACTCAAGCACACGCATGCTATACCTGCAGACAGAGGGCACACTAAGGGGTTGTAAATGAACGACACACACTCACTCACACACACACACACACACACACACACACACATCTGTAAAGATTGATGACATAATAGCTTCTCAAATGTGGGGTGAAGCCAAATGTTTTGATCAGCCCCTGGTGGCTGGCAGCAGTATAGGTCATAAACTCCTCCATGTTAGCAGAGGGGACATGGACCAATTTAACGTCAAATATCTTTTTCTAAAAGCTAGTTCCTAGCACACTGTTGAAGTTTCAATAACTAATTTGTCCACTAAGTTTACTTTTAATTAGTTGATTGAATCTATGGAAAAAATTGGCATTATGACAAACAGAGACTGATTGGTCAAAATGTATAATGCACAAGAAATGAAATGCCGACACACACAAACAAACACGTCCTGATCACTGGAGGCATTGCTCTGCAGAGAGAGTTACTCTGGAAGATTGAGTTGTTACAACTGTATTGTATTGCTTGTATTTAGTCTCAACATTTGTCAACTTTGCATGCACGTTTGATTGAAGTGCGAACAACAGTGACTGCAAGCAGAAAACCACAGTTGAGATGGATTATTTCAACTCTGGATGTGCATCGAAAAGTGTCCGCCCGCAGAAAAGCATTCTAGCGAGCTCATTGTCTGCTCCTTGCACAACAATCGTTCCGTTTGAACAGGGCTGAGAAGAGCTTTAAACACTCCACTCCTCAGCCTATCTCTGATCTTCTAAACCCATTACACAATTTTTTGTAATGATTGTAAACTTCATGGGTGATATACACCACTGCTGTCAACACAAAAAGCTTTTGTAATTTATGCAGTATTTAATTGTGTTCGGGGAATTGAAGAAGTAGTTCCTTCACGAGTATGGTTTGGCGCTTACGAATACTCTTCTCCACAATTGGATCTGGTCAAAAACTTGAAAAAGAATTTGGGTTGAATTTATGTATCAATGTATATTGATAAAAATATTTTTACCAGAAGAGCTATATCAGATCCTGTCTCATCATCACTAGAGCCAAAAAGGTATAACATTTTATTTCTATTAAATATAATATTATATAGTGTGTGTTTTAATAGTTTACAGTGTATCCAAGTCTGTCAAAGATGACAAAGTGAAGGGTGTCAGTGGGAGAGAGAGAGAAAGAAAGAGAGAGAGAGTGGAGTGACCTCAACAGAGAGTAAGGCAGGGAGATATAAAGATTTAAAGAACAGAACACTTGAAGCAATGTCTCTTCAGGCGTTATCAAAGGCTGCCCTAAACAGTGCCTGGCATATTAAATGATGTGCAAAGGATTCTGGGTAAAATCATAAGTTCAGTGGCTGCCAAGGGTGAACATATGAACTCTGTCAGAGAGGTGAAGGAGAGCCGGCAAGGCAGCTCCGATCTAGTGCCAGTCTGTCGGGCAATGAGTAGGGGTGAATGACATTGCTAACCTCCCCCAATCCGTTTGAGCATTTTAACGTTTCTCTTACATAAAGGTTCACATGCCCAATGTTTGTCATTTCCCTGTTTAAACAAAACATATTTTCTACTTTCTGCTGCTATTTTGCACTTCCTACCAAGGGAAAGGGATTTACTTTTGTTTCTAGGGAGGGAATTCAAAGGAGAGCTGATCTGGTTCTTCTTTCTTGTCCAGATATTATGTTATGCCATCATATATATCTGTATATGAGAATGGACTGATATGACTACTAGCTAATACCAATTGTTGTGTATTGACAGCCTAAGTTTGTACCGTTCACGGATACTGTTACGCCCCCTTTTGTGTTACGTGCTTACGTTGTTGGAATCCTCCGTTCTGTGCAAAAACTAATTCATGTGTACGAGCAATCCCGTTTCTCCCATGTACTCATTATTGTCGATAGTACCTGATAATAGACTGAGTATACAACACCAATGACTGAATAAAATTATTTAAAAAAAATTTGAATCTAAAGAAGAAAGCTCTGAGAAAATGTCCTCTGGCCATTATTAACCAATTGTAGGGGAACAGCTGTTTATAGACAAACAAATATCGAACTCATGCTGGTGCAAGAGGAAAAGTCATGAAAGTCATTCAGATCCATTCTCTGGGGACCATGAATATCCGAATATCATGTCAGTCCATCTAACAGTCAAATTATTGCAGGCTGGACCAACACTGAAAAAAGTACAATATGCAGTAATTGTATAGCACATGATTAATTTATGTCCCTTATCTGAACATATATTAATCATGTAGAACTATTTAAATCTTGAGGGTTGTAAAATCGATTAGTCTCAGTCATTTTATGAATAAAGAAATTAGTTATGTTTCGTCTGAAACTCCGCCCACTGAGTGCAGCAGAATAATTACATTCCACCACCTTTTCACCTTAGTCGGATTAATTCACGTGGATCTGAGGAACTCTTTACTAGGTCAAAGTTATTAAATCTTACCAAATGTTGGTCATAGTTAGAGTTAGTCACTTTAGACTGATAGGGCCTTGTTTACTAACAGTGCGTACGCACGCTTAAACCATGCATATGAATGTTTGACGCACAAATCTGGGATTCATCGATATGTTCTTACCTAGATGTGTTCGTACTCTGGTAACAAAGTTGAAAAACTCTCAGATCATGCGTACGAAATTTCCAGTTAAGGAGAGAATAATGCTGCACAAAATTGTGTTCCATGAAAAATGCACCATGAAAACAATATGCAACAACCTTTTTAAAATGTAATCTTTGAATTGATTTCCCTGGCCATTCCCAAGTAATCCTGGGTGACAACAGCAGCCAAATGTTGACTTTCCAAAATGTCCTTCTCGGATCCGCTGATGGACTTGTTAGCGAGGTACAAAGACAATATGGTCTTGACTCTGACTTCAGACTTCAATTCATGGATGCACTATTTGGAAATTAGTTCATGAATCTCACTACAATGGATGAAGTACAGGATAGAATGACTATTAGAGTAATCTCAATGACAGAGGTTTCAACTCCCCAGTTTTTTAATAGCCTCTCCACTTCAGCTATGGCTCATGTTCTTGAAGGCTCCTCAACCCTGTCTAGTGGGTGTGTTGGCACAGACATACTCTCATCAACAGAGTCATCCGGGGCAAGGTCAGTTTGGCCCAGCAACTTCCGTGCTCCTCAGTTTTGCTATGATGCAGAGCTGAAACTTGAGTGGGGTCATGCAGCATACAGCAATAAAGGCTAACTTGCTTTCTCAAGATCCTACACTTTGGTTGAACGTTCTCGAAGGACTGGTGCAAGAAATAGTCTGGTACAAAGTTTATGTCACTGATAAGCAGTTTAACATGGTTGGAGAAGCACTCATCTCAAAGCATCCCTGCCTGACTGAGAAAGGTCCCCTCACTGGATATGCTGGGTGGAAAGCTAGCTTGAAGATTAACTGGCATCTACTGCACTCAATTAAGAAAGCTGAGCTGTCCTTAGGTGACTCTCTCAAGCAGAAGCCAGAGGGCAAATCAAGCAGTCCGAAGTTAACTACTGCCCTCCTTATCCTATTGGGGAATCTGACGTGAGCCTTGAGAGTGGAACTTCTTTCAGATGTTAAGAAGAGGAATAAAGGAGGGGGTGGGAATGAAAGTGGAAAAGACGTATGCATATAGGAAATATGATTTGGAAGGGAAGATGGCCAGCGCTCTTTGAAGTAAATGAGGTATGTGATTCATGCAATTTGCTTGCTACAAGAATATATCGTTTTAAATATGTTGATGTGCATTGGAAGCTTAGTGAAAAAAAAGTTTAGCACAAACTTATGCATTGCTCACATTTTTATCCTTGTTTGCATGTGTTTATTGGTGCCTGGGACATGTCCCAACACCAAAATTCAACCAGGTCATGTTTTTATGCCTGAGTCATTTTGTTTTCAGGTTATCTGTACTATTCTCATGAATGTGATACAATCACTTTTCATATGTTTTTTTTTAAGAGTTGGTGTATGTAATCATTCCTCCTTCATACTGCACTGCCATTGCATGTTATAACTGAACAAATACAAACAAATCTTTGGAAAAAGGAAACCAGTTACTTTAATTGTGTTGGATTTAGCGGCAACGCTGTTTTCCCTGTGAAACTCCTCGAGTGTTTTCAGGACTCAAACACTTCACCCATCCCTTCATCGGCATAGTGGTGAGTAGATAATAAGGTTTTGGTGAAAAAGCTGTAGTAATGGAAAATAATGGAAAAAAATACCTTGCGAGTTTTGAAGACCTATGATGAGAGTTTTTACCTGATCATTATATGCCATTAAAACCTCTTCCATATTTTCTGCCAAACTTCCAGTCTTCTTCTTTTTGAAGAGCTTTCGCAGCAGTGGTGTGTACTTGTCAAGGGCAGAGCAAGCGCAAAGGTACGCTGCATGAGTTGGTGGATCAGAACCGCGTCTCTTTCAATCGATGTCCTCTTGAACTGCTGCACCATCCCAAGCCTCATGGTCTCCAATGTGTCCTTAGTTTCTCCCAGTGGATAATTAGGATGGAAGTTGACATCCCCTCCTTTGGGGCTTTTGATGTTGGCCCTGGATGCTTCACCCTCTGGATTGGTCCTGCTGCGCTTTCCTGCATTCACAGCCATATCTTTTATGCCAGCCCTGCTCAGTTTTGTCCTGTAGTTGACCATTTTGGAGCGCAAACTGTTCTTCCAACCCTAATACCCCGTTTTGGAACCATTTTCTTTCTGACAGGGGTGTTTGCTCACCAGAGCCTCAGCAGCCTTGTCTATATGTTTGGTACTAGGATATGCTTTCTGTTTATATATTTCAGCAGCCATTACATTTAATATGTTGTATTTTGGATCCCTGATCAACCTGAGAATTTTTCCCTCCTTCACATATGCAGAGTTGCCCTCTTTTAGAGCATACTCCAGCCAGCTCATATGAGAATGTTGGAACAATAAATATCTCTGGCCATTGACAAAGACGCTGTGGTGAATCTTTGTTATCAGACAGGAACACTGTGTCTGTGCTGGTTGAACTAAGATCTAAATCAACAAATCTTACTATCTTAATAGTTTCTTTGGATGGAAGGTCCTTTATGTTAACTAAATTACAGAGCATTGACAAACTCTGGGTCTTGGAACTAAAGGCAAAAGTCATAGGCCCAGTGCAACATATTTTTCACCTCCAATATGACGGCAGTTACAGTCTCAGGACGAGAGCGCAAATTAGGCCTTTCAGCGTTGATATCATCTAGAATGACCCTTAGTTTTAGGACAGCATTCATTGTAATACAAAACACAAAGAGTTACTTAAGGTGCAGGCTCTGTTTTTACTAGCTGAATAGACCACCCACCATAATCTGTACACTAGCTGCTCACTTTTCTGCTGCTCTTCAATTTAACTCTCCCAAAATATTGAAAATGTCCTTTAAATAGGCATGGATTGGTTGAATAATTTACAACAGTGCATGGTATAATTGGAACAACGCACTCTTAAAACAGGTTATTGCCTGAATTTATTTACAATTATATAAAACAAATATTTGTGCTTTTTGCTGTCATGAAGATGCTAAATTAAGTGGAGATTGTTAATTCCAATATAGCACATACAATATATATATATATACATTTAGGTATGAGGCAAATTAGCGACATTAGGCATAATTGGCCATAACAGTAATTAAATACATTTTCTAGTCTCAGGTATGTAGATTATTTTATTAATGCTGCTATTGCTTCAAATTGAATAACAACAAATGTTTCTGTACAATCGTTGCTGTTCCATCATCACAGTATTTCAAATACAGCTTAATACTGCAAAATCACTTTGCTGCACAGTCCCTAGGGCTGGCATCCCCTTGTTCGCAAGAAGAAAACTTCTCGAAAGCAGTTTTTTGGTCTTGTTGAGGCACAGGTGAACACTGCACTTTGAACGTCTAAGCACATTCTGGCCCTTGCAGTTTGGGAGTTTGCAGCGTTGCCGCCCACTTTCAACCACTGGCCAGTGACCCACAGCATCTGAACATAGTTCCAGTGTTGGAATAGCCTTAGCTGGACCTCAATGTTTCTTCTTTTTCAAATTCCCTTTCAACATCAGATGAGGGCCGCCCCCTCTTCTTCCTTGACATATCCTTGCCTTGCATGCAGAGTGCCTGTGCTACTGATGTTCTAAAAGCAAGCAAATCCTTCTGATTCTTCTTTTGGAACTTTGTGTATTTTTTTTATTTTTCCTAAAGGGTTGGCCATTTCAAAATCATCAACATAGATAATTATTAATAATTGCTGACCCTCATCAGAAATAAGTAGATTTTCCTCGAAGTAGGAGCCATGGTATGATTAATACTGCCCGGCAACTGTGCAGTCGTTTCTGGCTTTTACAACAACTGCTGCATACAGTTGCAGGCAAAATTTTGCAAACGCCTTCTTCAAGTCCCACCAGAGATTTTTGATGGGGTTCAAGTCAGGCGACTTTGATGGCCATTCTAGAATCTTCCGTTTCTTCTTCTGAAACCAAGCCTCGTGGACTTTGAGGTATGCTTTGGATCATGGTCGTATTGGAAGGTCCAATGACGCCCAAGCTTCAGCTTCATCACAGACGGCATGACGTTTTTTCCTAATATTTCCTGATACTTGACTGAATCCATCATGCCCTCCACACGCTGCATGTATCCAGTGCCAGAGGCAGCAAAGCAGCCCAAGAGCATCACTGAGCCACCGCTATGCTTCACTGTAGGTTGTTCAGCATATAATTCATTCTTCTTCCTCTAGACACACTGCTGATCCATAGCCCCGAAAAGTTCCAGTTTTGTTTCATCGCTCCACAGAACAGAATTCCAAAACTTTGGTGGCTTGTTTATATGGTTTCCAGCATATTGCATATTTCTTGTGCTTTTGGGTCAGTAGTGGTGTACGTCTTGGAGTCCGGGCATGGAACCCATCAGTGTTTAGTATGCGCCTTACTGTGGAAACTGAAACCTCAGTGCCTGCTGCAACCAAGTCTTGCTGCAGGTGTTTTGCAGTCACTTAAGGGTTTTTGACCAATTGCCGCCTCAGGAATCTGGTGGCAGCCGCTGAACTATGCTTCCAGCTGTATCTCTAGAGACATTCAGTGCTTTTGCTATGTTTTTGTATAACTTTCCTTGTTAGTGCAAGGCAATGATCTCTACTCTGAACTTTTTGGACAATTCTTTTGACTAAGCCATATTTCTAACATGCAATCAAACGTCACTCTCAACAAACCCCTAGCCAGGCCTGGGGTCTCATTTATAACCGTTGCGTACGCTCAAAACGGGGCCTGAAACGTGCGTAAGCCACTTCTCACGCAAACGTTGGGATTTATAAAAACAAACTTGACAGGAAAATCTGAGTATTTCCACGCAAACTCTGACCCATGCGTACGGACGTTTTGGAGACGGAAAGTGGCGACGCAGACGTGAGGTGGTGAGCTGCAGCAAGATCATTGATCCAATTCATCATTTACATTGACATCTTAGTTTTGCTCGCGCGACATATCTGCTCCACACAAGCCTTTTAATTAAAAAATATAAAAAACAACTTAAAGCTAATAATGTTCAGATTCGATTTGACAGCCGAGTTACGGAGCTGAGTCATTAATAGTTTTTAATAATATCTTCTAACACTGTGCGTGTATCATCAAACCACTGTAGTGAATGTGACTGCTCTAAATAAATAAATACTGCCGTGACACCGGTGCGGGTTCTGCGTGATGTGTGCAGGCGAGGTATGTACGAACGTTTCCAGGTGGACTGTGATTTATAAAGAAAACGTTTTGTTCAGGTGTGCGTGCGCACGGTTTAATAAATCAGAATTATCTTTAGCGTACGCCATTTCCGGCTTTTTTACGTACGTACACATTTAGTATGAATCCTACGCACTCTTTTATAAATGAGACCCCAGGTATTTATGTGTTCTATCTCAAGCATACCTGAACTAATGAAGCCCTTAATTAGTTGCCCCAGGTGTGCTTGAGACAGGGGTTGAATAATTTTGAGACTGCGGTAGTGATTAAAAGAAGTGTAGCAGCAATTTCTATTTTACTACCACTGGTGGCTGAGCTCGATTTTGGTTCTGACGCGTGTAGAAAAGATGAGGAGTAGAGGTGAGTCCAGTTGGTCCCTTTGACCGTTTATTGCAGAAAGGTGGATTACAAGTTGGTGGAAATAAACTAAAAGATATTAAACTAAAGAGTCTTTCGTAGAGCACAGTTCTCATGGCAAACGTCACAGTACACGATAAAAGAACTGTTGCCTTCCTCAGCCACGCCCAGACGCTCTGGCTACTGGCTCCTAAGGCCTTTTCCCCCTTGGGCTCCATCTTTAACCTCTCAGGTCCAGGTCAGGTTTCCTCTAGGTGGGGGTAAAAACACCTACAGACATGGTGTCACTCATTCATTCTTACATACACACACATGCACGTACTAATAAAGAAAGATAGTATAAGAGTCTACATAACATTTTATTTGGCTCCTAGAAGAAGCGTTGTGTTGAATTTGGATGAAAACCATGGTTATATTAGTTTTATTGAACTTTTTCAACTGTTCTTGTCTATTTTGTATATTGTAAACAGCTGAAATTTTTTTCAATTTTCCAGTAAGCCTCATACTCAATGGGGCTTGAATAATTTTGCTTGCAACTGTATGCTTGGTATCCTTGTCCTGTTGGAAGGTCCAATGACGCCAAAGCTTCAGCTTCATCACAGACGTCGTGACGTTTTTCCCTCAGATTTCCTAATACTTGACTGAATTCCACATGGTTTGCTCTCCTTAAAACAACTTTTACATTTAAGCAATAGAACTTTTGGCTTTAGTCTTCACTCACCTGCCACTTTTCCACAATGACCGTTAACAGGGTGGAGCCGGAAAGCACCATGCCAAGCTAACATGTTTCCACCGCCATTCTCTCTGTCATTGCTTTTAGTCGAGTTACGAGTCTCTCTCTCATTCTGTGCTTTTAAAATAGTTGAACAGTTATTACCTTAACGGTACTGAACCTAGTGAACCAGAACTATAACACAAGCTTAACACAACACTTTTACAAACTAACTAACGTTAACCCAACAACTGCCAACTTTAGCTCCATGACTTTTGACCGTTAACTTTTGAGTGTTTCAAACGTGGGAATTGGGAGCACTTCAAGCTAGCTCCTTTTACCGAACTCATTAGCAAGTTTCAGCGGACTGACATTGTTCTTAAATATTTCAAAAACCAAGGCATTAAAACCAGCAATAAAGGAACAATATTACTTTGAATGGAAGACGTATCGTTGCAGTGTTCTCCGTCAGTAGTGAAGTTTGTCCTGCAAAAACAATTTTTTTGTCGATTTTTACCATAACTCCGGTGCCGAGTGCAAACCTTGTGCTGACCGGTTGGAAGCGGTCCCGCCCTCAGTTCCTTGTGCGACAGCAGGTGAACGGCAGGTTACCGGTTGTGATTAGACTGAAGTGAAATTGACGTAGAAAGTTGAATGAGTTTGTAAGCGCTCTAATAGCTTTTCTAAATATCTGACACAGTTTACTCCCGGGCCTCACTATCTGTGTCACTGGTGTAAATTGGCCGTATATCCGCTTTTCACCTCAGCTCCAGGTCATCAGGTTAAAGCACTCACTTCTTCCTATGTCCAGGGTTCCTACGGTCATGGAAAACCTGGAAATCCATGGAATTTTAAAATGTGTTTTTCCAGGCCTGGAAAAGTCATGGAAAAAAATAAAATCCCAAAAGTTTTGGAAAAGTCATGGAAATTTATTATATTCATATTTTCATGTCTTTCATTTACACTGAGTTTTAAATAAGTCATATGCTTTTAAACAAATACAATCAAAATATAAGCAGGCATACTTGACTTTGTGTCATTTAAGGTATAGGGGAGAGCGGGGTAATGTGGGACATCGGGTAATGTCTGACACCCCCTGTATCTAGGCAACGGAACAAATTTGTGGTCATGTGACCGTTATGTTTTCAAGCCCCTCCCATTGAAGGAGAAGTTGGTGCGGGTGCTGTGGAAAGTATGTTTTTTCACAAAAATGGTTTTTTTGCATGTAAAAGTAAATTTTCTTGCTTTGAACTTAAGCAACTGTTGTGTCAAAATAAATTGAATCAGCTAGAAAAACTTATATCATACATGTTGGTAAACCTCCAACATATAAAACCATGTCATTGATGCTAGCTGAAGATTAGCCTGAATTGCTAAGAGATGTTGTTTTTTCTAAAACGGTGGCTGTGGGTTAAAGTGGGACATGAAGCACAAGTTAAGTTTAGTCTTAAACATATTTTAATGTTTTATTTTTAATGTCATAAACATTGTAGAAAAGCCATCATGCCAAGAAACTATACACCAGGAAGACAACCTGGGGCCAAACACCCCTCACAGAGATGGAGAGTGCAGCCGCTGAGGTCATGCAAGGAAAGAAGTCCTAAAGAAAAGCTGGAAGGGATAGAAATATTGATAAGACAACCCTCAAAAGATTCATAAAGAAAAAAGAGAAAGGGAAAGTCAAATCATTAGCCTGGGGTGCAGTAGCTGAGGTAAAGAGAATATTCACAGATGAGATGGAGGAGGAGCTTGCCAAACACTCCAAAATAGTTAATGATTTATAAGACAAAGAAACTAAAACAATATATTCTCATAGTTGAGAAGCTGTATACATTAGACAATTGTCATTTATTCTTGCAAATGTACTTATGCTACACAATTAATTACGTTTCATATTAGTTGGCAATACATTTTCTGTCAATCAAGTTGTTAAAAATACTTGCTTGTACATAATGTAATTAACATCCTCGCTTAGGTTATCACTTTGGATGATTATTAAAGATGATCTGGAGGCAGACTTATCCACAATCTGATGATTTATAAACAAAAACTAAAATACAATTTAAAATCCTAAACCATAGGAAAATAGCAGCCCATAGGAACTGCATTTTTTTAAATAGTATAAAATCAACTTAAAGAAAACGAATCAATGAAACAAATGGAATTATATCACCAGTACTTAAAATGATCTACGAATTTAAGCAAACTCAAAATAACATATAATTTACTATTGTGCAATGTTAAATTATTGATAATTGGTTTGAGAATTAAGTTGTGGTCACTTACTTAATTTATTAAGATGTACTGTTACGCTTTACAGTGCACCGATGACTGCTCAGAGGTGAACAGAACAGATCTGTGATTCTGGAGGCCCACTGGGACAATACAGTATAACTTTGGGCAGCTTGTTTGAGAGGTTAAAAAATGAGAATTTATTTTTCAAGTTTTTCCCAGCCCCTAACACCCGCCCAACAACAATATGTTGCTTCACTTCTGTCAGTTTTTTCTTTGCTTGTGTGCTTGGGTCTCCTCTATCACCCACGCAGCCTGTTCTGGAGCAGGCAGGTTGATGTGACTCAGAGGCTGGATGAGAGGTGTCTGTCGTGTTGACCGGCAGATAAGTTGATTGATGGAGGGGAACAGGTTTACGTACTATACAGCGTATTTCCCACACACAAACAGTGTTATATAACGGAGCACCTTGAATTGGCTGCACTCATTCTTACTTTTCTTAATCTCTGAAGAGGTACCCATTTAATGTCTTGTCGTTTGGTATTTTGTTTCCGTCTTTGTCTTTCCTGTGGAGCCTAACTTCCTCATATGATTCTTCATTATCTCACGTTTCATTGGAACTCTAGACCCAGATCTAAAAATGTAGTCACATTTTAAGTTCTTTTGGTGGATGTTTATGGGCATGCAAGAGGACACACACACACACACACATTCAAAAGGCAAGAAACTGACTATTATTTCTCCAATTAACTCTTCTTTAATTTTACTCTTCTTCAATGATTTGTTTACTTTCTGCATCTGCGTTGAATATAGAAAACCCAGCAGACAGGTGTATAGACAATGACTCAGTTATCATGGAAGAAGATGTAACAACTCTCTCTCGCACACACACAAATACACAATTAGTTTTACTGTTATTTTAGTAAAGTAATTAAAGCAAAAACATTACAAATGTTTCCATGGCTGTCAGACCTTTGACCAGTTGAGCTTTGACCTAAGGCTTTTACTCCTTGGATAGAATTTTGATGTGCCTAAAGGAATCGCCCCCCTGGAAAAGAAAGATGGAATCAATGTCAAGCGATAAGGAATTCCATAGTACACCCACTATTGATAAAGAAAATAGAACTTAGTGAGTTTAATTGCTTGATTCAGGAGCTTGAACTGTATCAGAGATGCTTCAGGACATTTCGGGATTTTGGTTCGGACAGTTTTAAAAACATGCAACAGTTCGCACCAGGATCATAGTTTTTTCTTGAGATTTGAATTTGAGGAAGCTCTGTTTATGTGTAAACAGTCCCAGGTGTTTATATGTTAACACAAGTTGGCTGCGTCATATCATATTAATGACAAAAAACAATCAATGGCTACAGACAAACAAATTTAATTGTTATATTTATCAGACTGAAGGGTGAATGAAGTTGTTCTTCGTCTATTACTGCTTTAAGATGTAAAGTTGTCAACCACAGGCATTCTGATTGGTTAGATGTGTCAGTCGAAGGCAAAACACTGGCAAAAGTGACATTGGTCCAAAAAAATAAAAGATGCAATGTCATTCTGTCGAATCCAGTCGCTTATGCATTATATGTGTAATATTTGTAACTGATATCACCGCAATTTCTTTAGGCACTTTATTCAGTCGAGACAAACTCTGGATCTGTCTTTTTGAGGTGGAAACCTCGATCTGACCATACTGAGGTATGCTCTGCACTGTGAGATTGTAACTGGGCAGAAATACTGAAGCAGCCTGTGTAATAGAAGTGTAGAATATGTAAAGCTGGAATGAAAAAGACAACAAAATTACAGAGGGTATGATTATGTCACACACCTTTAAATGGGAAAAACAAACCAAAAGATCAGGGTAAATAAAAACAATGCTTACATGTTTATTTACTAATTGAACTTCCTGAGCAGTTCTTAATTAGCAGATTGATAAAATATTGGTTTAGCTTTGGAATCCTCACACAGATGAAGACTTTTCTTTTCCAAGCTGTCTCCAGGTTGTTTGGTCTGTACCTGCGTTAGAGTGACATCTGATTTATAATGGTACAAATTAACTAACTTCTAAACTGGCAAAGGCATCAGAGTTCATCAAAAGGATGGAGTTACACTAATCTTCAATAAAAAAAAGTAACATTTGGGGAATAATAAAACTGTAAAACTTTGATTACACATGCACCTCTAATAATTAGCCAAATGTTTTCATTTCCAGAAGCTGATACCAAGCAAGAAGAAAAAGCCTCCTCTTCCCAACCCATAAAGGAAAGTTGTTATAAAGGATAGTTATAAACACAAATAATGAAAACTCTGCTGACAAATCGGCCAGTCAGTGACGGGTTATACAAGTGGTCATACTTTCGGATCTCTTCTGCAAAGTGCTCTTCTATTTGGTCCATATTCGTTCTTCTAAATCTTCCGTGATTTCCGCGTGTTGTGGGGCATGAAACCGGTAAAATTGGCGGACGCACGCAAGCCCGCAGAGGGCACGAAAGGGGCGTGTTGCGTGTCTTGCGTGCATGCGTGCGTGCGTGCAACCCGACTATAAAGGCCGAATTATACTCGTGTTGCACGGACGCACGCAAGACACGCAACACGCCCCTTTCGTGCCCTCTGCGGGCTTGCGTGCGTCCGCCAATTTTTCTAACTACACGACAAAACGACGCGAGCCTCACGCAGCCCGCAAGGCTTGTGATTGGTCTGCTTACTACATCCCGTCCGGAGTCTAGTTTCCGGTTTCATGCCCCACAATACGCGGAAATCACGGAAGATTTAGAAGAACGAATATGGAACAAATAGAAGAGCACTTGGCAGAAGAGATCCGAAAGTATGACCACTTGTATAACCCGTCACTGACTGGCCGATTTGTCCGCCAGAAATAGGCTATTAGGAACCGGAGTGGCGATGTAAATAAAGATTCGACGAAGAAGAAGACGTCTCTTCTTTGTGTGTTTTGTTTTCGAAACAAAACGTTACTCCGCCTAGTGTTCTGGCGGTGAATTGCGTTGCAACCTGCGCAACATGTGAGTGAAGCATAAACCAAAACGAGTCCGTCGATGCAGCTGCGTGGCCTTCCGCGGTTGCAGTCGCAGGACTATAATTAGGCCTTAATTCGGCCTTTAGGCATGTTCTGTTGTGTAGGGTGAGTCTTGAAGGAATGCAACGGATTTCGTTATGTGGCAGGAGGTCGGAATATCCGAGTTGCCTGGAACGCAGCACAGTGAGGACGTTAGCAGCTGGAGGTAGTAGCCCGGAGCTAGCCTCCGCTGCTCGGCTTCATGTCCGCACACAGACCCTCAGTCCACATGGAAGGGAACCCGGACAGACCCGGGTCTTGGTGAGGGGTTCCGGGAGTGAGGACATGACAACAACCTGACTGAGAGGTCGAGAACCGTCAAATCCAGCTAGCTCTCGGCAGCTAGCTGCTGCTCTCTCAGCGGGGCTTAGGAGTACAGCAGCGCATATATTAAGTGTATCCATTGAACGGATCCCGTATAACTGCTGCAAGAGTTGTTCATCTTGCAATGAGGAAACGCGCTGTGTTTTTTCTATTTTCACTGCATTTTAATATAGCCTATAAATAGTGAATTTTTATATAAAAATATTAATGATTAATCGAAAATCGATTGTTTATTCACCCGACGATCGATTAAGACAATTTAATCGAATGCCCATCCCTACTCCAAAATTCCAGAATGACCATCAGATTGGATCCACTTCTCTCTGATAGAATTTGATTTTAACATTTTTAACATAAACTGGACATTATAACTTTAATGATGGTAGGATTTACAGTAGGGCTGTTTAGATTAGTCTGCATTTGTTTGACCTACCTGTAGCTAAAAGACTGAAAACCAAATGTATTGTCTGAAAAAAGAAAGGTTTAAACTCAAGTAAATGTCACTTCACCTTGTTCAGAGTGTCCACTGCAGCATCATCATTTTGTCTGTGCTAATATTGCCCCGTCCAAGGAGAGGACAGAGAATAAGGGCGAACAGGAGCTTCATATCAAAATATTGCCAATAGAAGGGAATTATAATTTAAACCATTACAAGCCTGTCATAAATTTTGCACTGTTTCCTTCTGTAGTTTTGGAAAAAAAGGCCCTGCTCACTATTCCTGACTTCTTATGTAACTGTGTGGTGTTTGTGGAGCACTGCTTTACATCGAAAGTCCAAATCTGAGTATCTCTCCTTTGTTGCTCCTTCACTGTGACTTGGTTTCTCCCCTTCCCACCATCAGTCCACCTCCTTTCACCAAGATGGTCTTTATTTCCAGTCTTATCTAGTCTTTAAGCGTGTCTCATTAATAAAGTGAGGTAAAAATATTGGATTAAGAACAGATTAGAGATGATTAATGCTGCATAATGAGCACTAATCTGGTGCTCCTCGGTTCCACTCTGTGTTTTAATGTGTGTTTTGTTCTACCCCTCCTTGCTTGCTTAGTCATCTGCCTCCTGGTACAGCTGCTGAAATATACATGAAATGTTGGTTTTACAGAAATTATGAAGATCTGTTAGAAAAGAGGCGCAGGAGCTGTTTAAATAAGGAGGTTTGTGTCTCTTAAACCCAGTGCGGGTGAATATTGAGCACTTATCAGACAATTCATTACTCACACAAACACACAATCTAAAGCCTGAGATGGCCCTAGTGTTGAGAGTCCTTAAACTGTACCTCACAAACCATTGCATACCCAGATATATCAATGGCAAATGTGATGCTGAAGTGCTTAAAATAACACACACACACACAGGACTATGTCCTTGAACAGTGCAAGGAGAGGGGGAAGGTTACAGACAATCATCCCAGGGTCCTCTGAGGCCTCCCAGCATCCGGGACGCCACCTTTGGGAGCCCCACTCCTCCGGCTTCGCTCCTTACTTCCCAACCCTTTATTTTTTTTCAAAGACCTCCTACGATGAACAGCCAAAAAGCTTCAGCCTTCTGTGAGCTGGGATGGGGCAAAGTGCAGCATGTGTTTGAGTGTATATTCACATGTAGAATTGCAGTACATTTGAGGACATGTGGACGATGCATATTTCTGCTTTGTTGCATTTTATGGCACACAACTACGTCCTCAATAGAAAAATAAAAGCCTTTATTCCAAAGCTTTGGCAAGCCACCGTATACAACATACATCTCTCGCCAATAATGGTGTATTTAAAGAATGGCGTAAACTTCCACGTTCTGGTGGGATTCATGCCGCTTGTATGCTCATGGAGCACAGATTTTACGCTGTCCAGTATCACACAAGACTGCGATTTAAGCGCTGTCGTATTGATGACCACGCCCAGTGGGTTCACAGCTACTTAAATCAAACTTTAATAACTCAATCAGTGAAGAGTAAGGGCTGACCAAACCAATTAAGCACTGATCGCCTTTTCTGTAGATATACATCATTCACGGCCCATATTGATATTCAGTGTTATTTAAGTACCCCTCTCTCAAAATCTTTCTAGTTTGACAATATCATTGAAGAACAAGTGATTGACTTCTGTAGAATTAAATGATAGGTGATGGTGGTGATGGTGGATACGCTCTGATAAATGTTAGTCATAATGCGCTTACTTTTAGATCTTCCCTTACTTCCTAAGTTGTGTTTATTTTATTTATTATCATTTAATTTCATGTTTCCTGTTTTACTTTTGGTAACCTCTGTAGAAATTGCGGTGAAATACGGAGAAACTGTGAAGTCCAGTGCATGTCTGAAAGCAGCTTTAACGTCATGGGGCCTGTCCTGTCATATTATCCTGTGCTGACTTTATTTTCTATGCTGAATGTATGTCTCCTGCATCTCGTTGCACTCTGCCTGGACATTCTCACCTTTCTGCAATCCGTCCTGGATAAACCAGTATAAGGATTACTCCGTAAACATATCAAATGTGCAGCTCAGAGGAAAAATGTCCAAGCTTACTAGTAACTGCTTATGAAGTTGAAAATAAAACAAACTGTTGAAGTATTTTTCTATTATTACAGTTTCGAGAGTTTAATCTCAGATCAGTGGAAGCTGAATCTAGAGCATCTTGACAAGCACACTTGTCTGTAGCTAGCTTTAGCCCGTCCACTGTCAAAGATCCCAGGATTATCCATATTACGCATACTTTAGCTTGACAAGCCCCAGCCAGTGTCAACAAAACAGGGCCAGATAACAATGAAACAGTCAAACTAGCTTGCCCATTTCCAGTTTCCCCAAGAGTCTGCTGCATCAGTTATAAGATGAATGAAATATCAGAACTGTTATGGCACAGAATGCTATTCAGGGAGTTAGGGAGAAATATGGCTTTCTCTACGGTATCATACTAACTAATGTCTTATTTTTAGATTGAACTGGTCGAGAACCTTTCGCCTTGCCCACTTGTGTGAGATATTTGGATAGACTCTTAATGTGGTCACTGAAACCTTTAAATGTCTCGACTTTATTCCTTGTGTCAACTAGTAAATGGAGGCTGTATAACCAGCTGGGGATCTTCCCAACAAGTCATATACAGTGGAAAGGAGATAGAAGTATCACGGATATATTGCTAAACCGTTTATAACTAAATATTTTCAAAATATTTTGGTCATATGGATCAAGTAGTCTGCTTACAGTGTGCCTTTTTGGTCATTTCATTCATGTTTAGACCATAAAAAGGTTTCCCATGCAGTTTTTACCGGCTCTGTCAGTAATTTACTGATCCTGTCAGTGTTTCTATCATTCACGCTGCGCACTGCCAACCAAATCGAACCAAACTGAGCATGCCCCACCATCTCAACTGGCTCTACATAAATTGCTCGAGTTTACAAATTCTGTTTTTTGGACCTTGTCTGAGTTTACATGTCCAATGACATTGTTTATGTGTGTGACTGCACCTGTCAACTCCTTTTTTTTATCACAAGCTCCTCATCTGTCATGCTGCTTGTTCACCTTGAATTGTTTTTCAAATACATCAGGCATAATAGAGACACTATGATTAAAAATTTGCGATATAATTTGTATCCAGTCGACCAAGCAGGAAATCATTTAGTTGGTTTGTGAATGGGTATATACGCCTTCATGGTAGGCCAAATGTAAATGTCATAACATGTAAAAATCTCTACATTCATGGACATCTTCAAGGTAGATCATTTTATAAATTGTCACATCACAAAAGGCTGCCTTCTCCTTGTTAACTTTACTTCATTTAATTTTATCAAACAAGTAGAGAAGAAATACAAAATCAATCAGACATTTCAGTGTAGAAATCATCATGTCATGTCCAATCAATATTGCTGTGTTGAAAAAAAAATAGGCTCCTCACCAACTACTGTTGTTGGACAGCTTGAGAGTGTGATGTGCTACCAAAAAACCTTCTACCTTGTATCAAAAGTGGATCAGCAATTATGGCGGCAATGAATATGTGTGTATTTGAGAGGAAAAGTTCTTTGAAAGACAGAAAAAAGCCTCACTTCAGTATTGAAACCCATTGACTATGCTCTGTTGAAGGCTGTTATTAGAAAAAAATGTGTCGGTGTTGTGGTCAGATTTTCTTTTCTTTAAAAGGAAGTGAAAGCAAAGGTTTAGTGCAATGATTTCAAATGATGGTTTTCATCAATGGAGAGCCGCTTTCGCTTCTTTCAAGGACTGTTCACTATTTGCTGGAGGCAGGGCGCCCTCTCAACAACTTTGAAAAATGTACTTGTCTTTCTTCATTGTATAATTGAGCTTTTGCTGCACCGCAGCATTAATTTTCTCTTTTCATCCCTCTGTCTCCACCTTCTCTGCCCTACCATCCTCCAACTTGTCTTTTTCTCCCTCGTCCACCTCTGCTTCACACTCCCTGAGTCCCAGTTCCCTTCCAATCACAGACTCCCAGAGGATTTGAGGCCCTGTCCAGCCATCCTCCCCCCTTGAGAGACACACAGACACACAGAAACTCAAAAAAAGCACATTGAAGTTTGTACTTAAATACACAGTTACAAAGACCAATCTGTCTTTCCCTCATCTCTTCATCCCCATCACCATTCCTTTCCCAGATGTGCCCCATCCCATGAGAGACTCCCCCCTCTGCCCCCAAATAATAAAATAAAATCCCACCGCCTTACTCTTCAGCCCCTTTCTGAAGAGGGGAGGAACTGATGAATGCGGTGGGGCAGATGTGGATGAGAGGAGAGCAATTAAAATCATCGCTGCTCTCCTTTTCTTTCCAGTTCCAGAGGGAAAACAGAGGGAGACAGAGATTGTGTCTGGCATGAAAAAAAGCTGTCTTATCTCAAAGAAACCTATTTTGAAGGCTGAATAAAGACAAAAGATTCACTGGCTTTTATAGGACCAGTCACATGGAGAATCAAGGGCATTAAGCGCTAATAAGGACGAAACATAAAGCACTGGCACAGACTAAACAGAGCATGAATTGAATAATTCTCCTAAAGATGAGGTGACAACTGCGGAAATTGTTTTTGAATCAATACTTGTCTTATCCTTACATTAAAACCTTTACCATATATTTCAGTAATATACTGCAGAAGTAAAATATACGTATAAAAAATGTATTAAATTAACATCGGATCATAATCATAGCATTCGCTCAATGCTACGCTATGCCTGCGCCTGTTATATAGAGGGTATACAATGGTATCATTACCCTCACCCTTGTGAGTGGCCAAATAAAGTCCCAGTGGCGACTAACCTAAATCACAGGTGTGTGTGTGACCTTAACAAGTGGTAACCCACAATTAATTAATCATTGGATAGTGAACTGCTATTTTGCCAGGGTGCTCCGTTTGATCGTCCACCGATCGGTATCCGTTGATATTCTCTCGAAAATCACTATAAACACATCAATCAGAGGAGACAGCTGTCACTTGAGCACATTTCTCCTTCTCCTCCTGATTATAAGTATGGCGGATTCTGTATCATGCAGGCTGATCGTGATAATAATGGCGGATCCTGTATTGTTTTGGCTGATTGTGATAATAATGGCGGATCCTGTATTGTTTTGGCTGATTGTGATAATAATGGCGGATCCTGTATTGTGTTGGCTGATCGTGATAATAATGGCGGATTATGTATCATCTTGGCATCTGATAGTGGTGGTGGACCATGATCAAGGTGGCAGCTGATGGTGGATCGTGATGGCAGCATTCGATCGTGTTGGTGGATCCTGATCCTAGTGGCTGCTGACCGTGGACTATGATTACAACAAGACAGGTTGGTATACAATATGTCTATTCAGATACTCAACCATTACTGACAATAATCCATCAGGCTATTTCCCTTCTATTATGCTGAAAACTGTTTATTCTAGCCAATGTTTTAAATACTTTATCATTCTGATGTCCTCTGTTACATGAGGCATCTATTGCACTTCTGTCCGTCCTAGGAGAGGGATCCCTCACATTTTCGCTAAACAACATTAGAGTTAAGGAATAAAACAACATGAGGTATCTACGACACTAAAGGCAACACTGTTAGAGGAAATAGTTTCTAAAATGGATAGACAGTTTAAAAGAATTGAGAAAAACCCTGAAGAAGTATAGATAAGCGTTATTGCTGGGCAAAACATTAAGATACACATAAAAAAAAATTTGATCTTTGGAGGTTCTTTTGGTGGAACTTTTGGTGGAATTTTTGACATGGTGAGACGGGAACTGAAATAGACAGTTTTTTTTTGTTATCTCCATGACTGTATCTAAATCTTAAACAAAACTGGCTATTCTCCGTGTGTACTTTGCAGCTCAGAGGTCATTGTTTCCCTTAGCAAAGAAGATTTTAAAAATGATGCCAGAAGGTTAGTGGAAGGAGAGGGGAATCCTGTATTAGAAACGCAGCCAACAGCCAACTATACCCACTGTCTCCATCTAGTGAGGTATTCTCAAAAAATATATAAAACAGCTGCTGTGGCCCTATTTTAAGGTCAACAATATGTCTATCTACTACTCTTAAGCTCAATATTAATTAGAGAGACGTTCGAAACCTCAAATACCAACCTTGGGTTGGTGCTGCAGGAAAAGTCAGGGGATGACTTAGGTCAGTATATCTGTGCCCAATTTTACGCCAAACCGTCAAATAGTTGGTGACGCATTTGAATTTGGATTAAAGTTAACGACCAACAAAAATAAAGGCCTGACATTCCCATCCCTACAGCAGCATGCAATAAAAAATGACCAATTGAGGTTTCACAGTGCACTACACACTCCAACTGTATCATGACAAGCAGTGGACAAGTGCTTGCCACATGACTTCAGTTATCACACCTGAAGTCATGTGATAACTGTGAGGTTGCCAGGGACTGGATACTCAAGAAACATGGACAGTAAACCCAGAGAACATGTTTCAGTTTCTCAGTAAAACTGATGAAATAAGCCATCTATGAGAGATGACTGAGTTACATCTGTTCTTGGAGCTGCAGTTACTCTAAATATTACATCAGGATTTATATAATCTGTTAGTTTCTTTTAGCCCATGTTGATCCAGCGGTGTTTACCCATTTTTATCTTTTTACCAGGAAGACTTTTATTTAGCAGCTGTAATGCTGAAGGTCCCATTGTTCTGGAGGTTTAAAGGGCAACCTGCCCTACACTATGTTGCACACCATGCTCGTTCTCCCCTTTGTCTCCCCTTCTCACTCTCTCTACCCCAAAAAAAGCCCAACACCCTCCCAGTGGGGGAGTGGTGCCATGCAGTGATGAATAGTCAGATCTGAGGCAGGAGGACGCACCATGTAGGTCGAGCTCCAGCGGTTGTCGTCTACTAGTGTGTGTGTGAATGTGTGCGTGTTTGCAAGTGTGTGTGTGTGTGTGTGTGTGTGTGTGTGCAAAGGCACTTGGGGGGGGGGGGGCTTTTGGGTACATGCTGTTCTCCAGTGAGGTAGGGGAGGGGGGTGTATATATCTGCAACACTATGATATATGGGGTGTCCATTCCCCCTTACACACCTGTTCCCGTTGCCTATTCTGTCTCTGCCTCACACATGTACACACACACACACACACACACCAACCCTGCACCCAGGAACAAGGAGTGGGTAATCAGCTCATTTGTTATGGTGCAGGTAGATGAGCTTATGAACACGTATGCATGATGATGAACCGCACTGCACCAGCACCACAACCTTGTTCTGCAGGACCACACAGTGGCATATGGAGAGCAGCTAATAACTGACAGTGAAGTGAACCTCAAAGACTTTGGGGGTCAGATGAAACTGGGATGAAGTGGTGAGGCCAGAGTATGAAGGAGGCCATGCAGGCTCCCTGTTTTTTGTATCTTTATAATGGTTGGTTGCTTATGCTTGATGTCAGGTTCCCAATGCTGTCTTCTGGTGCCCATTGATATTATATGGTCTTAATTTGGCAACATTGGTACATCCCTACAGACAATGTAATGTTAATATTTTTTCTAAATTAAAACGATCTGTGACATTTCTGATGAGTCATTCCTTTTCCTCTGCTTTGTGAGAAGCTTTTGTAGTTTTACACAAACACAGCTTGTTAAGCTAAGATTTAATTATTAAGCAGAATCTCAAACATCCAAAACATGTAGCCTGTTATCTTTTATTTTCACAAAACCTAAAATATGGCAAACTCTTGTGCACAAAGCTTCTGTCTGAAACAAACCACCCAACCCTCCTGTACCTGCTGTACCTTTAGACAGTGAATTGCAGCAGCAGAGGGAGGAGAGGGAAAAGGAGGAAGAACTGATCCTGACTCGTGTCTGTATTCTTCATTCTCTCAAGAATATTATTTATTTAACATTTTAGTTCAGTTTCCAGTAAGATAAAACCTTCCTAAAGTGGCTTTGTTGCAAACTGTACCCTTGCAACCCTTGAGACAACATTATAAACAAATATAAATCACTTTTATTCCTGCTAAGAATGATACTTGTACTTCAAAGATGTAGCTGTGTATCAAGATGCATCAATAATCAGGGGCATCAGACATAGCTCCTCTAACGTCACAGCTCTTTTTGTTTGGATTTCTTTTCTATTATACAAAAAATGACAGCTCCAGTTGCTGTAAGTTTCTAGGTTACAATAAACAAGCTCATGTAGCGGCAAAACATCTTTGCATAATGAGGAGCACAGGTTTGTTAGCAAAATGCTAGGAAAAATAATTCATCAACATTTTCTAAAAATAAGTGGTTTGTTTGAAAACTGCAGATACTTGCTGGTCCTAGGGGGAAGCTAGCTGAGCAGCATGCACACATTACACAGCAGCGCGGTATCCTGGTGAGTGGAGCTGAAAGAGGAAATGTTCCTGCAGAGCAAAGCTTCACTCTGCCGAACGACACTCCCACACCAGACCGAGCAGGATCTTCCACAGACCTGGATGCTCCTGCAGGATCTTCCACAGACCTGGATGCTCCTGCAGGATCTTCCATAGACCTGGATGCTCCTGCGAGACACGGGGTAGTTCTGTAATGTGGAAGCTTTGCTGTGAAGCAACTTGTCATTGTTCCTTCTCTTTATTCCATCAGATCAACAAAACTATCTTCTACAAGTCACCCCTCATTTTCTTCTTATACCAATACATTTGTCAAGATTTTGTCATACTTTTTCACCCCCCCCCCCAGCTCCTCTCTTCTACTCTCCCTCCATCTCCTCTCTCTCTTTGCAGTGCACCACTGTATTGAAACAGCAGGGAGCCCCCCATGCCTTTTCATCTTCTCTCTCATCTGCGTCTCTTGTGTAACGACCTCAATCTGTCTGTCTCTGTTAGCCATCATCTGCGACAATAATTCTGTAATACACTCAATTGGGAAAACCTTGCTCTCTCATTCAGTTCATTCAAGTTATTTGGAGGGGGGGAAGGATCAGAAAAAAATACTGCAGGATTCCAAGTCAGCAAAGGGACCAAATCACACTGTGTGTGTGTATATATGTGTAAGGTCCAGGTATTACTCATGTTGTGGGGACCTCACTCTGTTTGTACAGTCACATTTAGGGGACAAAAAGCAAACTTCCTCAACAATTTAAATCATTATATTTTTAAGTTGAATACATGTTTTCTAGTTAGGTTCAGCTATAAAATAATGTCCCCTGAGGTCATTGAGACACAACTGTGTGTGTGTGTGTGTGTGTGTGTGTGTGTGTGTGTGTGTGTGTGTGTGTGTGTGTGTGTGTGTCTGCATACTGCATCTGCACTGGCAACTGTGTGTGTGTGTGTTTGTGTTTCGCCCTGGTATCTGAGCCTCTGTCGGACTCGCAGCAGAACAAAAGAAAACAGAGCAGAGCGGATCTGCGCTATCATCGCCGAGCAGGCCGCCGCTCTCGGTCTCTGTGCTCCGTTACCTGTTGGTCCTCATATAATTACAGCAACCACCCTCATCCATCACGGTATTGTTGCGGTGTTCGCCGGGCCCCTTCTTGTCTGTGGCTCAGCAACATTACATAAAGAAACAATAACAAAGTCTAAACAAGCACCATCCACCAGAAGAGGGGGTTGTGTGTGTGTGTGTGGGGGGGGGGGGGGGGGGGGGGGGGAGTATGATAGTACAGCGCAGGGTTTTTTGTCTGCATCCCAGCGAGCAGGAGTATGAAATATTAGAATCACCGACTCTTTCTCTACAATATATGGAGCAGGGCAAGGTTTGATCACCACAAATAATTCACTTTTACATACGTTTTACCTGTGAAGGGCAGATAGGGCAGCTGGAAATGAGGCTGGGAGCTAAAGATATTATTTTACTCCTGCAAAGAGCTTAGGCAAGATCTGTGTAACATGATGAATCAGAGGTTTATTTACTAATGGTGATGCTTTCCTTGTTTTTACACTTGATTTAAAATCGTGACTATTCTTTCTGAAGAGTTGCATGTCACTGATCATACATGTTTTCTGTTTACCTGTCTTCTAATTTAGATTTTATTCCCAGTAAACGTGAACATTGCTTGCGTTTCCTAAATGGTCTCTCAGCTGAAAAAGTCTGGTCCTCTTCTTTAACTTAAAGTCCTTGTTGATCCCATAATTATCATTGTTAGTCCTGCATGTCCTGACATAAAATTTGTTTCCAACAATGACTGCAACAACTTTCTGTCTTTCTTTGTGGATAAGATTAGAGATGTCAGGGCCAGTATCCTCCCCTCTGAGCTTTGTCTGTTCATCCAACACGGCCGTCAATTTTGAATTGTTGCATCCCTGTGTGTGTGTGTGTGTGTGAACAAAAAATAACTTATTTTCACGAAACATGGTGGGAATATTTCTTTGGAGGGTATCTCCAGTAGTCAGAGAAAATGGTTAAGGTAAAATTACCCATTTTCTACATAAATGGGAAAACACTGAAATCTGCATACATTTTGTTCATGTATAACAAGCTTTAAAAGTTGTTATTTTAATGCAACTGGGGAACATTGAGAATAAAGTCACCTCCACACTGATGCACAAAGACAAGGTAAGATGGAAGATTTAGACTTAGACATGTCATATAAACAGGAGATGTGGGGACACTATGATTTAAACATGTTCCCATTGTGGCCTGACTGCTACTGTACATTAATTAAAAAAGCTCAAGACATGTTTGTGCCCTGGGAACTACCCCAATTTAGCCTAGACATTAATAATATCTACTTTAACTCCTTGTCAACACACATGCTGTAATTAAATGAGGCCGACGTACTGTGATGGAAGAAAGAATGCCCATAACAATGTGGAAGCAAAATGGGACAGACGAGTGGCAGGTGGAAAAGAGACAAAGAGGAAAGGGCTGTATGAATAAAATGCTTTCTTTTCACTCGTCAATCAAATGCTTTGTTGTAGTAATCAAATTTCTAAGTTTCCTAATTCAACTTTAACATAATCAGTTTTTTTTAATTGTCTTCTTCAGTCAATACTTTTTAAAAGTGTCTATTTGCATGTTTTCTCTGAAGTGTTTCATTGCCGGGACAACATGGTGGTGATGGACACTTCACAAAAGCTTCAGCTATAATTGCATTTGCAAGACAGTAGTATATTGCACTGGTAAATTTTGCAAACCCGCAATAGCCTGCATCCCCAAAGCTCTGCACCAGACCCCACCAGTTACCGGCTATTGTCTCCAAGTCCAAACCAGTCCAGACCTGTTAACATATGACCCATCACGTCACTTGTGATTAAACACACACGCTCACTACACAGTCAAATGGCTTAAAGCCTCCTTGTCCTCCTGTTTTGGGTGTATTCTTGGAATCTGTGAATTGATACCTTTGCACCTGCAGCTCTCAGTGTGCTTCCTCAGGGATCACGGGTCAGGATTGTGGCTATCAAGCGTCAGTGTGGCACTTTTTACAAGCAGCAAAGCCATTGAGAAGATATTCACTATTGGCTATTTTTGTATTTATGTGATCCATTTTAATGTTCAAGAAATAGTACTTGCTTCTGAGCAGAAGCGAAGTGAAAGTGGTGTCATATGCTTTCACAATAAAATAAATCCTTGTGGCTGACTAGGTTTCATCAAAGCTTATTTAGATGTTAAAACTGCTGCACATTCATTCCATGTCGGATTTCTGTAAGAATAAAAACTAAAGCAACCAAGTGGGTTCTTAAAATGTTGCTAACTATCAAATAACACAAGCTGTTTCGAAAATATGTAGTGTATGAATAAATAGGCCTGAGTATATTCTTTCATTAAAAGGTGTCTGACAATTCAATGCAACTTTAATAAAGCAATCTGACTTTGACTTGTTACAGTTTTGAAGCATGTGTATTGAAAGATCTTACATTACTTATTTCAAGACATAATTAATCTTTCTGTTAAGCCACTTAATATATATATAAAAAGCTCTCTCTATCCATACCCATTCACTCATTCATATATTCTTTGAACCTGTGCAACAAACATGAGCTACTTCTGCAATCTGGCTAGTAGTTGATCAACAGCTCATTTGATATGGAGAGTTAAAGCTAAATTACTGTGGTCAGAGTCAGCCAACGGCTAGCACTTTATTTTTCAAAGCAATCATTTATTCCCTTGAAAAAAAGACATGTACGTATGCCTGGGCTAATCTTCCGTATTTCCTGAATATCAAATGTAATAACAGGAGTGTCTGAGATGGTATACATCCTGAGACAGAAATGGGAGTGTTGACAGTTTGATTGCACAAGTTTCTACTTTACAATAGCCGCACACCATCAATTCAGTCTGCCTGGAATGAAAGCTTCTCTGAAGGGGTGAATACAGATGGGTCTTGACTCGATGTGATTTTGAAATTGCCAGACAGGGCAGGAAACATTTTATACTGATAAACGATAAATGAACATCTTTGTAATTGTTCAAAGCCTCACCTCTGGGAGCGAAGATAGGTACTCGGCCATGTCCTAGATGTCCTCACAACACTAATTTCTACTTTTTATGTGCTACAGGGGTAATAAAAATGATGTCATTCTGAAACAAGGTATTTGCTTAATTTACAATTTGACCTATGCATGTTACATATTTCCTGGGGCTGTGTAACAGCCACGGTTCAGATCATAATTTAATATCCCTATTAGGGCGTTTTTAGATGAGCTCTTTGATGTTCAAAGGAGGCTGGTAATCTACAACACTCATCTATTTGCACCGTAATATCTATGCGTTTTGAAAATTATATTCAGTACTTTGTGATGTTCATGATTCTGTCCTTTGTCTCCAGGTTCCCTTTAGTCAAACAATGTTTCTGAGAGCTCACACATTCATCTTCCAGTTTGTTATATCGGTCTATTCATATTTCACTGAAATATCTTGTGGTAATTGGCCGTTTACAGACTTGTAACTGCAATGTATCAGAGCAGTCGATATTTTGTTGAAAGCGGGTGTATTGAAGGTGGAGTTACTCATTCTGGGAAAATACAACCCTCCTTCAGAAGTTCCACCTCCCATTCTCATGCATTGCATAGCCAGGGTGAACAACTTGTCTCAAAAAGTTGTGACCCTAAACCTCATGGTTGACTGCACTTATTGTAAGTCGCTTTAGTTAAAAGCGTCAGCTAAATGAAATGTAATGTATTTAAACTAGTCATTTTTTTTCAACACACACACACAGGCTGATCAGCTAGTGGACTGTAAGGAGATCTTAGCACAATCTGATAAAAAGTTTATTGAATAAATATTCTGTACACTACATATTATTGGTTTTGGGTTCAATCATTAACTGTGATAGATGTTGCTTTCATTTTTTGTTGATTGTCGCGGTATCTGTGGATTCACATCTAATTTTTGTCTGACTATTCCTGGTCATGCCAACAATCAGGCGTTTGTTAATACATTTTAAAAACATGTATGTGATGACGTATTTTTTATTTGTGTAATTGAAGCAGGTTCTTGATGGTTTGACCACTGAGTTCCAATTTATGGATAACTGAAGGGTAAGTTGTGAAATTGCCTGTGAAGACTCAAGGCCTTTTCTTTCATTTCATTACTTCTTGGTCAGTCTGGTCAGAAACAGGCAGTACAGGTCAACCTGCTGCTGCCCATGGTTTTCCTCTGAGATCTGACAAGTGCTATAAAAAATGTCACACAACACATATGGTAAAAGCAACAGCTTATAGGACATCAAGATATTTAAGATTATATTATTATGTTAAAAGGGAAGGCCCTTTCCTGTTTAAGATAAAACCAATCCAGTGTTCAAACGAAGGTCCACAGAGAAATGGTTACAAATAACAAATATTTTCATTATACATTAATCTGTTCATTGTTATCTAATATATTGTAAGAGTAGTAAAATAAATTCACATTTGAAAAGCTGGAATAATACATTGCTATTTTTTGCGGTGAGAAAATATCTTAAACACTGAATCAATTGACATACTCGCCAATTTTTGTCAATGACCTAATTAAAGTTATATTCATGTCTGCATTTCTAGTGCTACCATGTTATGGCCCTTCTAGAATGTGACACATTCAGTCCGAATGTATGCAGTCAAACAGGGTAGACTTCATGTTAAGGAACAATAAGAGATTACATTTATCTGTAAAAACTGATTAAAGAGAAGGAGCTTCTCGTTACAGGGATCTGAGAGTTTTAGTCAGATTTAATAACCCAACAGCCTCGCAAACTTTTGTGTGGAAACAGCCAACAACTCTGAAGATGTCATCCTCGGAGGAACAGGTTTGACCACGAAGCTGTGCACATGACTATAATGTCGAGTATGTCCCGGTTATTGTTAAATTCACATCCCCTGATGAAACCACTCCCATCCAAGCACTGCTTTTCTCTCATTTACTTTTTCTCTGTGCAGTGTGAAGCCATAGAGAGACTAATTAGTGAGAGGAGCTGTTGAGTATAGCGGATGACACACTGGTCTGAAAAAGTGTGTTTTTGATCATGCCTTTTGTAGTAACACTTAATAACCTACTTTCAGCTCTCAGACAAAAATGCCGCCTACATCCTGACAGGCACAGGAGCACTGGGCATACAGTTCATTCACACTGCAAGTCTACTGAGCCACATTCACAATAGCGGCCAGCTTTGTTCCATAATAGATACAAAGTCTTTCATATTTCCCCTCCACATGCACTATACATTACAGCAGAGGATTTCTAATGAGGGAATGGTTCCAGGATTATTCCAAGGTTGCAGTTTCACATTGTTTGTCTCTGCCTCACTTGTAGTGATCTACATGGCAGGGGGCCTCGCTGTTACCACGCTGACGGAAACGCTTGCTCAAACAAGAGCAGAAAAATAAAACGGAGAAGGGGAAAGGAGGGAGATCCCGAAAGCAGGCAGATGCCGGCGCTCAATAACACAGGCTTAATTATAGCAGATGGAAAAAATATCTCAGGAATGGAATTTCATAAATCATGCTAGAATTGCTTACTCTCTCATTCCTTTTTAAGTGATACAGGTAAATATCCTTTTGCATTTGAAACAGGTCCCTTCGTATCGATTCCCTGTCATTCTGCAGCCAGTGGCTAATGCCGTGCCATTATTTATAGACAAGGTGCTCAGCTTATCATGCCCTGAGGCCACTATTACATTCAAGATTAGACTATGAATGATTTAAATGAACCAAGGTTGGGCTATCGATTGAAATCAGGAAACTCAAAACACTCGGCGTTCGCTTTAGCCGCACTTATAGATCTCGCTTTGTTTTGCCCCATAGGCTACACCCTCAATAAACACTTGAGCAGGGAAGCACAAACCCCACTCAAGATGAAACACGTCTTTCAAGGCAAAGAAAAAAAATCAGAGAGTAAAGAGCATGATAAAATGGCAGCAGTGCTCGTTAAACAGCTGCAAAAAACACCTCATCGGTGCTGAAATTGCTATCAGGAGCGGCAGTTGATAAAAGATTATTATAATTAAGTCAGCGCAAACCAGCCGCGTCAACGACAAATCATTTAAAGAAGACAAAGTGGGATGAGTTGACATTACACAGCATCGAAAATGCCCGAAAAGGCAAGATAGACAACACGAGATTTGTTAGAACAGTCTTACAAATTGCCAATCAAGGGGAGCAATTTAGTAGGGAGTCATTCGAGTGAGAATTGGTAAATGTGTTGACGTGTCGGCTGACAGGTGCGGGATTGACAGGATGTAAACGCTCTGAATGACAAATGTGTCGTTCGCCCTTAAAGACTATATTCAATTTCTCTGCATGACTGAGTCTGGATGAGGATGTGAGCTCATTTTAATCCCGTCTGCAACTAAACTAAACTAAGTTTGGACTACTACAATGTTTTTTTTCTCTTTTCTCTCGAACAGGTCAGCCAGTTCAGGGCTAACAGGGAAAGCAAGAGAGACGGCTGGAGGAGAGGAGAGAGTCAGGGCAGGCGAGAAATCATCGGCTTACATACACAAACTCACAAAGCCACCCAGAACACCCAGTGGCCACGCACAGGGGAGTATCGAGCTGTGTGTAACAAGTTCAGCTGCTCAGTGGAGGTCCAGCTCAGAGGGTCAGGTTGGAGGAGCACCAGGAAGGGAGGGAGGAGTTGGAGCAAGGATGAATAGAGGTTGGAGAAAAGTCTCATTAACAACCCTACAAATAATTCATTTCACTAGAGGAATAGAAACACTCTGGCTCAGACTGCAATTAACACTTAATAGTCTACGCTGGTTCTTTGTTGACTGGTGAATCATAGAGTCCATGAAATGTCAGGTATGTATCCCCTTGTCCGTCAATAATCAAAAAACCTATAGAAATTCTGTTCACTTTCACAGTATGGAGATAAGTATAGCGGCATCCAAGTTATTTTTAATATGATTAATAACCTGATTTTCAATTTACAATATTGACTATAAAACTGTAACAGCATGTAAAAAAGTTTTACAGCAAAAATGATTATCTTCAACGAAAATATTTTGCTTTATATTACTAAAGCTGGGGAAAGGCAACATTTGTCATTTGCTTAGTAAATAATAAAAGAAAACCATAAAATACTAATGTTTAGAAGCTTGAAGCATGAGATATGGTTTAGCAATTTTCCATAAAGGAACAAAAACTACTTATCTTTACAATGTTCAATTAGAAAAAAAAGCAATGAGCACAAAGTGACAATTTCTATAGCAAATAGAAAATGTACAAAGCATACCCCCATGTTTTTTCAATCTATGGCTCCATTCATCATATTATTCCAATTCTCTAATGCACTACAACCTGTAACAAAAACCAAGGGTCTTTAATTTAATTTAAATGTTTTTTTGTGTTATTTAAATGGTGAAAAATAGATTGGTAAGCTGGATCCATTCTGGGCATTCTCTACTGCACATTTCTGAATTGGGAAGAACAATTGTTATATGACATGTTCTGGAAGATGGCCCAATAGGGTATTAACACCATGTTTACACAGGAGACTTACTGTGTAAATATTTTTGTTATTGATCTGGAATAACATTATTTGGGGCATATATGGGGCATATATGACTGGTACACAGTCTATTCCCACAGCTCATTCAAAGCGCCACCTCTCAGCCCCTTATGGCCAGCTGTGTAGCAAATCTGTGTCAGTAACACAGGATTCACACGTGTGAGTTCGACAGAAATGCTGTTCCTACACAATTGAATAGGGCGACTATGAGTTTCGAAAAAGTGCATTGTGGTTCATTGGCGCTGTTGCATTTAAACAAACCCTTAAGCGCAGTTGCTAGCCAAACAAATCAAGCTAACATGAAGAGGAGGCGAATCAGTTGGTGAATCTGGTGTGTGTTCTTTCGGTTGTGCATCTCTTCAGCATTTCATAACACCTTGCATGTACTTGAGCAAACCAGCCGGCTATGTTGTGTGTCCCAGGCAGGACACAGTGATTGTTGTCGTTATAATCATTGTGCCGGTACCAAGCGTTGGGCACGTCCACCATCAAGCATGAGTCCACCAGAAGCATTCCCACTGACTACATCTGTGTTAATGTGCTCTTTTCCTTACATCCATTGCTATAAAATGACCTGAGTAAAAAATACACATTGTGAATACACCTGCATGTGTGTATGTGCTGGCAGTAAATGTGAGAACAGAGGGGCTGAGAAGCGATGAGAGGACCACCGCTAGCGAGTGTCTGACTTAACAGAGATAAGAGGTAGGGTCAGCCAGAACACCCGTGCTCTGGTAGGTAGGGGAAATGGCTGCTGGGCAGTCCCTGACCCTGGATCAGAGTCTGGGAGCTGGGAAGAAATGAGACGTGACTAATGGAGGCACTGCTAGCCGACCCCTGATCAGTCAGGAGCAGGTAGAGAATAGGGGGCAGGAAGGACGAGGGAGGAGAAGGTAAAAATGTTAATGAGCAGCTTGAAGCTTAGCAGTGGGGTGAAAAGGTGTTTATGTTTGTGTGTGGTGCACTTTGATCTGACATCTGAGATGCCTCCTGAGATAAAGCCAGAGCTCTGACTGTTTGCTTAGAATGATATTTAAGGAGATTGCAGTGCAGGGATCTCTGATGTGTCAGAGCCTACACAGTGACAAATGCTGTTTCTATTCACTGACTGAAAACGCAACGAAAAAAACACACATGACTGGCACAGTATAATAGCTCATGATATAATTACTCTCTGTAATTAAATAATTCACAATACCATATCTGAAGTGTACCCAAGTAGTGATAGTATTGAATCAGCATATACATGTTTCTTCCCTGCCCAAACAACCAGACAGCAAGTCCCCCTTTAATCTCTGGGGCCTGTAAAGTAAAGCTGCTCAAACATTATTCAATTAATATATAACATGTAAGTGACGGCTCAGCATCAGATGAGATCTGCAAAGCCTCCTAAACTCTTAAACTTAAAATAGTTTTGAAAGTTTGCTGTTTATTCTGTCTTTTAGCAGCTTGGTTGAAACATGGATATTTTTCACACTAAGATTGCACAGCAGAGAACAGATAATCGATATGCATAACACCAAGAGGGCTCCAAATCTAATTAGGATTGGTATCATGGCCGATCCAGGTATATTTATTAAAAAAACAGTATCAGCAAATCTAAAGCAATTATAAAGCCAATTCATTTTCCTTCTTACTTTTCTGACCTGGGCTGTGTTTTGTCCCCCTCACACAGCTAATGGTGCAATGCTCCTTCATGACATGCTACAATGCAAGTAACCCTTCAATAATGTAGAAAAAAGCACAAGTGAGAGTGACTCTGAATCCTGAAGTCCATGTTGGCAAAACACGACGCTTCTCTGATCTCTGACTCTAAATGTGTCTTTTTCACTTACAAAGAGAATCAGCGTGCAAAACGTTCAGGTACCTGCTTTCAAGGGTGAGGATTCCTTTCCATATCAAGGGCCAGGGGCGTCGTTAGGCCTGTTTTAGGGGGGCTGAAGCCCCCCTAAAATGTTCTTCAGCCCCCCAATATAATTATTGGGATTTTTTTAGATTTTTTTTTTAAACTATTGTTTTACACATGGACAAGTTATTTATAACTCTAACATGCTACATATGTAAGTGCATTTCTGGTTTGTATATTTTCTCCCCCTTCAAATTACAATCCAATAGCCTCTCATCATACTTAACAATAAAAGACAGCCAAGGAGTTTAGCTCATAGTAAATGATGCATGGATTGAAATTGTAAGTACAGGTAGTTACAGAATGTGGCTATCTGTAGTTGTTAACGATTGTTACCTGCTTCAATTTAGGTTTACTTGAGGCAAATGAAAGGGAATATTGTAATGAGCTGTGTATCTATCTGTATAGGTTGTTTAGATAAATTCATTTGATGCATTTCACTGCAGGTTCCCATAGAAACCCCCCCACCTCCCTCCACAGCTCAACGGTCAAGTGACGACAGCTTTTCGCTCAGTTCTCGTCTGACTACTTGGCTGGTTGCACCTGAACTCTGTTCTTTGGATTTGACTTGAAGTCAACTAAGATCTATTTGAACTCTGGTCTTTCACCTGAACTCGTTTTTTTCACCTGAACTTGTTTCTTTGGATTGAGAGAAGAGAAAGATGTTCCGGAGGCCCCGTGACAGGGAGGCTGTTGTGTCCTTGGAGGCATCTGCCTCCTCCAAGAAGCCATGGACCCCACCTGATCGGAGGGGCGAGAAGTGGCGTCGCGTTCCATCCAAGCCCGTGGGCTTTCTCCAAGCTGCCTCCTACGAGCATCAGCCGCAGGTGAACATCGCCTTTGGCTTTCCATCCATCCAGAGGACCGAGAAGACAGAGGAGGAAGCTGTGAGGAAGGAGCAGGTCCGGCCTGAGGAGACCGTCAGCTGTGTCACAGACAACTTTCAAGCGTTCATAAGTCACGAGGAGATGGACGGTGAGGAGAGCCTGCAGGAAACGGTTGAGCTCGTCTTCAAGAGGGCCGTGCAGAAACCAGACTCTGCTGCAGTCTTCGCCAATCTGTGTCAGCGCCTCTCAACAGTAAGTGATGCATCTATGACTGGAAGCTACTTTTATCCTGTTTCTTACTTAGTTGAGAAGTTGATCTTTTTTTACAGGTTGTAACATTCATTTAAAACTTTGATAAACAAGCTATGCTAACCCCTTAATGCACACCATGGGTCATATCTTTGAGATAAATGTATTATATAATTTAATATTCCAGGTATTCATTAAATATCCAGTTTTTGATTACCAGAAATATTGATCTTTATTTTTCCTTTATTACTTTATGAACAAACATATATTTTGTATTGGACATATTATTCTCTCTCACTAGTATTGGATTGTGAAGAAACTCTTAATAATAATTTACATTTGTTCATAAGGTAAGAAAGGAAAAAAGAAAATAATGATTTGTGTTAATCAAAAACAAGATAATTGAGGAATACCTGAAATACTAAATTAATCAAAATGAATCGTCACTTTGGCTAATCAAATAATAACTTAACTAATGATTGTCTGGAATATTAAATGAAGAAATAAATGGATTTCAGAGATATAGCATAGGAAATTAAAACAGGTCATTTTTGACCCATGTTGTGAATTAGTAGGGTAGCGATACAAAAAGTACTTTTTTTTCAAATAGTAAGAAAGGAAAAATTAAAATAAGGATTTGTGATGATCATAAACAAGTTAATTGAGGAATACCTGAAATACTAAATTAATCAAAATGAATCGTCACTTTGGTTAATCAAATAATAAGTTCATTTAGAATTGAGGATAATAATCAGCACACACTGATAATTGTTGACTGCATTTGGTGTTTGCTGTATAAAGTTATTCTTTACACATAAATAATCACAATGTTTTCCTAAGTATGTGAGTTGCATTTGTGTTAATATTTCCTTATGGTTTTCTTCTCTTCAGGTGGAATTCCAATCCTTGTCCGACTGGTCGGCCAGCGTCTCCTTCAGGTCCCTGCTGGTCAAACACTGCCAGGCAGAGTTTAAGAAGAACTTTGAAAGGGAGGACATTTCTCGGAAGGTGGAGTCCTGCCTAGAGCCAGTCAGGGACGTGAGGGTTATTGATCGACTGAGGGAAGAGAAGAACAACGCCAAACCCTCCTGTCGCTCCATACATACCATCCGGTTTATTGGGGAGCTGTTCCTCTCCAAGGTTCTGGGTGAGAAAGCCATGCACTGCTGCATCAGGAGGCTGCTGCAAAATGGAGACGGGCCGTCTCTCGAGAGCCTCTGTCAGCTCCTCCAGCTCATCCAGCAGAACCTGGAGGTGGTCACATCCAGGGAGGTGATGGACTCGTACTATAACCAGCTGAAGTTCTTCGCAGAGAAAGTGAGGAGGGCCCCAAGGCTCTCCCTTTTGTTGAAGGACACGGTGAAGGCAAGGAAGTGAGCAGGCTCCACCCCCCACACAGAAACACATGCTGCATGATTACAAACCTCACTGATGGATGACCGAGGGCATCTCCTCTATCCACGCTGCTGGGAGGACTCGGCGACTTTAAACTGGTGGTGGTTTCTCATCACTGGAAACTGTCCAGACCCTCTGCCCTGCACAGTGAGGAATATAAAGACAGATACACCATCAAAACTACAACAATCCTTATTTCTAATTATCATCATCTGACATGGTTGAGTGATCACCTTTACACTGTGACAGACTTCCGGCTGCTGGGCTGCTCGTGTTTGAGGAGCCACAACATGATGCTATCCACCTGGCTACTTTACGCAGTGCTGCAGAGAAACAGAGTGAAACAGGCAGAGATTATTTTTCTATCGTTTTGTATCATCAGCCACATTGTAAGCAAGTATAATAATTATTATCAGTGTCGGAAAATGTGTCAAATAGCAAATGAGAGATGAGATATTTTCAAAACTTTTACATCATGTTTCTGATCCTCACCGGCTCAGGTGAACAGTTCCTTCAGTCAGCGGTTTGAAAGTTTCCAACTCGTCTTCATCGATCCACACTGTAAACTCAACATTTGTCACTTTAACCCTGTACAGACTTTGGAGAACGCCGTTATTGTAAAGTTGTATTGTATACCACAGTACATGTGAATGTAAATACACTTGTGCTTTTTTCTATTCTAAATAAAGGATATGACGTGATATTACACAGAGTGTGATTTTGGTTTATGATGTCTTATCGCCGTATTATGTGCTTCTGAAAAACTGCTGCATCCAGTAATTATGAAGGAAGAGAAGGAAACATAACAAATCCTGATAACAGACTCATATTCATACATTTTCTTATAGTGCAGCTCCAAGTTGAGTTAATCTGATCATGTTGTTCTCTTCATTTGTTTACTTGAGAACTAAATTTATTTATTTTAGATGATATAACACATTTAAACTCTAACTTTACAAATTTCTCAAGTTGAAGTCCAGATAATAAAGTTATTTTCAGGCTTTAACTCTTTATATAAAACTTCTATCCACTTTATAAATGATCTGTTCTGTTGTGCAAGATAGGGGTTTGTGAGCTGTGGAGAGTTTTGTTTATAGAGAAATCTCCTACTACTGAGTCCCAATTGTAAATAAACATTTTGAGAAAAATTTGTACTGTTTCTTGTCGTATACGTGTGAGTGATGAATCAGAGTAATAATTCCATACATTTTCTAAACTGTCTTTCCCATTTAGCATCTTAGTTGATGGAGACCCAGAATCAAATCAATACTTTCTTTTATTTTCATAGTCAGTATTCACAAATCACATTTTGCCTCATAGGGCTCAACAACCTGTACAAGGAGCGACACCCTCTGCCTTGATAAAGCAGCAAAGGGGACAGTCAGAAAGAGACACCAGAAAAGTAATAATAAGTGAACATGTAATACTTTCTACTAATGCAATGAAATATAAAAACAATTTAAAAATACAAATATAATATAATATACTATAATAGATAGCAGGGGCGTCGTTAGGCCTGTTTTTAGGGGGGCTGAAGCTGAAGCCCCCCTAAAATGTTCTTCAGACCCCAAAATAATTATTGGGATTTTTTTTGATTTTTTTTGTAATTTTTTATTTAAAAAAAAAAACTATTGTTTTACACATGGACAAGTTATATATAACTCTAACATGCTACATATGTAATTTCTGGTTTGTATGTTTTCTCCCCCTTCAAATTACAATCCAATAGCCTCTCATCATACTTAGCAATAAAAGACCGAGCACTAGGACCTTGGGGAGTCTGAATCGCTGCTGCGCTGGCTTTCTCACTCTGCCAAGGAACGTCTCTCATCAAGACAGCAGGATTACAGCCAAGGAGTTTAGCTCATAGTAAATGATGCACAGAGTGAAATTGTAAGTACAGGTAGTTACAGAATGTGGCTATCTGTAGTTGTTAACGATTGTTACCTGCTTCAATTTAGGTTTACTTGAGGCAAATGAAAGGGAATATTGTAATGAGCTATGTTAACACTAAGCTAGCTAGCTAGCTATTTTGTTAGAAAATGTCTCCAGTGAGCAAGAGTGTGAACGAGCAAATTTGAAATGTAAGAAATAACTATCGAAGGCCTCTCTATTCTTTGCATTAATACCTATCTCTAGTATTTTAAAACAATAATATCAGTGCCTATAAAATGTTGTTTATAATCATATTTGTGTTGTCAAATTTCACAATGACCCTGAAATTCTGTCTTTTCTGTTATCTTATACTGAATGAATGCAAGCAAAGATACAGAGAAAAATCACACTCTTTCTGATTGAGCCAATCTCTGAACTGTATGAAACATGGATATCCGCTGCGAGAGCAAACATTCAGCATCCTTAGGGGCTAAGCCCCCCCTTTCTTTCAATCCTAGAAACGCCCCTGTCAAGGGCCATTAACCTTATACAAAACCGATTTTGTCCTTGCAGCTTCTTCAGTTGAGCTTGATGCTTCCAGCTGCAAAGATGCTTCAGATCTGCTTTATTCATTACTGCGATTGCATCCACGCAAACTAGTTACACTGGGTTCTCCTCTTAGGTTAAAAAAGTAACAGTCCGTTTCACTCGGAAAGCAGTTTCTGGGGCAGTAAACCAGAAACAGTACATTACTTTGTAGCGGCTACTAAATTAATCATCACTGACATTAATTAAGATTTAAATTCCATCAAGATAATTAAGCCTAATTTATGTTCAGAAGTTTTAGCTGGAAGCTGATATGAGCTGTAGAGCAGAAGACATGACATCATGACTGTTGATAAATACAGATTTTTCTGACAAATTGAAATAAGAGTTGACAAGTACCAATTGGGGACGATAAAATCATCCTATTTTCAGCGTTCTTATGATAATTAGCATTAATCCAAGAGAAACTTAGTAAGACTGAGCATCTGAATAGTATGTGGTTGTACAAGAACGGACAAACAGATGACTGTAAGACCTTTCAATCCGTAAAATACTCATCTTGCATTACCATCATATAGCATTAACTACCAACACTACCCATATTACCACGGTACCCATTTGATCTCTTTTAGCTAATATTATCGACTGTGCTGCTGTGCATCATTTGAGTGTCACGATCTTTGCAATTATACCCTGCAAGTAAAGAATTGTAATATAACAAATGTATTTATTCCCGGTTGTTGCCTGTGTTGTCTTTTTGAAGTAGGATAAACGGAGATGCATTGATTTGGAATTAACAGTTTTCTTTTCTGAGTCTGATCAATTTAATTATACAATTTAAATTTGCTTTGAAAGGAGCTGGTTCCCCAGTGATTTCTAAAGATCGGTATCAGCGTGTATCACCCCTGACACAAACATATTGGTTTACCCCAAAAATACAAACAGATCTTTCCAAAGCCAAATTTACAAGTCCCAAAAATTGCTGAACCAGTTTCTAAATGGAACCCTCGGTTAAACCCAACCACATCAAAACTTTTTCTGATTTCTTCTTGTATATGTTGAAAACCTTATTTTCCCAGTCCATAAATATAACTTCATATATATATATATTTCCCCCCTCCTAAAATACCCAACATCATAACAGATTTTTTATCAATGCAGCTTACCTAGAATTATGGCTCCTGACAGCACTGTCCACTCAGGCAAAATTGAGGGAGAAAACGGATCATGTATCATGCTGCTTTCTCAATTAGGATTGCGCTTATTTTAGGACAAAACTCGATTTGTAGAAGTTACACCCTACCACGCTCAGTACTGCTCTGTGTACAATGTGGCAACTGGAAGGAAAAGGCCTTTCATTTAACTGATTAATTGAGATTCAACCTCATTAGCTTGCATCTATTGCAAGATCATTGTATTGCTTGATTGTTGTAGTGTTCAAGCTGCTCTTCTCTGCTTGCCTCTGTTTCCATGACCTACTACCACTATTTTACACATGCTGACCTGCATTTTCTTTCTGGATTTGATTACTGAACCACACAAGCCTCATGTTCCCTGATGTAAACATCAAGCCAACCATGTCAAGATAATTGTATCCTTACCTCTTTTATCCTTACCCCCTTTAAATCCTGTAAAAACTGGCTACGAAATGTTAATGATCCCGCATAATTCCTTAAATCTTTAACGGTAGCGGTTGTGCACATGCACCAAAATCATTCACATGCTGTCGAAAGAGGGACAAGTTATTGTGTGTGAGAGAGAACTGCATTGCATGCAGCTTAGGTATGAACACAACTGTAGCTGAAACTATGAGGTCTGACTGTCTGCATGACAAGTCAAAACTTTATGGACAATAGTGCCGTAGATCACATGGCAAATAGTGCTGCACACAGGTATAGAATGGAGCAAAACACCAAGATGTCTTTATGAGTACACATTAGACCAGCACAGTCTAGATAATTCATTGGAAATACTTCATAATTGTTATCAATACGTAATCCTATTGACTTTTTCAAACAAACATTTTCAAAAACTAGTAGCATAAACATAACATCATTCAGAAACACAACCATATTTTAATTAGTTGAATAATGCTTCAGTTTTGTAGCAAAAGATCACATTCACTCAAGAATAATTGTTTATTTTTGTGGTATTAGAATTAAAGGGCAATCTATTTTTGACAGGCAGTCTCACACAGTAACAGGTGACACCGTCAACAAAAACCACTAAAGACTTAGAAAGTTACCAACAGTTTAAACTTTGGAGTTGAAAACTACAGAGATGGAACGTAGTGTTCACAAACTGCAGGACAAAGCATTATTGAAAATCTTTTTTTCTTCTCCAACTAACCTCTGTCTGAAATTGAGAAGTTACATTGAGCAGGATACTCCCCCACTCATTTTGTTTACATCAGAAGGCTGTGGGCTCTTTGAGCTTTTGTAAATTAATTTTTGAAACAATTTCATCGTTGGGCAGCACGCCAAACCTCCAGGAAAACAGCAGGAACTACAGTTTGCCAACTACCAGTGTGTTTCAGACTTTTATTGGCAGTAATAAAAAGCTCTAACGGCATCAGATACATTAACCTTGATATCCCCACAGAAACTTGGAGCTCTGTACCAGTTTGAGTGTTTACTTCATAGCAGATCTAAAGTTCAGCTCGGCGGTGTGTGGATCACATTTTGCTCCAAGGCATCTTAACTCGTTATGTGGTTTGTAAGTACTTGTAGTACTGCCAGTTTCACATTAGCAATAGCACTGCAATATTTTCTGATACTGTAAGACATAGAGAACCGTTTTTTCTTCATCAGTGATGAGAAACACAAATAGACAGGTATCCTTACTGTACATTTGCACTTGTGTAGGTACTTTTGACTAACTTTCTAGTAACAAAAAAAAAAGTTGTATTTATTTTTCTTTCACAAAAGGAAAAACCTACTTACTGACGCCTAGAGGCATGGATTTTATGTTCCATTAAACAGCTACTTTTATTCATTAATGGTGTCATACTTGTATTCTACCTGGTGTCAGCTGGTTTTAACTCTAAAACTGTTTGCTGCTATTCTGCTCTCTGTGCTCACTTGTACAATATTTTGATACAGATGAATTCACAATGAAACTGTTCTCATTTATATGTCTTTATCTAACGATAGAACAATAGTGACTGGAACTTTGAACATCAAGACATGTTCACTGGCCGTCACTTACCAGCCATTTCCATTCTGCTCCGATAAAATCAAGATTTGATAAAGGTGAAAGCAAAGCCATGAATTACATATTAATACAATCGCTGTACTTTGATTTAGGTATATTTTATATGTATTCCATAAAAGTGTCCAAAAAGGAATAATGGCAAAAAAATGCACAATATATGCATTATCATTTTACTCTATAGTGTTAGTTAAAATAGTCTCTGATGTCAAACATGTTGCCAAAGTTAAAGCCAATGCCCTGGCTTTGAAGTCAATACAATACCAATAAAAGGTAGTGGGTATTCCACCGGCCAATAAACTTAATGAAGAGGAAGAAGAAACAGTAGTAATGAACCTTGACGTTGGTTGCCACCCACCAATAGACTGAACAAAGAATAACAACACCTGGTTCCCAATCCTTGAAAAGACAGTTTGTATAATCCACATTAATGTCACCAGTATTATTAAGAAAATATGAAAAATGAGAATTCACTCATTATCTACTCACCACAATGCCGATGGAGGGGTGGGTGAAGAGTTTGAGTGTGTGAAACACTGCTGCAGTCTCAGGGGTAAACTTGTAGCAGAATCTGATGCAGTTGAGGTAAATGGTGACCTACACTTCAGACGTAGTAAAACAACAGAATAAACACAACATTCCTCCATACTGCTCCTGTGGTGTCATCCAAGTGTCTGCAGGCCCTGAACAAGGAAAATATGAATGCTTGCGGACACTTGGATGACACCACAGGAGCAGTATGGGGGAATGTTGTATTTTTACGTTTTGTTTTATTACGTCTTAAGAAGGACTCACTTTGACTGAAACACAGTTTACCCCTGAGACTCGAAACGTGTTTTTTGGACTCAATCACTTCACCCATTTCTCCGTAGACACAGTTTGTGATTAGATAATGGGTAAAAAAAATAATCTGTAAACCATCCCTTTAACTTCCCCCTGCTCATGTGTATTTACTGGATCTTGGCATTTCTTTCTTTGACAGTGTGTCCCATGGCGTATCGTGCAAATATACTTCTGTACATTCACTACTTGTATGAGAATTAAAGTAATATATATATAATAGATGAGAAGAGCTCCACACTGTATCATCATTAGTTAAGAAACTTGAGCGCCAAGTTAAATGCAGTCACTGTCAGAAGGAAAACACAATGCATCATTTCAGCAACCAACTAAAAAAAATAGAAATATTTGAAAAACTTCCAGTCTGAGTTTGCCTCTATTTTTTCAATGCTTTGATAACTTTCTGCAGTTCTTTCTAAAGACACTCTTTCAGGAGTTAAGGGTCTCTTATTGACTTTAACATGCTCTATACAACTGTTATCAGCAACTGGGCCATAAATCAATGTGAATGCTGTATGTTGCTACACTCCGAGTAGAGAATGGAAAAAATTGTTGAGCAGACAAAGAACTAACTAGAGAGGCCCAAATCCCATCACAGTACAATAAACAATAACACAGAATAACGGAGATGCTCCACGATTGGTTGGGAAAAGGGAATAACCTACAATTTGCAGATTGTGATCCTTCAATGTTTCTTTTTGTATTTTCAGTATTGTCGATGGTGCTGATGAATGGTGATGAATGACAATACAAATATGACTGTCAATTTGTTCACAATGTAATTATAGTCATTTATATACAGCAGGTGTTTAGATTTATACAGCATGTCCCTGGATTCATTGTTATGAATGCTGGATTCCGAAGTTGTTCCCGAAAAGCTGACTGAGAATGAATCAACTGAACAGATTCATCTCCAGATCGGACTCTATATAACTTACATACATATGTAGTATTTATTTTCCATCTTAAGTGTGTTTGCATGTTTTTTGTTTGTTATTGTTTGTTCCAAAAGTAAAAGAAATGCAGACAGTATTGGGAGAAAAGTTAACCTCGCAGGTGATTGTCAAGCCAACTGTAGCCTCCTGTTTGTCTGGCACTGCTGCAGAGGGCTGGGTCATATGCCCAAAAGTTATATCAAGAAAATAATGTTTATTTAGTTGAAATCGATAATTATCTGATTAATGTTGCGGTTTAAAATTATTTTTGTATTTTTACAAATCTGAGGAGGATCGACAGTGTTGTACAACCTCAGTGTGGTTATACAAGGCATACAAATTATATCGATAGATACCAAACCTTGTTATATTGTTTGTCATGTTTTGTTGTTCAGCCCTCCTGCAGTCTGTCTCACCGGCTCAAGCTTTGGCTCTCTTCCTCACACAACCATCTGAATGTGACACAGTGGGCCTCCACCATTCACAGCTTGTAAAAGTTCAAAATGTCTCATTTAATTTGTCAGCAACATTGTGACACACTGCTCTAACTAAATAAGGCAATGCAAATGTACAATGTCATGACACAACTCGCTTCATTATTAAGAGTATGTGAAGTGTAGCGCCTCTGCTTTTTTCCCTCTGAATGTTAAGTATTGCTCTGGTTTTAAGTTTTTTTTTGGAACAGGTTTGTCTACAGCAGATCCAGGAGAATCAATAGGTTGGCTCTCAGCCATCGACATGTATGTTGCTGCTTAAAACACAATGTAAATATGTCAACATGTAAGAAAACTGTACATTTTCTGATTAGGATTAGTCCAATGCCAGGGAACATTTCTGACAGACTTTTGTCTTTTGTTTATTGAACGAACAAACCCAAACATACAGTCAAAATCATGAAGACCTATCTTCAGTGACAAGAGGAACAAGGAATTCCGCTGTCTAATCCTCACAGAGCGCTGATCTCAACATCAGTCTGGGAGCATGTGAAGAAACAGGAAACAGTAAGGTACATGCCTTGACAAATTGTATGCAAAGGCACCTAAGCCATCTAATGCAATTTCAGAGGAAAACTGTGGTCACAGTAAAAAATGTATTTGCTTTAGTTTTGTTCGGTTTACTGCACTGGGTAAATTAGAAAAAAAGAAAAAATATTTTTTTTTTTTTAAACTGTCAGCAATTAATCGTTACAAATCTCCTATCCTCTAGGAAATTGTCAACCTGGGGGATAAAAGTGATACAACAACCTTACAGTGAAAAATGCAACACAATAGTAGCACAGTACACATTATTCAAACATGCTCAACAGGCAACTAATACTAAGAAGTAAACAATAATGTCCGTGGTAATGTGGGAGCAGCGGAGCATTGAGAGGCACACGGTAAACACTGTCCTCATAACAAAGTAATTATCCTGGAACTGAATTAGACGTTCATATAATGCTGGACATTTGTTCATCAGAGTCGTTGAACGGACTGACTCAGTGTGTAGCCATGACCAATGATGTGGATGACAACAGGCAGTATTGGGCTTTTGGGATCGGCATCCATGTGTAGGCTAATCCATTTAATATGAATGATTAACGCAGCTGCAGTTAGTAATGCACTGTATTGCAGCTCGGTAATGGAGTCTGATTTCTTTAAAGGTTCAGTGTGTAGAATTTAGTGATATAAAGTGGTGAATTGGCATGTTGCAGCTGAACACCCCTCACCTGACTATATAAATTAATACATGCAAAGGTCTGTTTGTGTGAAGAGTGACATAAACACACACAAACAGACACAGACCCACCTGTACAGAGGATACAAATTATTCTCAGAGATTAAATCGAAATGCTGTTTTTTAACCTCATTGTTGCAGAAGAAGTGACGACATGTTTATCTATGCACACATAAATATGGATTTTCAGCAGGTTTTTATAAAGATTCCAACAACAGCCAGACACAAACCAATAACTTGTAGCCAAATTTAACTTTCCCAGCACATGGCCTTACTCTGCTGGCAGTTAAGCACAGGTTTGTCTCTGGCTTAGTCTCTTTCCAGCTCAAAGAGACAGCTCAAAAAACAAGAATCCGAAAGCCACAACACAACAACAAAAGCTACAACGCAAGTACAAAAGCCTAACAATGGAAGCATACTGAAGTGAGCAACAATGGATGTTGACAATGAAACAAACAGTCAAGTAATGGTTGTATGGGTCAAGGGAGCTGTCATTGGTGAAAACCTAGACAAGCCAGTCGCCACTTGAAATGTGGTGATACCCTTTATGGGTGCTCCGAACACCTGTATAGTAACATCTCAAATAGACAAGCAACACATTTTAAGCAGCAAGTGGCTTCACAGAATTTTCGCAAACGATAGCTCAAGAAAGAGTAAAAACAAAGTAATCGTCCGCAATCGTCCGTAATCTCTCAATTCCGTTGTGATTATGTTTTTGTTGTGTGGCTTTTGCAGTTGTGCTGTGGCCTTTGTATTAGTGTTTTCTGTGAATATGCTTGCCATCAGATTACAGATACTTTTTATTGAATAAGTTCTTATTGAAAAGTTAAAGTCAGACAATTGTAATCCCATTACTTGTACACTGTCACCCTCTTTGCCAAAATGGGAGCGTAGCAGCTATTATCTAGAGGCTAAAGGCAGAATTTCATGCTTTGAGGCTCTTTTTTTAAGATTCATTCTCCCTCATTTTCTTCTTTCTTTCAACCACTTCAGTGTCTCTCTGCCCTCGCTGTCTTCTCCGAATGAAATGCCATTCTGCATTAGGGAGTGAATTGGTGAGACTGATGGTTTTTGAGGGTTTCGGGAGATAGCTTAGTTGAGAGTGAAAGAATGTGTGACGGTGCGTGTGCGATTAGGCTTGTGTGCGTGCGTGTGTGTGTGTGTGTGCGCGACTGTGAAGGTGAGATTCAAAGAGGAGAGAAAGGGAGAGAGCCGCAGAGAGCTTGTCAGCCAACACGGGTCATGAAAGATGCATGGAGGTTGTGGTGTCAGTTTGCTGGAGCGAAAGCTGCAGAGAAGGATCACAGACAGGGCTTTCTGAACTCTGCAACTCTCGCTGTCTGCACTCTCACTCACCCGGCCAGCCGTTGCCATTCATACGCTACAGCTCACTTCATTAGTCCTGCTTGCCTCTCAGCCGCCTGTACTCTCCAGATGCTCTCTTAAGGTTTAACTGTGCTGTTGGCACTGATTATAGACTTTTCTCTACCACTATTAGACCTTCCTGGTGCTGTCCCCCTGCATTTCTCCTCCGTAACACATGAAGATGAAGCACAATAAGATCATTGTGGCAATGCAGCTACCCAACACCCTGACAACACTCGCATACATACATCAACAAAAAATGTCAGCCTTAACAATCAACTGATTGTCCTGTAAATTTTTAGGAAAAAATCAACACAACTTTGGTTCAAACATCAGATTTTTCCATTTTAGACGAAATGCAATATGTGCCTTTCTCCTTTTGAGACCAAGTCTGACACCTGTGTGCTTCTCCCTTTAGAGCCGGATGATACATGACCAATGAAATGCATAGTGATTCGCTGAAATTCAAGCATGGAGAAATGAAATGGGTTTCTTTTTTCTGCAATGTTAGCCCATAAAAAACTATATTTAAAGTTGTGGCCCAGACATTGGTTCGAAGGCCTAAGCAGGGGTAGCGACCTTGAAGCAGAGTAAAGCAGTTACTTGGATGAAAACAACAATGACACAGACATAGAAGATTCAGACACAGACTTAGCCAGGGCTCAGCGGGTGAGACGCAAGTAGGGGCAGGAGGGGGAGAATGAGGATTTCAGGCAGTAAAGCTAGTATAAGAGCTAGTATCACCAAAGGCAAAGGTAAATACAGACCTGCCCGAAGACAGTCACTAAACTTTTATTTCTCAGCCTCTGAATCCGATAGTTATATATAATATATACGATTTCAGTGATTAAACCTTTGACTTTTATTGTAAATAATCACTTTTGCCCATGAACAGATCTCTTGTGGTTTTCACTTCATGTTTATATCTGATTAAAAAGACGCTGGTTTTAGGAGGTTGTTTTCAAATGGTGGTTGCATCAGGTCTTAATGGGTAAATTAAAGCAGAAATAGTAAATTTGATATTGAGCGCTCGATCACGGTCAAAAGTGTTGTAACTCTAAGTGTGGAGAAGAGCAATAACAAAAAAGATGTTCACCTCAAAATATGCATTTAACAAAGTTTTTAGGCCGTAGGTTATGCTGGGAAAATAATCTAGAATTTTCATTTTCAGTTGGTCCACTGTCCACTGCAGTTTTCTCTAGGGTTAGAGAGATATCAATATTATGAGACAAGATATGAAAATATCTAAGTGCTTTCAGCTTGGAGTGTCCCCGTCCAAAAAGTAGCAACAAGGGAGAGGGTTAGAACATCTTCCTCTTCTAGAATGTATGTGCAAATGGTTTTAAAATTACGAATTTTCAGTATGCAGTTATTCAACATTATACGTTATAATGTAATTTATCATGTTAAATACTTCTTTGTTATAAGTAATACTTTGCTTTAATTGAAGTTATGAAAAGACGTCTGTACCTGGGAGTCAGTGATGACTGTTCAGTCTTGTCAGTTCTGTGATGTGAAGTTAAATATTTACATTTGAGTAGCAGTAAATCTGTTTCTTCAGTATAATAATTGGAATCTGTTGTGGTAGTATTATCAATCAAACTGGTTAAATTCAACGTTACGTTAGCATACAGTCTAAACAACTACTTGTTAATTATGCCAGCTCAACCAATTTCACAATACAGCATCTGCACTAACGTTATGTCTGGAACAGTAATTTATGTGACATTAATACTTAAGCTACTCACTTTAACATACTCAGTCAAGTGTAGCATCAATGTTAACAATAGATTACGAGGATGGCAAGTGGAACAACAGAGCTTAAGTTAGATAACTAACGTGGTGGAGCTTAATTCTCCAAACACACACAGTCACCTTCAGTTTAAAAATATGATCCCAATGAACTGTAACGATTTTCTCTGACATGTGAACCAGTTCATGTTGGTGTTCTGTCAGTTTAATAATTGTGATAAGCAACTATACAAGCTGGCCGGTTAGCCGAGTTAAGCCTAGAAGCCAGGTACAGAGACACAGATACCTGCTAATACCCTGCTAACACATAAACAGAAACTGGAGCACTATGTCAGGACAATCAGTCGTACAAAAAGTCTTATTATTTATCCGATATGTGGCTGAAAACTTGTCCGCAGACTCAAAGGACCATTCTCTATGACGATGATTAGCCTGTTAGCACAGGTAAAGCCGAGCAGACAACAGCTGCTAGCAGCCAGGGTGACGAACTAATGTCACCTGTCAATCAGCTGATAATTATGCATAATTTCCAACATTTATATTATCTAAATGAGCGAGTGAGACAAAAGTTTCCTTTGTTGTCACAAAGGACGATCTTTGTGATTGACAATAAAACCGTTTTTGAACAAGGCTGTAGAAATGTTTAATTATGTTCTGAAGTTGGGATTTTAACATGGCAGTCTACGAGATTGACTCGTTCTTGGAGCCAGCCTCAAGTGGCCACTCAGTTAACTACAGTTTTCTGCACCGGCTTCACCCTCAGCCACGGTTGTTCCCACGATCTTGTTACTCACTCTTGCTGTTAACATGCTTGTTTTGATGGCATGAATAGTGAATTTAAAAGCTTGTCACATTGATTCAAATATTTGAATTTGCAACTGGTTGAATATAAGATATATTCCAGTGTATTTAAAAAAAGATTCAGGGTTATATTGCAAGATTGCACACTTACATTTACGAACATTTTACCCCAAAAAAATCTGAGTTTTTGTGACAGACAAATAATTATTTGGCAGGTTGACTTGGATGATCGGCGGATAATAATTACTGAGAATTTCAAAAGATTCAGCAGTAAAAGAGTGAATCGTGAAATCAAAATAATGAGCTGAAAGACCTTAGAGGGCATCATGTGCTAAAGGAACTGCAGAGAGAGAAGAGGGTTGTCTGTGTATTCAAAACTACAACTACAACTTTAAAAGTTTCACAGTAATTTAATCATTAGAATATGTGAAAATATTGATTCGGGTAGCTTTTACAAAAACAAGGTTGTTACAACTTTTGTACTTATTTTAATTCAAACCTGGTTCATGCTACTTTAAACTGAGGAGGTCCCAGAATGCTTTGCCCAGACTGAGGAAACAAAGAGAAGCAGATTTCCCTGCTGATTACACTGCTGATAACAATAAAACCAGAAACAGAAATTAAATGAAAATGCTTTCTCCTCATTTTGCCATGTCACTCCAATCCATTATACATCTAACCTTGTTTTGCTGCAAATTACACTCCTCCAAAGATTCTCTTTTCACTACAGAGTTATTCATTTTCAAATTCCAAAGCACTGCAACATACAGTCAACCAAGGTTACCTCCGCCTCCTGCTCCCTGACACAAAGAAAGGAGCAGAGAAGGAAGAAAAACAAGCTGTGCCTCTATCCTTCCACTCATTATACATTAAGATGCTTTTACATGTTTGTTAAGATAGTGAAGCCTAATGGACTTTGTGTGTAAAACATCATCGATGTATGCTACTGCACGTTGAATAATTAACTGCAGTGCTGCTTAATGCTCTGCATGGTTCTTCCACATACACTATACAATATACATAGACAGTATATCTGTGCATCCTGAAAGTCAGAAGTAAAATCACAGTGTTTACCTGGAGACCAGCAAATGTAAATTACTGACAAAAACCATAGACACTTATTTTAGTATCCCAGCTGCAAATCTGACTATCTCTAGTGTAAACCACTTTAAAGCTGGGCATACACTGTAGTATTTTAGAAATGAAGAACTCCAATTCATACTGCACGAGTAAATCGTCTGCGATGTGAAGACGAATGTCAGTATTTATGTGCTCCTACTGTGTGGTGCAATCGTCAGCCACGACCTGACTGCTCAGTTTGTACATGTAAAATGGCCTGCGGAAAGCTACTGAGCCCCTCTGGTGACATTTGGGAATAAAAAAAATAACATGGCCACGAAATAATAACGCATGGGAACTAGAGAATACGTTTTGCACTGTACACTGAAAGTAGCATTACATTACTTAACATTTGGTTACTTTAGTGTCTATTTGGCACATTGAGGCGTCTCCTCAGGTTGGTGCTTTTCTTCCCAGCTTCTTTTTAGCTGCAGGGATTCTCTCCAAAGTGGCTTTTTCAAACCAAGCCCAATTGTTGTTGTCACATCCTGTTCCCATTGTTTCCAACAGTAGCAAGGCTGGGTGAAACCACGCAAAATTACATCAGGTTAAAAAGAAAATCTGTTATTAGTTGTTTTTGCTTTTGACTGTTGTTTAAATCATTTTTTTCTTGCTGCTGAGTGAAGGATGCAGTTTTAGAGGAGGACACACATTGAAACATTTTACAAAGCTGGGGTAGATCAATTATGGTTTCTACTTCCTAAATGTGCTTGCAAAATACATAAGCATCACATGGATATATGTTTTATTGACATTAATTACAATTATACTGAAATAATTATTGATTTGGTTTTATTTTGCATCCCTTAACTATGGCATTAAAGTGCATCTACTACCTTGGTCCAGACAAGCAGTGTTGGCAATGTGTCCATGGGTGTGTGGCTAGTGTCACAAGGAAGATGATAGGCACTCTGTGGACAGTGTGCTGTATATGTTTGATGCTCTGTTTGCATACTGTACACGGTCAGCACACAATATTCAGCTCCAGGCAAGATAGGAACCCAGCAAAGAGTCAGTGACTCTCCACATGCACTGCAAATGTCATATGGAGAGCTTTGCTATATAAATATGCAGATCCTGTGTTTTCGCAGCTCAAACATCTTTATTTTTAGATGTTAGCTCAAACTGAAGTATAGGTTTTTGCCCTTCCTATTTATGTACTGAGGATAATAATGAGCACTGAATAAACAGAGTCGAGATGACTATAAAGTCCCTGCCATACTTTTATAAAATGTTTTTTCATATTCTGTATGATCAGGGTACTCAAGATTTTTTTTTACAAGCATTCACCTCAGGATTACCTTCAGTAATGAGCTGCGTTGATGTACGTTGCAAATAGCTGTTGTTTTAACAATAATTAATTTAAGGTGGCAAAGATTATCTCACTTAATCAAGTAATTGTTTGTTCTATTAAATGTCAGAAAAAGAACTTTGCGTGTGAGGACTTAACGAGGAAAGAACTCAATGAAAAGTATTAAGTGTTTTTTGCAATTTGCGATGTTGACACAGTGTTTCCCAGATAATTAATTCAATCTATGGCTTTAACAGCGATGCACAAGTTATCCTGAGAGAGAAGGAACTGCATTGATGCCACAACTGCAGCGGAAACTATGAGGCTTTACTGTCAGGCAGTAAAAACATTATCGACCACAGCCCATGAATGCGGTAGCAGCGGCAGAACAAAGTGGTAAGTGGCAAATACACACACCAAGTTGGAAGATATGTACCATGTACTAAAATGTTTGGTTCAAATTAGAATATGGCCGGCTGCCACAGTCTAGATAATTATTGGGAAACAATAATATTAGAATAGATCTGACTTGACTTTGTTTAGTTTTGTTGTTCTTGTGATATATATATTGTTCTTGTGATATATATATTATGTATTGTGTTAATAAGTGTTTAAGATCACTGCCTTATTCATTGTATGTGTTCACATGTCTGGCCAATAAACCATTATAGAACAAAAAGTTGTAACCATGATGGTAGACACTGCTTCAAATATGGATGTTTGTGAAGTTACATATTATACAATGGGGATTTTACACAACCCAGCGGACCACAGGATATTTCCTGTCACATTGTCAAGGGGGACACCTAAGACTTGTGTAGGCAATTCCGGATCCAACCAAATGTGAAATTAGTGTTTTTGCTGAAAATTAGGATGTTACAATGAAGCTGACCTTATAAGTTAAGGATATAAAATCAATTGATTATATTAGATATTTATTTGTTAAATTGTGTCAGAAATGCAATTTTATGAGGTAGCATTGGCTACACTGGGTAAGTCAATCATTCAGTGAAAGTAAAGCATATAGCCAGGAATAGACAGAATGGATGTCACGCAAAATTTGGGGTTTAATTTGGGAAAGTTAAGGTCCCTAATAATTGGGCTCCAAGTGCTCTCAAATGAAAACCTCATGTGTTGCTCCGAAGCCTGTCAAGATGTATCCCTGAAGCTAGTTCCATGAACCACCTGCAGAAACAAGGAGAACTGGTAGCTTTCCATATACTTAGAGAGTTTGTCTGTTTGCTACTAACATACCAAACATAAGGGTCTGCTGTACAGTATGTTCAGTGCAAGAGAAGCTACAGAGCAGCCAAGCAGGGCAACCAGTGCGTCAGGTTGAATCTGTAGATGATACGTTTTGGAATACCATTTGTAAAGTTACATCTATCACAAATATCAGATACATCAGGGTATGTTTCATTTATTTTTTCTTCCAAGAATGACTTTATATTGAATCAACTAAAACATGGCATTAATTGAGCCTAAATGGATCCTCTCCTTCCCCTCCCATCTTAAAGCTCAACTCCACATGAAGATCTGCTTCCCGGACAGATAATGTTTTGATGAAACAACAGACATATCAGCAAATAGTCGAGGAAGGAGAAGAACCGGTGACATGTGGAGGAGCTGTGTGTGTGGTAGTCTCTGCTCACAATAATATGAATTAATAATGATATGACTTTTGACCTCTGATGACCACTCCCTCTCGAGTGCAAGTGAAAGTTTCACCCAAAATTCTCTCAAGGCAGTATCCCACAGTATCATATTCAACAGAATGGGATGAGTGCACAGACACACAACCAAAGATAATGCCTCTGGAAAAAAGACAGAATATATCAAGAACTAGGTTTATCACCTCAGGCAGAACCATATAATGTGGCACATGAGGCTCAAGTGCTTCCAGTTTCAAACACCAGCAATTTGACCTTTCGGCTTGAACAAGCAGCCAGACGTAGAAACAAAAAAAGAAAACACCTCAACAGGAGCCTGTAACAGTACTGAACTTTTTTTAATTGCATCATTTAACACTCAACGCTTTGAGATGTCAGGCTTTGAACCTGGACCTCTGAAACTTGCAGAGGCTTGAGATAAACAGGTCATTGCTAACCTACTGCAATGTATGCTAATACAAATGAAGAGCAATGAAAAACATGCCACAACTTTTTACTTTTGTGATAAAACGTTGTATTTGGCCACACAGGGTGATGCCCATTAGTTTGCTACTCACAGGTTCATTTCAATTGTCAATCACACTCAACAATTAACATCAGTTTGTTTATTTGGAATCTGTTGTGCTTTTAACTTTACAATGTTTAGATGATGCAAGATTTTAACACTGTAGGGCTCCACAGGGAATTGCTTTTTTATATTAATCATTCGCTTCTTTGTCATTGAGTTACCGTGGTTGTTGGGGGAGGTTCCTTCCTGCTGGCAAAAGGTGCAGCTGAGGGCTGAGGACACTTAAATCCTGGAGCCAGCTCATTGGGCAAACCCGTGTGCTGCTATGTCAGGGGGGGACTTGTGTTAAGTTTTTTTGCTTAGTAATTAGTTGCAGTTGGCGGCCATCTTGTTTAACCGTTGTTTGCCATTTGATTTAGGACATGTATGTGGCCTCATGTCTCATTGTGGTTTATAATGTTTTGTATTTCTTTGGGTAAATAAAAACCCAAAGAAATACAACATTTTTAATTTTGTATTTTTAAATTTTACGACTCCAGTTTCCTCATTGCCTCACTGCTTGATCCCTCATAACTACAAACAGCATTTGTTGTCGCCTCTCTCCCTTGAGTAAACTGATCAGCCTGCAGGTCATCAGTGAGCCATTACGTTTGGAGTGGGTAGAAATGGAACGCAATTTATATCTGCGGCAACAAGTGATAACTGTGGTGAAAACGGTGCTTCAACCCACAAAAACAGCAGCTTCATTCTGGGCTGTTAGTTAAAAAAACTACTTTTCTCCTCTCACTTATAGATTCTCTCTCTTTATTCACACACCATGATCCAAATGATATCTATTCATGCCTGGCTAGCCCATCTAATTATCTCCCTCTCCTTCATGTATTCCTTTTCTGCCTTTCTTTACTCTACAGTGTCATCTGACCTGCCTGCCAGCCGGCATGTCAGCAGTTTTTTTCGTCTCTCTCTGTCTCTCTACACTAACTTCAGTGTGAGGACGATTGTCTACCTGTCCCATGTTTAGATTGCCTGGCTTGCATTGTGTCTGTCAGACTCACTGTCTTTACACACCGTGCCTGACAGCCACACCTGTCTGCTAAGTACTAAGCAGCGTTTCCCCTGTCTGTCTTTATTTGTGTAGTTCGCAGTCTGTGAGGCTGGTCGGGCCATGCCATTATACAGTGCGTCTGATAATCAATGCGACACATACAGACCCTCCGAGTCTTGACCTTGTCAGTGCTGTGAATTCATCTCCAACAACGTCCTCCTCCACCCTGGCTCGACCTGTACTGTTAAACTGTGTGCATGTGTGAATGCATCCTCAGTAGATAACAGTGACAAACATACAAGGTTTCCAAAGCACATGTGGACTGGTTTGTCTCCTCTTCAAAGTCTTAATCTCAATCCTGAACTGAACTCCAATAGACAGGTTTCATTTGTTTTCTCATCTACATGCTGCTGACATCTCTGTCTATGACGGATAACCAAACCTCAGTTTAGTACATAACCTTGTAACAGCTGTTTAAAGATGATTGAATATTTGATGCTAAATACAAAGTACAATGTACTGAAAAGTATAAAAAGTTCCTCCTTATATCCAGATGAAATGGTGTGAATTCCCACCAGGTGTTGAGGTGAGAAAACCCGTTCACAAGAACAGGACAGACGTATGATTGGAGAACCTAAAGACAGGTAGTGAAGACTTTGAAGGAATTTAATGAAAGAAAATTGAATAGATAATAGAAATGGAAAAGCAGCAGAGAATATGTAAATGCCATTGGGACAAGATATTACGTTCTACAGTACCTGATTAAATTCTGTGTCCTTAACTCAATTTGTGAATCCAGTTACTCATCTCTCTTTATAAGCTACACTTTCATATTATTTTTTGGGGGATTCCATTATGGTTACATGGATTCATTTAAATATTTTTAATTCATGACCCTATTGATTATTTTATACTCTTGTTTTTATACCCTTTATAATCATTATCAGATAAATTCATGTTGTATCGATTTGGTTCATTACTATTAAAATTATTGTCCAATCAAATATAAAATAATGATCAAAACGAAAATTAAGATTTTTTTCATACAAATAAAGAAATACATAAATATGCATATTTTATTGTAAAATTGGTTATTAATGAATAAGGTGCTTTATTTACTATTGCTATGACACTTGTGGTCCTCCATACAGGTGCAACAGTCTCCATAAACACCACAGATTATGCATTGTTCTAACTCCACAGACTGTTTCTGTGAGAAACTTTACTTTCAGATGTCAGAAGTTGTAGCAGTGTAGCAACAGGCTGTTAGAAGACAACACCGTTCATTTCTGCTCGACCAGCTTTGAGAAAAAAAAATGATTGTGGCAGCCAGTGTCGTAGTCTTCATGAGATATTTTCAACAATGCAGATACTTGAACTTTGAAGGTTTCATAACTTACTTTTAGCCAAGATTTTTTCTGCCCAAGGATTGCTATCTGCCATCGGACTTATAAGGTAGCAAGACCTACTAATGTAGATATACTGTAGCCTGGTGCTAATCATCTACCCTGTGCAGATGTTTATTTTACCAACCCTTCAACCAGATGTGATCTAATGTCACCAGATTTGTTATTAAGATGAATTAATTTAAAAATATTAAGGCTACAGATATATTTAGAAATTTTAGTCTCAGATTTATGGTCATTATCTTTGATGCACAAAGGCCTTCTCCAGGGTTAGTAATATGGATATGCAACCAAAGATATGAGCCTGGTCTTTTACCCTGATGTAACTGCAAAGGGGGGATGTCGAGTAGTAAGACTTGTCTTTGTTTTCATCCATTAAGCTTTTTCATAAACCAACGACTGAATCTTTCAATAGAATGGATGGATGGATGTCAGACAAGTCACGTGCAGAGAGGTTATAATATGAATTCAAACTCGATTGATATTAGGTATCTTGATCTGACCTCATGAAGTCAAGATTGGGGAGTGACAATAAGATCATTGACATATTGTCGATTATGGATGTTGATGAGAAGTTGCGGTTGATGAAATGCAATGTGTAAAAGCATCGGATGCAGTGGACATCGCAGCGGGCTTTACAACATAACCTTTCTGAAAAAGGCGCTTTGGATTTTCTAGGAGCTGCAGGGAGTTGTCATGGATGCACATAAGGGAGTGTGAGATGTTCGTGCCTTAACAATGACTTCATTGTAAGTTCTTGGAACATCACAAACAAAACTTGTGAATTCTGATTGTGGATTCGGTTGAAATTAATGTTTCCTGAGTGAAAATAAGAAACAATCAACACCACCGATAAAGAGCAGGAAAATGTTCATAACAGACATATATTTGAAATTTGACTGTACACATTATAACTCTGCTGTAAAACCCTTTAAATATAAAGTAAAATGTATGTTTAGTTCAAAATTAAGAAAGTAAAAATGTGTCTTGTCTGTGTGAGACTGGTGGGTGTGGGTAGAAGGGGTGCTGAAGTGCATTGCAATCACGGCAACTTAAACAGTGTGAGTGTTTTGACCTTATCTCAGGCAGTCAAATCAGCTCTGTATGCAGAGAAAGTTGCTCTCATCAGCCCTCTGCCACCCTCAACTCCACATGGCTCCTAAAACTGTACGGCCTCAGACAGATTCCTTTTAATAGCACAGAACAACAGTTAAAGATGTCCTGATGATGTTCCGGGGGCCGCTTACCTAAAAATCTAAGCATGGTAATTATAGTGTCACATAAAGCTGTGCACTTCCTTGACCTTGACCTTCACCAGACTGTGGCGTTGACATGGCGACGAGCCACATCTCAGCACGTACAACTTGATTCGTGAGATGCCTGTGAAGCGAAAGAAGTTGCTGTCGTGACTTAATGCATCAGAGGAAGCACCATCCATCCATCCGCTGAGACTGTGGCGCACTCAGGGGAGTGATTAGAAATAAACCAGAGAGAAAAAAAACAGGGTGTAAGAACAGAGCTTCTTTATCAATAGAACACATTATTAAAGTCACTGTTTCATATTATGTGTTTTTTTCTCAGTTGAGGTCAAAAGTTCACGTGAGTCAGCCTGTTATTACAAGCTCATATTATATGGATGTCGGAGTGAAAAGGTGCACATTGATCTACTCAGCAGGCAAACCCAGAACAAAAGGAACTGAAAGAAATCCTGTTTTGGAACAGCTCACATACTGTCTTATAGAACAGCCCTGCCCTATTTCTTCACCACATGTACAGTAGATCAATGAGGAAAAACAAAATCTGATTGATCATTGGTCACTTTTAAAGAAAGAAAGCTTCAACCAGCATCACCACAGGCCAAGCGAATAGCCCACTCAAACGGGCAGGTTGCACTGCTCCAGTAAAAATAACAATAAAGCAGTTTATTTTGGCTGTAGTCACTACAAATGAATACACAGATATTGTGATGCATACGATATATGTCGTCTGCAAACAAATGGTCAGTATCAATGTACTTGCAACTCGCCAAATATGTTAATCAACATGTTTTCATAACATTGAAATATGAAGTATTGATTATTATTTTCTGCCACCTGCAACGAGGTTTAATTGTGTCTCAATATAAATAAGAGCAGCATCACACCGGGAACTATTTCATCTGAGTTTGGCTCCTGCACTTAGCGGTGCTTTGAACCTGAGCCACCGTTGACTTTGGATACTGCACAGTATCAGTGTGCAGTCCAACTTGACTCTAAAATCACCTCAGATCAGACTTTAGTTAGCTCAATTATCTCGGCCCCCCTGAGGTGTCTGAGGCCAAGTGCCCAGGTTTACTGCTTTATCACCTGATATTCTTTGTAAACCTCTCCAGACCATCGTGCTAAGATGCTCTTCGGAAGCGGGGCTTAGCTCTGCTTAGTACCAGATGACTCCTCAAGCCCCATGCTGCTTCCAATACCGCAGCACTGCCTGCAGCCAAGCCAAAAGTGATACATGGAGAGAGAAAGCAGGAGCGCGGCTCTAGCAGACAGGCAGCGAGAGAGGGAGGGAGCAGATGAGAGGTCGGAGGAGATAAAAGGATGACAGAAGTGACAGAAGGGGATAGAGGGGCGAGAGAGTGGAGAGTGGGGTGGAGAGACTGAAGAGGTGTGTGTGTGGGGGGGTGATTAGATGACTACTTTGTCTCGTCAGGTTTGTTCTCCGTCAGGTCTCCCAAGCATCCGACCGTCCTGCTGAGACAGGGGGAGATGAAAGTGTGCAGGCAGCTCGGCGGCTAGCGAGAGGAAAGGTGAACTGAGCCCAAACGACGAGGAGCGAAGCAGGCGGGGGGGTTCAGATTGGTGAAAATAGCTGGAGCCGAACTAGAGGCTGAATTCATAACACCACATTGGCCTTTCATTGGCTCATGTGGTCTGTCGTTTGATGCTGTAGGTTATGCAATTCATTCTGGGGGCTATTCTGTAATTCACTGATTCAGCCTGGTGCAGTGAAAAGTCTATTTTAACAGTTTCCAGGATCCGAGCATAAAAAAATATTATTTTCAGAGAGTTACTGCTAAAGCTGTGGAAACATGCAAATTGATTACCGTTTTTATGTTTTTATGAAACTAACTGGGCCAACTACTACTAATTGTGCCATTAACAATATGATAATTAGCAATTGGGTGTTCCTGTTTGCAGAGTCTACATTAGGTATTCACGTTCACACTTAGCAACAAAATTTGTCCTGAATGTGTCTCCAGGTTAATGTGTATGTGGTCACACTTGTATTTACACAGGGAAAAGAAAGTGGCCACCTTTGAGCTTGGTGCATTCAGACCTGAACTTAGCGCTGACCAGTTGTCGTCTGATCACTCAAAACGGATGTTATGCTCTCCCAGGGAGGTTTGTTTATTTGTGATCTACTATTACAATCTACATCCTGTAGAATGCAATGCAGTGCAATGACTTCACCAAGGAGCATGGTGAATATCTCTGGAAAAAAAATTCTGCCTATGTCATGGATAGAATGAAGAAGAGACCGGGAACATGCAAACCTGGAAAGTAATGCTCCAGATGTGTGCCCACGTGGGTTTATGCCCCAATCATCCAGCTAGGATCATCCCTGCACAGCAAATATTTTATTTCCCAATTAACGTGTACTATTAATCATGTCTGCATGAATATTAAAAGTCTTCAGTCATTCTAGCAGCTCTGTGAGGCCGCAGTGTGACACAACAGTATATTTGAGCTAAATGTTAACATCTGCACGCTAATATGCTCACTGTTAGCTTATACAATTCTTCCAATATTCACCATCTTGGTTTAGCTTTTTATCAAGCTAACATATGCCAATAGATAAACACAAAGAGCAACTAAGGCAGATGTCATTAGTTTTGCAGGCGTATTGAGGGAAAATTTGAAATGAGAAAGTCTGGGGATGACCAAAGTTATTACAGTTCCTCCTGAGATGACTATAAACTTCAGTGTCAAATTACACGACACTCCAAAACTTGTTAACACATTTCTCTTATGCTAACCTCATCATTGCCCCTTGAAAAATCTGGAAATAACCACATTTGTCGACATCTATTTAATTTCATGGCAATCAATCCAATGTTTGTTGAAATACATGTTCCAAAGTAAACCAGCAAGCTGCTAGCATGGCTAAAAAAAACAAGAGGCCATTGTCTCTCTCCTATAATCTTTCTCTTGACTTAAGCAGGTAATTAACCAGTAACGATAATTATTTTTGACTTTGGCAGTTCGAAACCCTTTTTCATCTTATATCAGTTCTGACAACATCTTTGCTCTGCCCATTATTAAAAAGTTTTCAGTCCTGCTCATACATACACTCGACCACCTCATTTTCATATCATTAGATAAGTAATTTAGACCTGGAACACTTACATCAGAGTGATAATAATTCCCTGAATTACAAAAAAAATATCTTTATTATTTATCATATTTACATTCTGACTTTTTGGTTTGGTCCATCTCTCATCTGCTTTCATGAAGGAGGCAGGATTTATAGCTTATACTGAAGGCAGCCATTAGCCGGCGATCGAGACCCTTTGGCTTCACTCTTGGGAGTTGTCATGTCATCCAAATTTATATTTACGTAAAGTGTAGAGCTAATGTGTTGTATAAAAGCAGTAAATCCCATAAGTGATTTTGACAGACACATCAGTAATGAATATGTCCAAAACCCGCTCCACTTCATGAATTGTCAGGTCATGCACCAGCACAGTCACAGTTTAGCACTTCATTTTCTTCAGCTTTGACAGAGGGGGAGCAGCCAGGGCTGACATGACTCTGTCTGCTGCCCTGATTCTGCGCTATCATCTTATTTCCCCTGCTGGTCGTCATTTATTGGGGCTTCATAACAACAGAATGAGCGAGATCTGAGCCAGGCAGTATAACCGCCCACCTCCTCCAAGACGACCAAAGTCAGCTCTCTAGCCTGCTTTCCATTTCTACACTCGTCTCACTCTACGCCCCTTTTTTTCCTATTCTCACCGTTGTTCTCTTCAGTTATGTTGTCCTCCTCTCTGTGGACACAGACGGGTCTTATCGCAGTTTAATCACCAGCTGAGAGTCAGAGGCTGGGGGGCCCCAGGCCAATGTGACTCTGTCTCTTATTCCGTGTCGGGGCATCTTTAGAGCAAGGCAGTGTGTTTGTTTTGAGAGTGGTCGGGGTTATTGAATTGCCAGACATGCCTCCAGGCAAAAGAGAACGAGAGACGAGCAAAATAAGAAACAAGTACATTTCAAACATGGTAATCAGATGCCCGGATATGTGAGAACACAAAGCCAAACAGAGGGGCGATGGGAGATGGTATCTGATGTCAGTGAGAGTGTGTGCCCCTTGTGGATTAATCTAAGCACTGCTCGCTTTACCTGCTGTGACAAAAGTGCTACAGCATGGAGTTCAGACAGTATGCAAGAGGCATATTACAGGAGAGGAAGGGGAGCGGGGAAGAAACCCCTGAGGAAACCATCTCAGCCTGTCTCTCTAAAAGACCAGACACACTCCAATCTGCTCCTCAGCTTGAAACCTCTCCACTCACAGAAAGACACAAGGGTCTGAGACAGCCCTGCAGGTGGAGGAGAGAGGAATATGGAGGAAAAAGGATTTTGAAAAAGCACTTAGGATAATAAAGTGAGGTCAATTCCATTCAGAACAAAGACAAGGTGTCTGTGATATCCAGGGCAGATTCTCTCTGGAGGTCTGAATCTCTCCTCATAATGGACTTTTTAATTGATTGATGGCTTGCCTGTCAAATCCTTTTGTTCCCATGGGGAGCGTGTGGCGCATTTTAAAATTTTATATTTTCCAACTGGATGGTCTGAGGGAAGTGACGGGGAAGAGGAGTTGATCTGTTTTGATATGATTTGCTCAGGAAAGGAAGGATGAAGACAGAAATCACTCCCTCATTCAGTAGTCCTTAGAGCTGAAATTCACTTGGGAGCAGAGACACTTGTGAGTCATTGTCATTTAGCCTCCCTCTTGTTGTTCGATGCTTTGTGACATTTTAAGAATTCAAAAAAACAATGGAATCTTTGAAAGCTATTTGTCTCTCTGTGTTTTTTTTTAAAGTTTATTTATTCTTGTTTGGCATGTAACTTCAACAGCCACATAGTTTAATTACAACTATAATCCTCTTTCACCATGCTTATGTACCCCCGCACCTTTACTTCTTTAATTTTATTATTATTATTTCTGTTTATTGCATGCATATTGTTTATTGTGCATTAAATATATATATATTTGTTATGTTTTGCACATCACTAACCAATATGTTCACTTGCTATTCTTAACATCAGCTGTCAACTTTATACCCAATTTTTCTGTGTATACATGTCCAAGTCAGATTCATTACTTTTTGTGTGGTAGAAACACTTCTGCTGTAGTCTGCCCCACGTTTCTCATGTGAGTTGTGTTTGTGTTGTCAAACTGATGAAAATGCTGTATTCATTTCTTTGTGTTTTTTCTATGTGCATGTGTGTCCTTAAATTCAGGTGCGCTGAGCTTTCTTGGCCACTGAACAAACCAGCTCCATGGGGTTTAAGACTGGAGACTGTGCCAGTCCTCAATCGTTTGAAGACAGTGTAGTTCTTTTCTTCTATTCATCTGAAGTATCAATGCCTCAACAGCCATCGTCCTGTGCTACTTGTCTTTTTCTTCTCCTTTTTGATAATAAATAAAGTACTACTACCTGCAGTATAGTACTGGGCTAATATTGCATTAGATGTAGAAACACAGTTTGTACAAAGAGAGGGTTTGTAAGTAATCAACCAGAATTGGGGCAATTGTAGGAATCATTGTCAATGTCTTCATCAACACCACCGTAGCACAAGTGAGTGGAAATCACACGGACGCAGCAGCTTCTTCTTTCCCAGAATACATAGAGTACACAGAGTACAATACCAAGTCTTGTGTGTGCTGCTTTTGATCTGTTGAGTTCTCCTGTGGTAACCTGCACTTGAGATAAACTTAAAACTTGTTACAACTTTCAAATCCACAACTTTGAGGATATTTACGGACAGGGAGGGGAAATAAAAACATCAGACGAGCCAGATTTAGCAAAAAACATGTTTAATCTCTCCTTGATGCGTGTCTATTTACACGTAATAAATCTGCAAAATAGGAAAGAGCAGGATATTTACACGGGCGTGAAACAGCCAAAACCTGTCACAGCAGCTTCAAGTCTGAAACTCTTAAAAAGGTATCAGAATTCATAAAGTATTAAAACTCTTTAAGTTATTTTTTTTTTCTTTCTACTTCCTCTTAATCTGTGTGTGAAGATATTTTCTGTCCTGTACTCTTCTGAAATGTACTTTAATCAAACTCAGCAGGTGATGATGCCAGAGAGTTGGAGCTGAGGGATGAAAAGCCCTGTTGAGGGGGATCAAATCTGAAGTGGCAGATGAATGGGGGATGTATTAAGGTTGTGCGCTGTTATGGGTCTGAGGTGTTTTTTTTATTTTGGTGGGTGGAAGTTGTATGGAAAAATAAGCACACTTACTATATACACTTGTAAAGTTCTAAAGACTGCTTTCAGAATGTGTGTGTGTGTGTGGGGGGGGGGGGGGCATGGGATGGTAACACCTTGTTTCAGAAATAGTTTGACATTTTGGGAAATGTTCTTTTTCCCTTTTCTGCTGAGAGTTGGATGAGAGGACTGAAACCCAGTCTAATGAAAATGAAGCTAGAGACAGTGGCTAATTTAGCTGAGCAGAACAGCTAGAAGGGAGCACCAGCTAATCCAGTGCTTTTTAAAGGTTAAATGTATTCTTTCGTTAATGGGAAAAATCCTTTCAGGTAAAGTCTTTTTATTTTATTTTTTATATCTACACCCCACTCTGCTAAACCTAGCTAACCATCTTTATACACCTTTTTGATATACACTTAAATGTACTTGCAACAAATATGTGCTAGTTTTTCTTGTCTTATAGAGCTACATGATGATGTCACTGTTATTTCTCTGTATTTAAAAGAGAGCTGGAGTCACAATGTAGTTAGCTTAGATAAAATTAGCAAAAAGACAAAGAGAAAACCAGTGTACCGAAGCTAGCTTGATCAACAACAAGGTTAAAGATGATAATATATTGTTTTAGGGGTGGTTGTGGTGGTTTCCTGTTAAAAACTTGCTAAACCTCAAAGGATGTAAGAAGGTATTTCCAGCATATTCCCTCAAAGCACAAACCTTTGAATTGCCTTGCCTTGATTCATATTTCTTTTCAGTATGAGAAGGGGCTGACAAAGCTCGGAGAACAGTTCTGAATCGTTCAATCAATGAGAGACTCCTTCATCATTTCATCACTGTCTTTTTCTATGGGAAAAACTGAATGCCACAGATGCAACAGAATGGAAAATGAAGCGGTAACATTGCCTTCAAAGCGCTTCCTCTGCCTCGCCAAAGTCTTTTCATCTTTCACCCCGACAAGTGGTGAAGCAGAAAACAAGAGGCTAAGAAACAAAAGCACCGGAGACCGAGTGAGTCTTATCCAACCATCTTGCTAAACGTTTCTTTTTCTTTTTACACCCTTACAAAGTTATCAACAAGGCTTAATAAGCCTCATTACTCTTTCCAGAATCTCTAAAATTATCTTTACAAGCCTTTAACACAAGAACAAATGAGCAAGTGAACTGCTGTCAAAACACCCATTTAAATTGAACAAAATGTGTTGATGAGTGCCTGTACATGGAAGTGATGTCTCGATTTCAGCATTCATGAGCCATAGAAAACTAAATGACTTCCTAGTTATTTAAAAGACTGTAACTGAAATCCGTTTTGTGGAAGTGCTGAGAAGCAGATGGATCAAAGTTAATCTCCTGTCATGGAGTTCCTCTCCTGATGTGGATGACGAAAGCTTTGGTCTGCTGCCCTGCATGTTGTTTTTTACCCTGTGTAGATCAGTGGTTCAAGTATGGAAGCACAAACAGTACGTCTCACCCTGTCCAAACACATTCATGCTGTCAGATGAAACGTGGCGTTTCAGTTTGAACTGCAAAAAAATATACACTGCATTTTTTAAAGGGTTTCTTTACACATCGTAATCCCTCAAAGGTAATGTGGTTTTGGTGGAGAGAAAGAGCTTTCACTTGACAGCAGCAAAATGTGTTTGGCTTGGAGGCTACACAATGTCACTGATGCTAAGTTTGCCTTATAACTTCAACTGAATATTAAGAGACTGAAGATCTTTATATTACACACCTGTTTTCTCAGCTGAGGGAAAAATATAATGTTAATTTTTCTATAGTTGGGAAGTGGGATTCCAATAAGGAATCCTTGTTATCGACCTAAAGATTAGCATGTCAGTTTAGTTATCACCTCATATGCGGCAGCTGTTAACTTATTTACCTGATCGCTCTTTTCAAAACTAGATTTTTGTTTCCCACTTTCCTTTTAAGCGTGAGGCTTTGATTGGAGGGAGTGCTGCTCAAAAGACACAATCCAAAGGGCTCTGATGTGAAAATTAGCCGAAAGGCCAAACACACTAAATTAAATATCACCCTGAATTTCATTCTGTGTACCAGCTGTGACTGAACAATATCACTGGGTTATGTTCATTGGTCTGTTTAGTGCTTTCTATCATACCAGGTGCCTTCTGAACAGAAAGTCCTTTTCAGGGTCTGAACCAAGGTTTGTATTTTTGTTACATCATGTCGGCCAACATTTGATCTGGTTTGTTTTCACATTGCAATTTTGCAATGTTCTGTGGTCATCACATCCATGTGCTGCATTGCTCTGTGGTTTAATTCTGTGGGCAGCCTTAGCTGCTTGAAAGGAGAAAAATGAAAGATTTATCCTGCTATTATAATAATAGCATAGTGGTAGCAGAAAAAATCTTACATGGATAACAGGTTTCAGTTTGATGTGGACCCACACCACTTCTTCTGTTTTGGGTTCAAACGACCTGAAAAGACCTAAGGTCCAAACCAAACATGGCAGGTGTGGAAGCATCCTTTCTCTACTGGCTGTTTTCTTCGGAGTAAAGAAAATAATGTAATATTGTCAGAACAATTTGCAAAAATACGTGGGGTGCATATTGAAATTTCAGTTCAATTGCATTACTTGAACTAATAACTTAGTTTAAGAATCAAAAAATATGCTAGTGTCCTTATAACTACAATTAATATTGAAAATATTTTCCAGTATTCCCAGCTGCTATTTTAAAGCTCTGTTTAAGTATCTATTCCAGCAAAGGTTAATTTGAGACAATGTGAAAAGAAGAGAGGTATGAGCAAGTCTCATTCTAGATAGATACAACTGTGTTGGAAAGTATACTTGAGAATTTCCTTGGCTGTGTTGGATTGTACCGAAGAGCAGCACTCACTGCAGTCATAAGGATCTATTACCAAGATAGAAAAACCAAAGTAAGTTAGTAATAACTGCCATCTCTCACTTTGCTCTCCTCGGACTGTCTAAGTGTAGGAGGGGATGATAACTCAAGTGGTGCGGTTTAGCATACACCTAGCAGGCCTGGGAGGGAAGCACTGTTGAACAGGAAGGAAAAGAAGGGATAAATCCATACTACCCAATTTCATTTGAAAAACGAAATTTTTCCACACAAGCGTTTTGGCTAAGGATGAGTTTTAATACCTGTTCATACTAACATGCCAAAAAACGCGGACATAAGTTTGTTGGTGTGAACAGGAATTGTTAGAACATAAGCTCCTTTTCGCATGTGATCACTTTTATCATAGTTAAATGCAGAATTCAAGCTGTTAGCAAGGACTACGGGGTCAGCCTGTTGCTAATTGATTATCCATGTTGTGTTTTACAGGCGTATTTGTAGCAGAGTTGATGTGTTTTCAACCAAAAACATAGTAATGTGGATGTATCCAAAATGATTTTGATGCATTGGTAACTGCAGTATTCTTGTTAATCTTATGGAAATCAACCTGTTTCACCATCTTCTATTTTCTCCGTTATCAAAAGAAACAAACAGGGATAAGTAGTTCACTTCATCTGATCTGGTTGTTGATGAGTCTGATCTGCTTCTCATGGATGAATGACAGTTCATCAAACATACAGTTTACATGACATTACCCCCGGTGTGTTTAACGCCTGTCAATCTTATTTTTTTCTCTAATACTTACTGTCATATGATACAGGAATGTCTTGTTCATGTACGCATGTTTTTTCTGAGCACTGCCAGTTTATGTGGTGCAGCACGTTCTTCATTTTTTTGATACCCCTGTAAAACCACAGAATGAAAAAAAAGGCCTTCAACTGGTACAAAAACACCACTCACATGAATCAAGCTACATTTCATTATCGCTTCATAAACCACATTCACATTTCAAAAATGGAGCCTTGAGCTTTTACCGTATTCACTGCAGACTAAGAAAAAAGAAAATAGAAGCCAAAGTTCGACAACACTGTTTCACTTTCTTTTGCATCACACCAAAAACTAGCCTTCATGTCAGATGGCACATCTAATAAAGTGTTTCAGACAAGAGGGGGAAGGCTATAAAACAAGATCAAGAAGTTGCAGAGAACATGTGCCACGGTTCAACCTCGACGGCTGCCTGATTCCTCCAGTGGTCCGACCGCCACACAGAGACCAGGCTGGCCTCCACAGAAATGACTTCATCTAAATCAGCTGTATTTGGTTGCTTCAAAACAAACACAAGAGCACTGTAGGTTGGTCGGCGCAAGGGCGACTTCCAGACACCATTTGTTCTTTCGCCAGAGATGTAGCACACAACTAGCCAAAGACCTCATGAAATATAGAAAGTGTCTGTAATTATATATATATGTATATCTTTGCCAGTTACCTATTTTTTAACTCTCACTTTCAGTCGGTAAGCATGGCAACATTTCATGAAAGCACATTTCATCTAACGAAAAGAAGTCTCTTTGCACTAAACAACATTCAAAGGAAAACATGGCACAGGACAACTTTTTCCTCATAATTTTTCATCTCGGAAATATCAAATCCTCTTGTCGAACTTATCTTTTGTACAGTAAAATCGAAAAAGAATTCAACTTCTCATTTGTTTTAAAAACAAAAGGTTTGTATTTATATATCCATATATATATATATATATATTCATATATCCTCTTCTCTCTTTTGATTTAGCTTTGTTGTGCAAATTCAGCAGTAACACAAGTGGCACAGCACTAGGGAGAGTAGGCAGTTGAGGGAACAACGGAATCGAATACAATAACAAATCAAAAGCCGAGTGGTGAAACTGAAGATGTCCTTTCTCAGAGGTCTTGTTGATAGAGAGTCAGTGCTGGAGGAAGAGTTTCCCTGCAAAGTCCTTCCTCATGGTTGCTCTGCGGTGGCAGCCAAGTGTCCTGCTGAAGTGTCTTTGAGCAACACACTGAATTTCCACCAGCTCCATGGCGGCTGCTCTGTAGCTGTCCCTTGACCACTGACCTCCCCGTTGAGGACAGCAACAGGAAAGAGAAAGGGATCAAGTATAGAGATATCGCATCCTGGATTTGTATTAGCCCACAGTTGCTATTGAACTGTAGCTCTGGCTGTGGAAAGCTACTGGCTGGTGACTTGTACCTTTTCCCCCTGCAGCGTTTCAGCTCTGCGTCCGGCTCCATGAGTCTCTGGTCGCCACTGTGCATGTACTGCTCCTGATTGTGGCCAAAGTACCCAGCTGCTGCCCCTCTAGGACTCTCAATGTGATGAGGGGCCTTGATGAAAATGAACTCTCTCCTGAGCTGAGGACCATATCTGCTGAGACTGTCGGGGGGGTTGATTTGGTTGTTCAGGGCTGGGTTGGGGGCTCAGAAAAAAACAAAAAACAAAAAAAAACCCCAACCCTGGCTTTAGGTCCAAACTCTGCTATCTCTCCAGTGGGCTGCCGCTGGGTGCTTGTGTCCTGGCAGTCTTTTCTGCTGCTCATGTTTGTTGTTGTTTACAAGGGCGACAGCGAGAGACTTCAAACGTTGAGGGTCTAAATGTCACGGGGCGTCTACGGTTGTCAGGGAAGGTGTGCTGGTCGGCCAGTTCTCTGCTAGCCGAGGAGCGTGATTGGCTGGTCCTCAGCTGGCCAGAGCCATGGTGTCGATCACCTGCTCCAGCTTTCCGCGTAGCCGCTGTCTGCGCGACTGGTCGTCCTTCTGCAACGCTGAAAGGATCTGGACACAAATATGGAGAAAGATGATCAGTTCTTTATATCTTATTGCATGCAGCAAACTCATTAACACAAATGCTCTGTGGCTTATGTCAGAGTCTCTGTTAGTGATGGCATTTTAAACAGATGCTGACAGCATGGAGATGGTGGGCAGGTGTCTGGGTGAGCAGGATGTCCACAACTGCATGATCAAGGCCACTTGGAGAGTGGTGTGTGTGTTTTTGTGTGTGTCTGTTGGTGTTTTATTATGTGGGCCTTGAACAGGGCAGAGAGGAGCTTGTGCAAAAAGACTGTATGTATGTGTGCACTTGTCCTCTCTTACTGAAGTGTGTGTGTGTATCAGCAAACATTTTTGAGCGTGTACATTCACGCACGTGCATTTTTCTGTGTGCACGTGAGGTCAGGGCATGTGTCAGAGGGCGACTGCGATTGTGCAGCTGCCTACATCTGTATAATAGGCTGTAATGAAGGGGGGCATTTGGTTTGAATGGAGACACCTGCAGCCAGCCAGCTTAACCACTGTAATACTGCTGCTACGGAGGGACGGAGGGGAGGGAGGGAGGGAGGAGGGGAGGGAGGGAGGGAGGGAGGGAGGCTGGCTGAGACAACTTATCGGTCGCCACATAAAAGCGCGATAAAGCTGGGGAAGGCGGAGGTTGCAAAGGACACGGGGCTGTCCATCAGAAGCGGGAGGAGGGTGAAAGAGGAGGGGGGGTTATATGAACCGCGGTGACTCATGGGAGGGGGAAATTAAGGGATGGAGAGGATGGAGGATAATGAGGCAGTGAAGGAAAGAAGGAGGGATAAGGAGATGGAGGAAAGATTAAATAGCTTGGAGGGTGGGGGTGCGAGGGGGCTCTTTCAGTCATTTGGGTCTTAATGGGTTGGACGAGGGGGCATGGAACAGATTTAAGGCTAAATTATCAGTCCACTTAAACAAGGACATTTAGCGTGCACACTCTCACATGCACACACACGTTCGGCAGAAGCAAGTAACACACACATTATTTTACTAATTAATCCTGCCTCCTTCTCTTCTTTGAAAAACATGAGCAACGTACAGCTTGATCACATTAGCGAAAATAGTTCAATATTTGTCAAATACACTTATTTGCTTTGTTGCCGAGAGTTACATGAAATTCTATATTTGTTTCTTCTCTCTTTATTCAAGGGCTTGGGCTTTCAGTTTTAGGGTTATTCGTACGTATTGTTTTCAAGTTCAGATATTGTAATGCTTTCACTCAGATGAACCATGCTTGTGCTTAAATTTGCTGCGCTCCAACTTCAGCTCTTCTCCACACGCTGCCTCTGTGCTTGTGTTAAACATCCGCTCTCTGATTTCTCCTCAACTCTCAGATTTTTGGTAGGCAATGAATCTATCAAAACTCCCCAACCAATAGAATGCCAGGTGTATTGTTGACAAGTGAAACTGTGACCCTTGTTGTGGATGTGTTAGGTTTCTGTGCTGCACAGGCGATCAATTTAACCAGGTTCCTGCACTACCGCTCTCCAAAAAGGCATATCATCATCACTCCATCTGGCATTCTATTGGTTGGCTGTTTTGACAGAGTTGCTGCACAGAAAAATCGGAGGGCAGAAGTTTCTCTTACGCACAAAAGCAGCAAGTGGAGAAGAGCTAAAGCTGACGTGCAGCAAATCAAAAAACTACTCTCTTGAATAAAGGTACAAAAAAATACATTCATTTTTTATATCACTCTCATATGTGTATGTACGCTAAATTATGAAGCCATTGCAGGCAGATGGTGAGTTTGTCTGAGCACAGACTAAAAACAGGGAGGAGACCCTCAGCCTGGCTTGTGTCTAAAGGTAAAACAAAAAATCGACCTAGCAGCGCTTCTAAAGCTCAGTAATTAGCATGTTGTCTCTTGTTTGTTTAATCCCTACAAAAGCCTCATATTTAGCACAGAGAGGAGAATGGTTGGTTTGATCTTCTTCAGCAAAAAAATATCAAACTGCTCCTTTATCAGATAAACCACACACTTTGAGACGAAATGTGGAGTTTTAATCAGCCGGCAGCAGCTGTGGGACACTGTACATGTCGAGGGGGGGGAAATGAAAACCACATTAATTTAATGTGGCTCCGTTAGGTCTGTAATGTGTTGAGCTCATGCCTTAATGTGCATCCTAATGGTGATAATACCTTCCAGCCTGTACCACTGGTTATCAGTGTAATTGAATTAAAATGACCTCATGGTATTAGTCAAGGCAAGTGAGGAGGGTAGGGGGGGAGGTGGTTGGGAATCGACGGAGCCCACCTCGTCTTTGTATTTGATGATGTAGGAGTAGATCTCGTGCAGCGCAGACATGCTGTTGAACTGGCTGAGGTGCAGGCGGGACTGCTCTGCTAGGTATGCACTCATGTCCTGGTCGCTGATGGCCGGCATGCGGGAGATGTCAGAGTAATACCTGGAGGAGACATCAGGCAAACAGGTAAACATCAAGAAAACATCCGTATTACGTCCAAAAGCTTATACACTTATTTTATTCAAACAGAGTCTGAACATGAATATTCTGGTCATCCACAATTGCTTTTTGTTAAATTATTTTGAGCAGTGTAAGCTTTCCAGATGGGTTCTCTGTAGAACTCTTCATCTGTTGTGGCCTAAAAGGGTTCGGACAGGTTTGGCAAAAAGATAATATTAGAAAATCTGCAGCAGCCTCTCACAAAATAAAACATGTAGAACAAATCTACTAAGTTCTGTCAATTTAACATTAGCTGCTGCCTGAAAAGGTTGACTATTCTTTCCGGGTTCCATGTCCATGAGATTTTTTTACTTGAATTGATTACATGTGCTTGTCCACATTTCCATTCATACTAAAACGAGGGTCCGCACGGGTGTAGCGTTCCATGGTTGCGTACCTTATCCACATTCAATTCCATTCTATTCCAGTAGGTGGCGCTAATCTGCTATAAGGTTTGTTTGTCAAACGTCATTTATATCGAGATGACTAAAAATGGATACAGAAGGCCTTGCTTTACACATAAAACAAATATTAGTTATTTATGTGCAGTCCCTCATGTTGAGTGTTGACTTGCACCCACTGAGGTCCGTTCTGTCTGAGCAACAACCTTCACATTATTGACTCAGTGTTGTCGGCTGCAGCAGAGGAGCAAAAACTCCAGTAAATATGTAGCAGGCAGTGAATAGCACAGTAGATTGAGAATATATACCAATATTGAGTTGCACCTGAACCTGCCTGCAGGATCCATATCTAAACTATCTCAAGGTTTACTGCAGCAGGGCAGTCTGATGTTGAGAGTGGGTTAGGAGGCATGAGCGAAACGAGGTTTAACTGCACCCAATTAACCCTCTCCTATAAATCCCTATCTCTAACTCCAAATGCTCTCTGCAAGCCTCAGGACTTACTGTAGCACAGTCAAGCCTGTTGTTGTCCAAGTGCATGAGTGCTGCAGCGGCAAGAGGAGAAGGGCATTGCACTTTGGATATATCATTTAGTTTAGAGCCAACACTTGTTTTACACATGATTATCCCCATTTGGCAGATGATGTTCCCTGCCCTGCTCGCATTATATCTCGGTAAGTTCAGTATCAGAAATATCGGAACATCTATACATGCTGTTGAAGACCCGGCAAAGCAAATTGCCAAAGAGTGAAGGGTGTAGCAGTTCAGAGAAGATACTTAAGCCTTCTTCAGACATTAACCGTCCCTACAATTTGATCAGGACTTTCTCAGGAGTTTTCACATATTCCTCCTCTGATTGCTTAACACCAATTTAACCCAGAGCCAATCTTTGATTTCTAGAACCAGATAAAGTTCAACCTGTATTTTTGAGTGTTACAGCTGTTTTTAATCCTAATACCATGTTTATAACCTTGATCCCATTACTCCACGGCGCTTGTCACATTATCATTCTTCACCTTCCACACAAATTTCCCAATAGCCAGGCTCCCTCCTCTGCTCCACCACCACCACCACCCTCTCTCCTCCAGCCTCCGCTCCTCTGATGCCAACCTCCTGTCACCTCCACTCAGGACCAAGCACCAGACCTGGGGCGACAGAGGCTTTTTTGAAGCTGCTTCCTCCCACTGGAACCCTCTCTCCCAACCATTCAGAGGCTGCACTGACCTGCCAACCTTCAAAACATCGCTCAAAATTCACCTCTGCAGAACTGCTTTTATATGATCTATGATGTAATTCATATTTCTACGTATTTGCTTTTATTGGCTCTCCCTGGTTTTAACCTTGATGTAAAGTGTCAATAACACGATTAAAGGCACTTTATAAATATAATGTAATATTACTATTATTATTCCACCTGCTCATAAGTACAACAGAGTATTTTGTACTTGCCAATTTCTCCTTCGTCTGGATCCAAAAGCTTGAGATGATTAATCTCATTTTCTTGTGAGATAATAAGAAACCTCATTGAATCCATCATGCATAAATACAACATGTAATCAACGATACCTGTGTATTTAAACCACTATTAGACATCTCCTACACTAACGAAGAGGCAATTTAAATATTTTGTTATTTCTTAAACCCTTAATAAAGTATAATTTAAGAGGCTCCTCCACTATTATATTGTAATGCATGTTTTTCCCCCCTAATCTTATAACCTTTGTCTTGTAAAATTACAACTTTTTTCTTGTAGACACATTAATCTTGTTAAAATATGACTTTTTTTTAATTATTTTTTGTAATATCAGAACTTAGGTCATGTTATACTACCACTTTATTGTCAAAATCTTTAAGTGGCCCTAATACTACAAGTCGTACAAGGAACTAAATGAGTTTCTAGTTGAGTTTTGTGGATTTGCACGTCAGTTTGTCTGTGTTAAACTTTGACCTACCTCTCCACCCAGTTCTTGTAGTTGGGGATGTCTTTAGCGTAGAGAAGCTTATTCGAAGGTGAGTCTTTTCCCAGTTTGTGTTCTGAGGTTGAACAGGAGTCCATGAAGGTCTGGGCTACCACAGACAGACAGGCGTCCGTGATGCTGTTCTTGTGAATGTCAAACACAAACTGGGGGTTCTTGATCACGTTCACCCAGAAACGCAGAGGAAGACTGCAGAAGGTAAAGAAACACACAGTCAAGTTTACATGCAGTACATTATAACTGGTAAACGCCTGTATAACTATGCCCCTTGTGACAGGTATTTCACTGACTTTGTTAGAATTGTACTACTTAATTTTAATATCTGATAAGGGAATTGTGTACATTTAAACCTTGTGTTCATTGTAATCTCACTCAATAGGTGCCATGATCTCAGGTGATGTGTCAGTTGTGTGGTCAGATATGCTAAATGTTTTACAACAATCCTCTAAATGAACCATCAAATAAATGGGAATAAATAATGTATGAAAAATATCGCAGCACTAGTTCAAAGATGTTCTGAAGTCATCCAGTAAATTACGACCAAGCGTACAGTAACTATTTAACTCGTCTGTGCATTTTGCAGACTTGCATTCACTGATTTAATGACTTAAGTTTGAATAATTATTCACAGTAATATATACTTTCCAGGCATTAGCAGATGGGATGCAGAACACTATCATTATCACAACATTCTATTACATAACACACTCAGTTACAAGGCCATTTAAATACACTTTGGCCACTAATTACCACTGCCCATCAATAATTACTAAGCCCTCATAAACACTGTGCTCTTTAGGTAGTATGCACACTTGGAACACAGGTTATGGACAATCATCTGGTAAGAAAAACTTTGAGTGGTGTAAAACTCTGTATAACATACGGAAAATCGTAATGTTGAAATGACACAGTCTATGCTATTCCAGTGTAGAGCTGTACATTAATAAGTCAGAAAATGATAAATAATGTCAATCTAAATTCCAAAGGCCAAGGTGAGGAATAGTTTTGTTTTGTCCCCAAAACCTATTAATCAATCACATGATATCTTATATATTATGTTGAATCAATTACATATCACATAAAACAATTAAAAGCAACAAATCATCCCCATCTGAAAAGCTGGAAATAAACGTTTGCTATTTTCATTTGAAACATGATAACTTAAATAGTATGCGTTAAAGCCTTCATTGTATTTTAGGTTGCCATCTTGTAATTGTAACTGTAAATCCATGGCAATAGTTTGTTTCAATTGTTAAATGTAAAACGAGAGAGAGAGAGAGAAAACTATCTCACTAACCAGTTGCTCTTCCAAGTGTGTCGTACGTCGTAGTCATTGATCGAGTGTTTGTCGGCCTGCTCGTCCAGGAAGTCGAACATGTACTTGATGGCGAGGGGCAGCGCACTGCCTCTGTGTGCCGTGCTGAAGATGGTCTCAAACAGGTCGTCCACAAACTTCTGTAACGTACCCTGAGTGGTAGAGTGAGAAAAGTGACAAAACAAGAACATTAAATTATATTTCTTAGTTTTAATTCTAATTGTTTGGTGCCCATCTGAAACCGGCCTGTTGCTCTGTTCTCTGGTCCTGTGTTACTGCTCTGAAGCTACTTCAGGAATTATTCGTGAGTCACTTTTTATTGTTTCTGTGTTGCAGAGTGAAAACGTAGTGTTTATCCTACCTGGTTTATCTGCAGCTAAGATATTGTCAGTGTTTTTCATAAAATTAAAACTTAACGCCAAGATTTGAATTTAGCTATTCATTAATTGTATTTATAAATGTAACTGTATATTTAACTATGCCTGGTAATCAGTATTGTTCCATAAGAATGAGAGAACATTTTAGTTTTAGTGGAGCTTGAATGCCAGTCACAGTATACACACCAAAAGTTATGTTTCTGGTTTCCTGTGAACAAACACGTGGTCAAGATGGCTGCACTATGTCATTTAAGTATATATTTTCTCTAATATATTTAGACATTTTTACGATATTCTACTTAATAATGCAACCTTTATATTAGAGGTTCAGACAATAAGAAAATGTCAGTGAGAAGGCAGAGGCTGATTAATAACAGTGTGACAGTGCTGTGTGTCAGAATATAGTGAACTAGTTTGAGCCACTTGTGTGCACAGCCCCTGAATGGGCCATATGTTTGTATGTTTTCACTGGGAATGGTCCCACTGTGAATCACAGCAATAACTTATGCTTTGTTACTGCCTCGCTCTGGTCACTGAGCTGCAGAGAATCACAAACAGGAAGCCCAGCTCCTCGACTCGGACGCTCTCGTCCAATGACAACTCTTCAACATAAATGGGATTGAATTTCCTTAAACAACACATTTGTTTCCCGGACTTCTCCGGCTGGCTGAATCTATTACTGCAGAAATGTTTGGGGATCACATTTAGTCAGCCTTCCTGAAATGGAACAGGAATGAATTCTGTCCCAGTTAAGGATCAAAGTGCTGAGATGTGCATAGATGAGACATCCGGGCAGGCAGACGCACATAGACAAGGACAAGATGAGCTACTCAATTATATTTGCCTCTCTGTTTTTTCATCACGCGTGGCCAAATCTTCAATCCCTCAACAAATTACCTGTCTCCTGACACCTCCTGTATCTGCCTCTCTGCACCACAAGCCCACCTTTTATTAATCTGTTTTTTCTTATTACCAGTGGAAATTGAAAAGCCGACTCGCTTGTAACAGCTGCCCATTGCTCTGTCCCCCCCCCCGTATGATTAGGAGACATAGAACTGAGAGACACAAGGAAATACAGCTGGATTGTCTCTGAGACGTAGAGGATTATATGTATGTGTGTGTGAGTGGGTGAGTTGTGATGGTTACGGTTACAGTTATGAGCCATGGAATAAATGTCATCCATGAGTGTCCTCACAAGGATAGAAGTACAGGCTTGTGTGTCTAAATACACAGAGGGTCCATTGGTAAACTGTTTGGTTTGCACAAATCAAAAAAAATAAAAGGCTTTGTCAATCAAGTAAATGCACTAAAATACTGCTATCTATCACCACCCATCAATCATGATGTTATGCACATAATAAATGCTTCACTGGCTCTGGTTAGATTTGGTAAAATGCTTTAGTACAAGTCTCCTAAATGTGGTTTATTGATGAAGCTGACTCCAAACCGATCTCAACTGAAGATCTTTACTGGCCAGTCCTGTTAAGCTGCTTTCAGACATCACTGAACTCCAAGCCGATTGTGAGAACACAATTGTCCCAGTGAGAGGCTCTACACTTTCTCTGGAGTTTCTCCTGCTGGCCCCCAGGTAAAACACTCAGATAATAGCAGAGTGAGCCACTGTGAGAACACAGCTGGAGATCCTCTGACGGATTCTGCTGTGTCCATAATCATATCTGGGGGCTTGTCTTAAAAGCCGATGCTGTTGTCGGTATGTGAAGGTTTTGGGATGTTACTACTGTTGTACCTTTGTGGGCTGTAGTGGTTTGAGTTGTGGCAGTGTGCTGCTCGTTGTGTGGAGTGGCCTCCTCTAAGGTTACTATGCGTGTTTACTTTGTTGCGCTGTAACACTTTGTTTGCATAGTGATCTTTTGTGGATTCTCAATTTTGCTGTCCCTGTTACTTTGTAGCACTTGGTTAGCACAGTTAGCCCGACAGTGCCGCGTGTGTGCGTTTGTTTTTTTGGCCATAAAACTTGGTGTGCACACTCGTTGTTAGTGTGCATAATACAACGCTGACGCATTATATTTGGATTGACAATGAAACTTTGTGTGCAGAGCTGAGGGGGAGTTGTATATTTGTGGTTTTGGTGTAATAATCACTTTGCACATTGGTTTCCCTGCGTAATGATGGAGTTCGATTAGGAGGATTTTCTGAGCAACCCTAGGCATGAGTTGTATGAGAAATGTACTAAGGATAATCTCCAATTCATTGCAAGGAAATTAGATATTACTATCACAAGGCAAGAAGCTGTCGTCTGCTTTGGTTGAGAGGAGATTGCTTTCAGCTGGTGAAGCCGCGAAGGGTGGAGTTGCTTCTACCAAGTGAGAGGAGGCGGGTTTGGATGAACAGCTGACATTGAAAGAGATTGAGTTGGAGTTGCGTCGGCTTGATTTGAGAGGGATAGAAATTACCAGTAGTCTTGAGCTGAGAAATCTTGAAAAAAAAAGTTGGTCCAAAGATATTTGGACACTTTTATGGCAGACCGTACTTACGGGTAAAGTCCAGGAGGTTTATGCAGCGTTGCCTCCTAAGAAGAGCCTTGATTATGAGAACGTTAAAGCTGGTATTTTGGGATCATCTGAACTTGTGCCAGAGGCTTATCGTCAGAAGTTCTGCAAATACAGAAAACTTGAGTCTCAAACCGATTTCTAGTTTACTCTCCAGAAAGAGGCATTATTTGACAGGTGTCAAAACGTTGAGTGATCTTAAAACCTTTTGGCTCTTGGAGGGGTTTAAAAGCTGCTTGGCTGAGAGGGCTTCCACTTCCCTGAATGAGCAGAACACTCTCAAATATTCAGATGCTGCGATTATTGCGGATGAATATGTTCTCACTCACAAATCTGTGTCTGGTGAAAAGGTTGCACCCTCGGTTTAATGATAGTGGTTCAGGTAACGGCTCGACTTCCTTTGTGGTGCTGGCTTATGTCAGTGTTTCCAGTGGGGCCTGAGGGGAGATCCACTAGATAGAGCCGAGTTTGTTTTCATTGTAAAAAACGGGGACATATCAATGAAACTTTTCATGCTTTGCAGATGAAAAGCCAGTAAGCCAGGTGGTGCCGTGGTTGATGTTAGCCCTGGTAAAAAAAATCTATGGCACAAGAGCAGCTGGCCGACAGTGTGGCATCCAACACGGCAACTGTCAGTTCTGTCATTGCCTTTGTGGAGCTGTCCAGTGCTGAAGGGGTTTGCCCTGCTGTGCCCTTTGCTGTCTGTGTGTGTGTGTGTGAGAGAGTGTGTGGTGGTGGTGGTGAGGGGAGCTCTAGAAGTTATTTTCTTGGTTAACACCCTGATAATTCTGATCATTTCTGAATTCTGCAACTTCTGCATTCACCCCTCGTGGATGGTCCAGATGTTCCCAGTTTTCTTTTCTTATTGTCCCGGCCTCTATTCGTTTATTCTTCGTTTTGTTAAAAAAACTCTTTGTTTTAGTCGTGACTCCAGCGTGGTGTCCTCTTTTTATGTTGCAGTCACAGTGTTGAGCCAAAGTAAATTTACGAGGCTTTGGCTGCAACAGGACCCAATTGTGCTTTCGAGTCTGACTACTTTGCTGGACAACCACTCCCTCCGCTCCCTGGCAATTTCCTATGTGGTGTGTCTTGAGACCCGGAAAAGTCCACACAATTGGTTCCGGCCTTTTCTCCTTTCTGAAAACGGCTTTACTTGCTTTCCTGTTCCAAGTTTCAGTTTTCCTCTAGTAGATTACAAGCAGTAATTTTGCTGAAACTGCTCTGCTATTAACTATAGCTACAGGATGCTAGTTGAAATTAGAACAGCAAAGAGACCACAAGATCAGTTTCTACCTCGAAGTAATGATTTAATTATACATTCGAACATCAATTTTTTAAAGTAATACTTGAAGTTTGTATACCATCCAGACGCTTCTCCTTTGAGATGTACTTGTGTTCTGGACAATGCCTCTGAAAGCTTACAGCTGGACAAACATTCCGCCAAATGCTTAATGGAAATTTAAAATGTATATAATTTACCTTTCTAGGATTTTAAGACCCCTCAAGGACAGTCAGTGTGAGTACTTTCCTCCACATCTACAACCTTAAAGGTTCCATTAGTCTGAGTTTTAGTGTTGGGTTTGAATGTCACTCAGTTCTTCTAAGTGCTGTTTGAGAAAATAACAACACACAGATGTGCAGGTTCCTCCCCTGCGTCTTACTTTTGTGGCAAGCAGCCTGGTCAGGTAGATCTCAGAGACCATCTTGCTTCCCCGGTCGCCCTCTCTCTGGTCCGAGTGGTCGTGGTTCTTCACCAGATGCCACAGTTTGGTGCCACTCTCCAGGTCGGGCGTGATCATGGGTGTTCTGGATCGTAGGCTGTCTGGACTGCTGGCTGTCCTCAGCATACTCTCTAAATCCACACACACAAGACAGATTGATTATTTCAGCTTTATGTCAGCTTCCTTTTGAAACCGTGATGCAGTGAATGCAAAAGGGCTAATTTGCCTTGTTAGGGCCATTTTACCAGACCAGTAAATACCCCCAAACACACTTGAATATCTCTCCCCCACCATTTCTCTCTGTGTTGCTTTCATTATTCATGGTGTGGGTGTCAGAGTTGATTAGAGTGAAGCAAAGAGATGCATATCTATGACCATTCCATTAAGGGTTGAGAGAGAGGGAGGAAGGAACAAGGGAGGTGCACAGGGGGGGAGATGAATATCTGCTGAGTAGCTCCCATCCTGGGGGAAGGAGGGAATATGGAATGGATGGATGATAGATAAAAGAGAAAAATGTTGATGCGGGAAAGGACGTGAAGAGGAGTGGAGGGAGGGAATGTGGGGAGATGAAGGGGGGGGGGGGGGGGGTAAATGGACACAAAGACTAAACATCTGGGGGGAGAGAGGGGTGAAATGGAGAGTAATGGGGGAGCACAGGATAGAACAGTGAATGAGGCTGAGTGGGATGGTGCTAGTGCCAGCGGGATGCGGAGTGGCTCTGATACCAAACCTATCATTGCTGCTGGTGGCTGACATTAACGCACACGCACGTGCGCACGCGCACACACACACACACACACACATACACGCACACACACACACACACACACACACACACACACAAACACACACACACACAAAAGCAAAAGCAAGGTGTGACACTGATCCATGGGCTGTTTTTAAAGATGGATGATGCCCTTCCACTTCCTCAAACTATCAGGAAATTAAGCCAAAATATCCCAGATGAACGCTGCAATCTGTGCAGTAGTGATCAGGGGGTGGAGCTGTGGTAATGACGTCCCGCTGATAGACATAGTCGACCAATCAGAATCAACTATTAGTCCCGACATTTCAAAATGATAATTAGACATGCGTCAATGTAATAACAACTACCTAAAATGACGGACACCAACTTTGAGAAAAAAATATTTGACATGTACAGAGGCAAATATAATTAGGTAGCTCATAATTTGTTTAATGCAGATTATCATCTTATTGAGATCTAAATATGGAACAACCTATTATATCAAATCATGTTCTGGACAACAGTAACATTTGCAAATCTAAAGATACATGATAACCTGGGCGAGGGTCCTTTCCCTGCTCCAAGCCAAGTTTGGTCAGAGACAAAGCATTACACTTCACTCACCAAGGAAAACACCTGCTGCAGGAGAGAGGGAGTGATAGCTATGCTCTGGCGAATTCCAAAAACGGCGAGCTGAGCAGGAAAGGGAGGTCAAAATAATTCACTGAGCCACAGCAGTAGAGGAAGATAAGACACGGCACACAGCACAGCATGCACACACTCCCTTACGGTGGAATTAAATATGTACACGCAATGGGAGTCCAACAACCTCATGAATTAGAAGAGAGTCTAAACATACGCCAGACTGCAGGAAGAGTTTACAGCAGGGGCTTCGTTGTTCACAGCAGAAAAACATTTCTTCATGCTGGTCAACAATCACACGAAGAGCTGATCTTTATGATAACCTCATGAATTTCAGTGGACCATTACCTTCTCTATTGGCTGTCCGTGTGTGTGTGTGTGTGTATGTGTGTGTCTGTGTATGTGCATGTGTGTCACTATCTGCGTCACTTATTGATTGAGCTTGCTGAAACACCGTCATGAATTGCCTCAGCCTAGTTTAACCAAACTCTGTGAGCTGACTTGAAAACTATAAATTGATTATTCAAACAGCAGTCGTGTAGGAATGATTTGTCCAAAGCTTCTTGGTAACTTTAAGTGGTTTTCATTGTACAAATGTCAATATGAAAGGTGGAGGTGAAAAAAGCCACCTTCATATACGATGTCATTGTACAATGAGCTGCTTTCGAGCCTTTTACAGACGGGCTTTATACTCGAACGCCCATGTCTGAGTTGGCCACCGAAAATCCCACCGGAATTATTCTTCATGTCCTGCACTCTCTCCACAGGCTGTACTCCTCGAGTCTGACCAGGACAATCTTCTGCGGCATTATTCATATATGAAAGGAAATAATATTCCTAATTTTGTTGACGACCTCCACTTCTCTCTTTGTCTCTTCTGGGCTTATTTTTCTCCTGTTTTCAGATACCACAACCGTCACCAGAGTTAATTCAATATCAATGCCTAATCGAATTTCATATCATAGACAAACACAGGAAAAGGGGTTAATACCTTCAACAAAACCTTTTTCGTCTTTCTTTTTCCAATTTTTTTTTATCAGATGTATTTTTTAGATCAGCTTACCTTGGGACAACAGCAGAAATGTAAATGTTAAGATCATTTCCTACTGAGTAGCAGACAAGGTTCGAGCTTTATCTAACTACAGAGCCATTTATCTTCTCCATATTCAAATTTTCTAGTGAAGTATACAATATTGATGCTGGGCCTCTATCTGTTTATCTGACTGCCAGGGGTCCTCCCTTTCTCTGCCTCTCTTCTCTTCCACTCTGTCAGCTGGGATCGAGGTGTCTAATTTAATGCCTGTCATTTATGGACTGCTTGGAAATAGCCATGGAATAGCCTTGGCCCGGGCTGATAGGAGAGGATAAAAAGGATTGCCATTCACTCAGAGGGAGGCAGGGAAAAAAAAGAAAAAGAAATGCAGCCAATCATGGCAATGAAAAACAAAGAGAGAGAGAATGAAAGAGCAATGGAGGGTGCAGCGGGAGGAATGGGAATCATTGACAGAATGATTTAAATAGGATGAGGTGACGAGGAGAGTGTGAGCCGTACCGTATCTGCTGAGGCTCTTGGTGAAGGTGGACGAGTTGGAGATGTTGTAGGCAGAGTTCTGCTTTGGCACCAGAGCGATCACCGAGCCGTCCGTCACCTGCACAGACAGACACACAACAAAATACAGTATGAGAGCGGCTTAGCGCACAGCTCCTGCTCGTTCCTGTCTGCAGTGCATGCCGGTGCTCGTGTACCTGATAGTGAGCCAGTGTGTTGAGGCGCTTCCAGTCGTTGTCGATCTTAGTTGTGACATCTTCATCTTGCAGAATGATTCTGGCCATCCGACCTTGACGCCATTCTTCAGAAAAAAAGGATACGGAGGATTAGATAAACTTACACAAGTTGTCAGTTCTTAAGCTACACACAAATGCAACAAACAGTGAATAATATTTTCTTCATTTTCTTTATTCCTTAATCACAACTGTTGCAGGCTTTGAGTAATGGCATCGATGTATTTGTGAGGTGTTTGCAGTGTACTCATCCACTTCTTTGAACTGTAGTCACGACTGAAAGATGCTCAAATCAATATTTTCAAATGACCAATATCTTGTAGGCCTCTGCAGCTCCTCTTGGCTCCATAAAGCCTTAAAGAGGTTAGCTGCTCTCAGCTCATTATTTTGCTTTTCAATTTTTTTTTGACTATTGCTGATGAACATGTGGAGCATTTACAAAGCCACATGTTTTCCTCAGTAACTGGAACTAGAACAGGACTCCACATTAATGCACACTGTGTCTGCAGGATATGTAGGTGAGCAACGTAATAAGGTGATAATAAGCAAATGTTGTGTTCAAGGGTTTCTGCACTCTCCCAATGTGGTCAAAATATAATGAATTATTTCATATGTAATAACAATAATGTCAACTAAAATCTAGTCACCTGAGTTTGATTCACGTAAACATCCAACACATCTCTAGCTCTGTCACGACCACTGACATTAACCAGCAGTTCAGACAAGTGCACCAAACCATCATACTACAGCTAACTTGTACAAGTTGTGATTGTGTGTTTTGAGCGGAAGTGATAAAATCTGTGCAGGATTCATACATGCATGTGCAGCACTGTGCTTCTTACCCAGGTCCATATCAGAAGCCTTTGGCCTTTGTGAATAGGGGCTGCCCTTGTACACAGCATCGAGCAGCTTCTCTTTGACCTGAGTGATGGTGTCACAATTCAGACACTTGACCGTCACCTCTGCGGAATTCTCATTCTCTGGGTTTACACAGTGCAACGTCTGGCAGAAGGAAAAAAAACAAAAGGGAAGGAGACAAAATAAATTAGGTTGAAGCAGGAACACTGCAAGTTATATACAATAATATGAGGCTTTGCTCAAAGCTTTAGAGCTAACAGTAAACAAGGAATGACTTCAATGTGCATCATACTGAATCGGGAACTGTGCATAGACGTTGGACAAGTAAGGGCCCCTCTGTGTAAATTGTGGCCCCTTTATGGCCCCTGATGACGAAATTCACCACTGCAGTAGCTATATTATCATCCAGGCATTTTCCTGTTTGTAAAAATTAACTGAAAGTTCAACGAGGTTCATCTGTGTGGTTCCAATCCAGACCTGTAGTTCTTTTTTTGGACAGACAAAGTCAATAACACAGTACTAAGATCGGGCCAGTTTTCAGACAGATCCCATCCTCACTCCAAACATAACTGGTGCTGCGGCTTCATGTTTCCCCTGGACCAAATCCTGAAGCAACATTCCAAATCCATTCAGGGAAAAAGAGGCTCTGTCGTTTCTTACTGCTGATTACTTCCAGTTTGGTTTTAAAATCTTCATCTTTGTCAAATGTGACTGAAACGTAATGAGTCGTGCAGTGATTCAGATTGGATAGGACAGCCCCAGAACCCTGGAGACACAGTGAGTTTACTGACCAGTGTTTTGTAGTCAATCTGCTGCCTGATGAGCTTGTCCTCACTGAGGGAGTAGCGGGCTTCTCCTGTGATGGCGTCGATGGGTCCCTTCTCCATCTGCTGCTTCATGGCACAGTAAAGCATGAACAGAGGCTCCCCAGCACACTCCTACAGAGAGAGGGGGAAACAGAGGTTCTAGAGTCAGTCGTCCACCTTTCTTATTGTCTCTCATTTGAGTAACTGGTTCGGTGTAACCTGCCTGTTTGCTTTGTCTGTGTTAATACTGCTTGCAGCTTTCTTTCTCAAAAAGCTAAAGTGATGCTGAGTTGCAGCAAGTAAAGACAGACCCCTGAAACTGCGCCACCGCTGCTGCACAATGAGCTGTTCACCTGTTTATTCAAGGTTTACTGGAGCTGTTACCACAATCAATAGTCATTGTTGCTGTTGTAATTGACAACGTCACTTTGGTGGATGAGACCCAGCTGCCGCTACAGAGCACTGGTCGACTGTTTATTTAAAATGTATTAATGTTAAACATATCATGTGCCAAAAACACCAAATTCAACACTGCACTTTCTTGGAGCCAAAACAATACACATGTAGAGTGTGAAGCCGACGAGATAAACAGTCTAGTGGCTAGTAGCTAAGATATAAGACAAAGAACCACAAATGAGTAAGACCAAAGGTCTGATTAATTTTTTTTATTCATAAATAGAATATCCCTTATAGATCATCCTGAAAATGATTTTCTTAATTCATGACTCATCTCATGACCCTCTGCATTTATTATAATTTAATATCGATACATAAAATGTAATCTTCATGTACAGTGAGCTACTAAATGTTGGGAAGATTGGAGAAGTTTTACAGTTTGTCTCATTTCTGCTCTTCCTTTCTTTTGTTGTGGTGCTGAGTTCTTATGTAGGAGCTGTGGTAAATTAACTGAATGGATCTTTTCATTTGAATTTCCCTTCTCTCTTTCTCCTCTTACACCTGCCTCTCCGGGTTTAAAATCTGTAAATCAAATCATTAAGCTGAATTTCAAACCCAATTTTATCTGCTGATCAATATTTATAATTCTTAAAATGTACAATAACTTTATTTGATTATGTGACAGTATTATTTTGGTATAATTACCTATATAGTATCTATGTCTCTCTGTCTAATGCTTGTTGTGATGATGTAAGTGAAACTGGACCATGCATCTGTTTTTTTGTGCACATCTCTTTTCTCGAGCTTACCAGCCAAGCATTATTGGCACAATGGCAGAGGATGTAGGATACACCATGTTTATTTCATGTGATTTGTGGGCAGTGCTTTATAAAAGTTTTGCAATTTAAAATAACAAAAATAACAGGTTTGGCTATTTCTATGGGCATGTGCAAGTTATCTACTTTCTTTCTTGGTATCTACAGAGCTGGAACTCTCTAAGGTGCATTCCAGGTCAAACAGGACCCAGGTTTATAGTGCAAAAAAAAACAATTATAACCACCTTAACAGAGGCTATGAGTGAACAAGCACAGTAACATTATTAAATGTTCTATGGCAAGCATGTCATTCACATTTTGAGTCGAATGTCCAAAACCCTCCCACACCTCTTAACTTAGCATCTATCCTCCCTTTGTCTCCTCTTACTGAAGGATTATTAACGTCTCTGCACAGGGTCAGTATTTTCCATATGCGTCCACTGAGTCTGATACATTTAAATATTCTATTCAATTTGAAAGTTCGCTGCTGGATTTAAATGAAGTCGAGCAGTGGGGATGATTTTGTGGTCCTCTCACTGTTTCAAAAAAGAACATTTTGGGTCCATCCAATCCTGAGAAGCCATCAGGTACAAGGCGAATTTCATACTCTCCTCGTACCTGAAGCTGTGAAAATGATCCAGTTCACTTCCCATTCTATTTCAGTATGTCAGTGGCTCAGTTTGATTCACTCAGCACCGAGACCACATATCAAAAACCCAAAAACTAATTTCTGTGATGCAATCGAACCAGAACAACTTTCAGAAATGCCTTCAAAAGTGCAGCAAATCAAACCTGTTCCAAAATTTCTAATGATGGATGACACTTTCAGAGTTGGTGCACTGCTATTGACGCAGCTTGAGGTCGCATTTATTTTTAAATGTGCAAAAATTCTGGTCCAAAAAAATACAGTCATGGTGTGCAATGTATCAAATCTTTAAAAGCAGATATTAAAATGAGTAAGATATCGCATACTGTCAGACTCCGGCCTGTGAGTTGCAGATGTAAAAGAAGTAAAAAGGTAACGACAGAACTAAATATCTACAGCCAATAAGGCAAGATTGTACCAAGTTTTTTAATTCAGCAGTGGACATTCTAAATATCAGACCTTAAAGTTATGTCTCGCAACATGAAGGACACTGTGGTGTTACGTAAAACACTCTTTCGTCTTGCAGACTTAAATAGTGAAAGCAGCTGTTATATAAAGAACCTTTTCAGGTCTCCCGCATTTGTTTACATCCCAGAGTGAGTCTTATGTGACTAGACCCAGATGTTATAAATATGTTCCCCACTTCTCCCTCTATCAAAGACACTTGCCAATCAATACTGTCATTAGTCATCACTCGGCCCTAAAGGAAAACACTCCCGACCGAGGCAGCGGCAGTTTAGAGAGGGGAGAGAGGACACATCACAGCCAATACTCATCCAGACGAGAGTTTAATGATCGACTGTGCCGTGCTCAGGGAGATACTTCAGGCTGTGTGTGTGTGTGTGTGTGTGTGAGAGAGACAGAGCCAGTTGAGCAGAGGGAACCGTACAAATGTATCTGTTTCACCTTCAAGCGCACTCAACAAGTAGCTTTTTCTTTGTATCACGCATTCCTCCTTTTTCTCTGGCTTTTCCCCCTCTCTCCCTGTGATACCAATCTTCCACCCTTTACTTTTTATTTAATCTTCCCTCTCTCTTTCTCTCAAATTCTCTCACACAGTATTTTCTTCCTGCCTCTACCTTTGATATGATGCAAACATGTAGGATGTATGTGATGTTATCATAGATGTAGAAATGGACGAAACGACTGCTCCCCAAAAGAGAAGCCAAAGCGTCTCGATTGGTTGCTCGAGGTTGGCTGTACTATATAAAACTCACCTCCTACATATTAGTGGACAATGATTTTTTCTCAATGATGGTTTCTGTTATTTCAGGTAGTTCTTATGTGCTCATCTGTCCAGTAAATTGGATTTAAATTATTTGATAATGAAACAGAATGAAACGTGACTTCTATCTGTCAATGGGACCTTGCTACCACAGCTCCATCCCAGTGACAGAATGGTTAAATATTGGATCAAAAACTATTTGGTTATTCCTGCTGATGCTGAATTTGTCACTCTATCCACTAAGGTGGAGGTGGTTGTGGCTCAGGAGGTGGAGCAGATCATCCTCTACCATAACGTTGGTAATTTGATCCCTGAGTCCACGAGTCTGCTTGCCAAAGTGTCCTCGGGCCAGATATTGAACCCAAAATTGCCCCTGATGGCTATTGTGTAATAGAAAAAGGGGAGGATATATAATTGCTGTATGAATGTGTGGCTGAATGGGTGAATGCAATTTGTACCTTAAAGCGCTTTGAGTGGATCAATAAGACTAGAGAAGTGCTATATGAATACAGATGATTGACCATGTTTGTACAGAAGTGCTTTTGGGATGTTTGTAAAAGGAGAACAGTTTAGAAAAGAGTATGCTTGAAAATACATGTCAATCAATTCTTGTCAGCACAATGAAGACTTAAGACTGATGGAAATATATTTGTATGCTTTACTAATGTCAGATGAGTTTAATCACTTTGTTTTCCTCCTAATGTCTACCTTTAAAAGGCATCACCATAGAGTTTAATGTTTTCTCTTTTTGCCTTATTAGAATACAAGGATATGCATAATGCATCCGGGTGAGAAATACTGAATTTAGCAGAAATTGTTTTTGTTTACAAGAAATATTTCCTAACCTCTTAGGTTGGAAAAACACAAACCCACAGAAGGTTTCAGGAAAATTAACAAGTTGCTCTTACGTTATATTTAACAAAAAAATCTGATTAAGAAGGAAATATCACCTCACACATGAAGAGGTCAAAGCCTGAACTGTCATTGACCCACTGCAAATGGAAAATAGCTAAAGCTAGTTGATTGCTCACTAAATGTTGCTAGACGATGTAAAATTTGAATTAGCATATTTATGATGTCATCATGCCGCATGCAAGGACAAGCAAGGTGATGATCTGTTAAAACCAAAAATAGATTTTAATTAGACGATACCAAAGTGGAAGTGATATATCTCTCCTTACATTTGATCTCAGAACAAGCTTCTGTCTCATAAAATATCTAATATTGCCTCTGCATTCCTTTCGTACTTTACTGTCAACTTGTCATTCCTTTTTTCATTTGCCCCCCCCCCCCCCCCAACATTATTTTAGTTATTCACTATCAACATTAACTCAATAATTCCAGAAATCTGTTTCTGATATGTTCAATATGAATAAACTTTAAGAAAAAGAGAAAGAAAACCACAACAACCATCACCAAACAACAAGCAAACAGCCCATTCCAGAAACATAATTTCCAGTTAGAGGATTGTCTCCTTCCAATATCTTTTCTACTTTACTACCACTCTCTTTCTGTCGTTACTTGAACGCTGCCCCTCCTCCACTCTAGCTCCTCCTTTTACATTTGCTACACTAAACTGTCTCTGACTCTTTTCCTCCCACATCCTTTCCCCTCACTTCCTCCCTGCAACACTTCCTCCCTCCCTCGCTTCCTCCTAATTGTCGAGACTCCCTCTATTCTTCTTCCCTCTCCCCACCATCTCTATCCCCTTCTTCTCCTCCTCCCTCCCTCATTTTAATGCCATATGCTCTAAGGAACCTTGTTAGCATCTGGGCCAATTAGGTGGGTAGCTACTAACGAGACAGAGTGAGTATGCATCACACTGTTGTGCTCTTGCTTTGTCTTTCCGCCTTTGCTGCTCGGCTGCTGCGCGAGTTCCGACAAAAATTTGCGTTTCCTCCACACACCGCCGTCATTAGGGCTCCCTGATTGTATGCTGATATTTACATTTTGAGGATATAATGAGGAATTGCTGTTCAGGGAGATACATAGTCTCAGAGTCCTACATCACTAACACTCACTGGAAACCAAATCAGCAATGCATGAGTCAGGGACACTGTTTCCCTTATTTTCTAGCCAAATAAACCTAAAAGTAAAAGGGATTTAAGTAACAGTTTAGACGCATCATATATAGTTTGCTTGTACTAATGTAGGGCCCGTTCTAAATCTGCCTGTTCTCTTGTCTTGTGTTGATGCTCTGAAACTACTTCAGATGTATTCCTTGTTATTAGTGAGTCCTCCTCAAACAGTTCTACAATATAATGTAACTTTTTATTGTTTATGTGCTTGACTGAGTTTTTTAGAAACATCCTACCTGGTTTATCTGCAGTGAAGATATAATAGATATTTTAGTTTTTCATAAAATTAACTTGAATTGATTTGATCAAAATAAGCTGGTCGGCCAGTTTTGGTTCAACTCAACAAATTGCACCAAATTCAAAACCGCACTTCCTCGAGCCATTAAATATACACATGCAGAGTGTGAACACCGATAAAATGAAATCTTTGCACGTTACTAACAGACTATTGGGAAATTCGTTGGTGAATGTATTATATTCATACTTGTGTAACAACACAATCATCATAACTAGAGAATGACACAAAATTAATGTTATTTTCTCCCAACACTCAACATTAACTGAATGAACATTGGCCTAAAATGATCATGGTTTAGCTCTCATAATGGGATTAGGATTATAACGCCATATGAGGACAACTCAAAGTTTTGTAATTATAATGTGGAGAGGAGACGACAAACTATTGCGAGAGAGAGAAACGTCAGAAACCATTTCTATGAGCTGACTTTCTATAAGCGGCGAGTGACAGGGAAAAGGGACAGGAGACGGCAAGGATGAAGGGAAGGAGAGGAGGCGTGGGACGACAGCGCACCCCCCAGTAATGAAAATGACCTTAAGGCAGAGAGCGAGAGAGAGAGAGAGAGAGAGAGAGAGAGAGAGAGAGAGAGAGAGAGAGAGAGAGAGAGAGAGAGAGAGAGAGAGACGGCAGTAATAATGACAACAGAAATGACACTGATGAAAGAGACATCAGAAGGAGAGAAGCTGTAAGAACGACAGGAATATCAATGACGAGGATGTGTCAGGTACCAGACTGAAATTATGAGAGGTGAGAGAATCTGCGCACAAAAGAAAACAGACATTGTAACAACTGAGAGCAGAAGAAAGCTGCCGCAAGCCTTTGATTATCTTCTGTATGTGTAAAGCAAGGTAATATGCACTGGAAACAGGAAAACCCTTTTAATAACAACACTGAGATAAATCGCAGAAAGAACATAAGCCAGGGGAATTCAATAAAAAGCTCCCTAACACGAAGGCAGTGGAGATATATTTAAAATATTACACGATGTGTTCTTAATCCACTTTAGATTATGACTGTTTATTTAGAATTATGAAGATTGAATGATTATAGCGGGTTGTTGTTGTTCTTACCTTGAGGAACTTATACAGCAGAAATGTAAACCAGTTGGTCAGCATCTTCTCAGCCACAGACTCCGTTCTATTGCAGGGAGGAACATAAAGAAAAAAAAACATTAAAAGGAAAAGCTACAAATGAGTGAGTCACACAATCATAAAAACATTAATAATAAGTCTTACGACGTTTGTAAGATAGATCTAGGTAATTAAGTATTAATTAAAAGGACAATAAGGAGTTTGGTTGAGAAAAATGTCTATAAAAGAACTGGTCCACTAAAACAGATCAATACAAGACTCTTGTGACCCCATTAAGCGAGGTCAAGGCCTCAGTGCAGACATGAATGTGACAGGAGTCATTTGAAGGCTTTTCTTGGCCCTCAGGCCTTTTTGCCGCCAAGTTGTTGCCATGATTTCCTTTGCTTTTGATCATATGACCCTGGTAAATGGTAAATAATTATTTATAAATACCGGGATCAATAAAGTGTCATTCCATCCATCCATCTGTTTGTCTATTAGTTAGCAGCATTGAACCAAAGCTACTGGATGGATTGCCATGCAGCTAAAAGGATGCTGTATGGGTCACAGAAGAACCCATTCAATTTTGGGGCAGCTCCAGATCAGGGAGGTGGAATGATGCAGAGATCTGTATAGTAACGATCAGGCATATGTTCAATGCTAATAACTATGAACAGATCTGGATATAATCCGAATGTATCCGACATGTATTTGCCATATTGCAGTGATTCTGACTGTGCTACAACCCCTGGTTATGTTTTTTGTTTCCACATCAGTGAAGCTGACAGAAGCTTTACTTCCCTGCCTCATTTGTGGAGTGAGAGATCTTTAAAGAAGTCCAAAACTTCTATGGCTCTTGCAGCAGTTCTCTTTCTATATTAGCCTTATGTGATGCCGTGTGACGGATGATAATGAGAAAAATAGATTTGTCAATGGACAGTTTAATGAGCAGTGGATCTATGCTGTGGCCAGTTGTTACAGCAGGTTGCTAAAAAGGAACAATACAAATCACTATCAGACTCATTCAGAATAAACATTTAACAATATCTAGTTTCTATGGTAGCACGTACACTAGGATTTGGTTTGTGGGTTTATTTGTAATAATCTTGTTTGCCCTCATACCTAGTCTTTGTTGACAGCAAAAGTTTTAAACTGGTTCAAGTTAATGGATTGAGATGAGATGTGAAACATCTTATTAAAATTGGAACATGTCCAGTATCCAGTCTACAGTTTATCCCTGTCTCTCCACGTCTTCCTCACCTCCGGAGCAGCAGTTTGGGATGGTTTTTGCTCTCCAGGTTTCTGTCGATCAGGTCGGACAGCAGCTGTTTCAGGACTCCAGTGGCGTACTCCATCTCCCCCTGCAGGGCCGTCATGATCAGAGAAGCCACGTTGCCTCTGTCTCGCATTGAGAATGACCTGGAAACACATTGACACTCTCGATGAGACTGTTCCACAAACGTTCCTGACAGCTTTTGTTGGGTCACATCCAAAACTGCTCATAAAAACACAGCATCATGTAACATATACTGCAATGAACGCACCATAGATTTAAACATATAACCTTGCTGTAATAGTTGTAAACCTACTATAGTGACATTTTTGCATTTACATGATCCTGTTCCCAAAACTGGGAATCTGCTCTGATCTATATTTTGATATTAAATGCTCTTATTTTGCTTTTGCATTTCTTTTGAAAAGTGGCAGACATTGTTTATTCACGTTGTTGAAAGTTGGGGAAAACATGTTAATAACGACATATTTAGATGTGTGGGAACAAAATCTAATTTGATGGATTGCATGATTTTTGTAGCTGTTCATGTTTCCTTAGGTGAGATTCCTACCATAAGCCTCAAGGGGTTTATTTGATCTCACCTGCACATTACATGTTTGTTTTTTTACTTTTGTTATTTTAATCCCATTGTTTGTTTGTACAAATAAATTCATCAAATCAAATCAATAAGGAGAGGAACTGTGATACCTTTGTGCCTCCAGGGTTCGTATGAAAGTCAACAGGAAGTGCTTCTTGGTCAGCAGCTGGCCAAACAGCGTCAGTGCCTTCTCAACATTCGCCTGAACCTGAAGAAACACACAGAGACAGACAAGTTAGAACAGAAACCACAAAGACCTTCTCTATATATCAACATTCCTGATTGTTATTGCTGTATAGCTACTGAGGTACAGAGACAAAGTACCACATGCATTCATCGATCTCTGCTAAGGCATTGCCATGTGTAAAAAAAAGATTGTGTTCTCCATTCTGCTTATTATTTGACCTCTGCAATGCAATAATTTATGCAAATGCTTATTATTTATTGGCTCAGTCCCTCTGAGTGTTTTCTTGCCACTTTGCTGAATCAGCTTTTATTTCCGATACGTGAAAGCTCTACAATGAATCTTTGAGCAACACGTCAACACCCCGCTGTCAGTGGGAAACTCTCGACTTTGTATCTGTTCAATCAGCCCAATGTCAGAGATCTTCTTCTGTCTGGGAAGAAGCAAGGGGGGGAGCATGGCAGGACGGTTTTCGTCAGCATTGGTGTCAGAGGTGCACCCTGCTTGTTCCAGTGGCTGGCACCTGTCACTACTCATCAACAGCACGCTAAACCCCCCAAAGACGCCTCGCTGTCTCTCACTGTCTCCGTCTTCCTCAGCGCTCTAATCCCCCCCCCTCACATTTATTGTTGACTGTTTCACATCACTGGTCTTTCATCCATTTTAATTTCTCCTCCTCTTTGTCATTGTGGGGCTCTGTCTCACACACACACACACACACACACACACACACACACACACACACACACACACGCACACACACACACAGACACACCATTTCATTCTCCCCTCTTTCTCTCGCTCTCTATTGTCATCCTTTTGTGCCACTATAACGTCTTTTCTCTCTCTCATTCGATGTGCCAATATAAAGTGTCTGGGCCTCGCTCTAAAGGGCTAAATGAGATTCTCGGGCCTCCAGGGTGGAAAACTCAGTGTGATGTGAATGTGTGTTAGAAGAGAGTCGGAGCAATGAGATGAGAGACGCATGTACATACAGTACAGTCCTGCAGACAGCAGAGTCTTTACTGAATTTCAAGAAGGGCATATCCAGCTATCCACAAAGCCGCGTACGTTTGTGATGTCCTGTGTGTGTGTGTGTGTGTGTGTGTGTGTGTGTGTGTGTGTGTGAAAGAGAGACTAAAACTGGTGTGTAGCGTGGCTGTCCAGATTAGAGGAGAGAGCAGTCACACAGAGCAATAAGACTAGGAGCATTGGTTTGCACAGGCCATTGGATTAAGCCAGCAATCCCTGTGGGAAATATAGAGGGAGAAAGACGGAAGTCTAGACTTAACCATCAAACACGTAAGATCCCTTCACATCTGTGCCCGCCTACAATTGAGTGAGGAAATGTACAGACAGGAGAGCGGAGCCGGAGAATCTGACTTTTTCATGGCAGAAGTAGAAAGATTCTTTTAAATTCAGAGGCTGTTCCTGTCTCCTGGTTCTGTGCTGCCTGTCTCTCCTGCGCAGAAATTCTCCCTAACTCTGCCTGGACAGCTTCACCTCTCTGTAGTCCTTCCTAAATTAAGTATTTAGATTATATATCATTGAGATACTAATGTGTTTTTTGATGAAATACACTATTGGGGAATTTAAAATCACATTTAATTACAAAATTGATAAAACAATCTGCATTTATGGGTTGAATATGGCCAACAATGACTCCTCCTGTTTCAAAACATCTTGCATCTTATGCTTATGTAGAGTCAACCATTTTGGACATCTCTACATATTGACATTCATGCATAAATCAAAAATGTAACACTGCCGGTGGTTTGAATGGCTCAGAGCCATCGCGGTCCTCAGACACAGTTGCTTCAGCACCGGCCGCCTACGTTTCAATTTCTGTCACAAAAATGTGAGTGATGCAACTGGAGTTGTCGCTCACAGGAAGACAACCTAGATAAGCCAAAGCTTATAAGGTTGAAGTTGAATTCGAAGTTAAACCCTCAATCACCTTTAAATATAAACATTAACTGACAATGACACTGTCTAAGAGACAATGGACACGCCTGCATTTTTCTGCCTCAACACTCAATCTCTTCAAACGTACTGCAGATCTACACAGTGATTACCATCCATAAATACATCTTTAGAAGTTGTGCAAGTGTAAGTAAGTAGCTGGACTTTTTTCAACTCTCATCCAATCTTCAGAAATTCTCCTTGTATTTTGTATGTCTGCATTTTTGCAAATGTCTTTGTTAGTTTTTCATTCCCAGTTGTATTTTGAAGACTTCCTTCATGTGTCTCTCTAGTTGTTCTCCCTCTGTGTCTTTTGTTTCCTCCACATTTATTACCAGCCTTGCTTATTCATGTCTTCTGAGCTAATGTTTTTAAATCCTGTGTTTCCTGTTGTTCATCGTCAGTTCGTCTGTTAACACCTCTGGATTTTCTGCGTCTTTCAGTTTCCCCGTGTTTGCTGGTTTGTAGCTTTTGAGTTTGCATGTATACACGCTTTATTGATGCATTTCAGTTTTCCTTGACGATGTTTAGGTTGTATCTGTTTTTTGTAGACAATAAAAATAAATGCAGAACTAATAACAGATTCTAAATGTTTAAATTATTTACATAACTGTAAATGTTGAAAGCCTAATTAAATCTAAAATAGGGTTTGAAAGGATTTAGATCTGATAAGTTTAATACAAGAGTCATGGTCTAAATAAATACTGAACCTAGAATACATTACTTCACAAAGGTTCATATTTGTCTGTTAAAGCAGTAAAGCAAATAAATTGACGTAACGTTTGAGTCTGAGTAGATTTACTCCTCTGCTACCTTCCTGCTGGAGAACACTATCTAATTACTCTGTAGTCTTTCAAGTTAAGTTATAGCTTTATAGTGTCCACTGGAAACCATAATTTACTTTTTTTAGGATTATCCTTTTGTGTAAGTAATCACTTATGTTCCCCCTCGCCAAAAATAGCAGAGGATAAATCACTAAATTCACAAATGGCAACTATAAAAGCCCAGAGGACTTTTTGTCTTTCTATTTTTTCATAGGAATATAAATCCACTCTCTGGATTAGAACGATTAAATGAAGCTGTAAAAGGTCAAACAAATTATTCCTCGACTTCAAAAAGTCAGCGCTCCAATCAAAGTCAATGGAGCGGCACAGGATTCTACATCTTAATGATACTGCTGATTACAAACTTGGCTCGGGCTCTTTAGCTTTGGAGGAGCGTTGTCTCTGTTGACGTACCATTAATTCCACTTCCCTCGGCAGTATAAGATGTCTTTCTAAATCCGCTGCATCTCAATTCAGCAGGGTAGTCGTATGTACTCGCTTAATTAATAAATTAACAACTATCTATAATACGAGTCACAATCCTATAGTAACTGTGGATCTTATCTCTCCCTCTCTGTTCTAATCCTCTTCTTATCTTTGCCCTCATCGTTTGCTACACTCACAATCCTTTCTTACATCTCTTTAATCTTCAAATTCTGGTTATTCTTACTTTAAAACTCCACTTCTAGACATCATGAGAACAGAACGTGCGTCTGTCCCACGAGAATTGACTAATGAGGCTACTTAGGTGCCCGAAAAGTCCCCCGCATTCATTGAGACAAGGTGAATATATTAAGATACAGTAGGTGATATGTAGGCTATGCGATCGCTTTAAGGTGAACCATGTGTGGAGTTCTTCTTGCCTCAAATTTTTTTCTGAGTTGCCAGTCTTTGATAAAACCTGTCATGTGATAATGGCTACCGAAGTATTAGGCTGTAAAGCCAGAAGGACATTTTTATGCTTTTAAATCCAAATTTCAAAGTACTTCTCCGAAATACTTCTCTGGATTTAACTTCTCGTCGCAGCTATAAGCAACCACCACGTCTCTACTTCGGACATTAGTGGCCTAGTATTGGGTTCTACTGCGATTGATTATTCATGTTTAGTTGGTATCCTTTTCAAGTTCAGTTGGTGGTGTACTGACCCGTACCTCCATCTCCTTGAGCACGGGGTGGTCCTCGATCCCGGGGAACAGGACCCTCATCGCATACGTCCGATAGTCAAGGAATGGGATCCCAGCCCCGTCCAGCTCCTGGGTCAGCTCATGGATGTCGGTCTGAAGCTCAGCAAAAGCTACAAAAAAAAGGGAGTAACAGGATAAAGGACGGTTATGGATTGGATTTGGAACTTGCTTGCAGATCTTTTAAAAGTGACTATGCAAACTCCTATAGGCTGAGTCACATCAGCATCCAAAACGATGGAGTTCTGTGGTGGTGACATTAATTAGTTTCAGGGACATCAGTATGTTGACATGAATCCTTACTCTGAGGTCAACCGTGGTGACCTTTAACATGTGAAGTTGTTTTATTGACCGATGGCAAAGGGTCTTGTTGTTTGAGGGAACTAAAAGCTGGAGCATAGGGAGAGAGCTAGTCCAGGCTGTCCTACTGAGCTGCTCTGCTCTAATCATGTGACATGTCTCACTCTCCACAAGCCTCTACAACACAAAACCTCCCAATTTGGTAGCCTCTTTGAGCTGCAAAGATTTTTCATCTCTTCTTTTACCACACCAGCATCCACCTGCAGACTGCGGCAGGGGGGGTTACACATACTTGCTCATCTCTCCCCATTATGTAATCATATCATGGGAATAATGAAGTAGAAGCATAGAGGTCAGAAACTCAAAATTTGTATTAATCTTTTGTTTAAGCACTTCATTCCTTGTCATTATAAACTCCGGTGTTGATCGAGGGTGTTTGTAGACGACGTGCTGCCTCTGTGACGCAACTTATCACAAGAGGCTTCATTTTTACCTGCCAGTGAACACCTTCTGCTAGAATGACCTAGTTATTAAGCTCCTGAAATTAACAATTTGAAATGGAGCGAAAATAAAACTTATATAAACGTAGGAATAAAAAGTATCAAATACTCTCAAATATGCTGAAAAATTCGGGGGAGTTCCAGGGGTTATTTAATCTGATCCTAGATGGCTGCAGCACAGACACAGAGCTGAGCTTTCTTCTGCTTTCTGTCAATGTTTTTTATTCTACTATTATTTGCATTTGAGCTTTTGATAGGATGCTGCAACAGCCTTTCTTTTTCTGTCTCTTTGGCAAACGAACAACAACAATAAATCTGGCATTGTTTTTATTTACAGCCACTGTGGAAGCATCTTCATAGTGTGCTGCTACATTCTCCTTGTTATATGGTGTCTCTGACGTACCTCGTCTACCAACAGCAGAATTCTGTTTCCATTCCAGACATTATATTATTATCTTTCATAAATTATAAATACACTAGATTATTGTTGCAGTCTATTTTTATTTCTTATCTAAAATACATCAAACTGTGTTTGGTAATGTCCAAGTCAGTTGCTCCAAAGGTTATCTGAAATTTTAACTTTCGCCACGCTAGCTAAATGTAGGATAATGTCCAACTTAGCCATTGTGAGAAAGCAGCAGTATATCCATATGTAGGGATAAAAGCAGTAAAAAAAAAAAAAAAAAAAAAAAAAAAATATATATATATATATATATATATAAAGGCCTATGTTAGTGAGAGTGTGAAATAGGGAAACGTTAAGGGCCATGTTGGAACCTGTGCACTATAGGTAAGGTAGCGGTAGCCCATGCTTGAATCCTAAAGTGACAACTTTATCTATCTTGATGTCATCAATCTGTAACACTTGAGATCCCATGTAATTAAAAGCAGAGGGTAATTCTGTAATGCTTCACCAATGGCACTGATTACAAAGATGGACGGTGGACATAAGAATCACAAACCAAGACTGCACTGACAGTGTGTGACAGCCCTGTAAACAGGATGTATGTGTCAGATGAGGAACCTGCCTGACACAAATAAGGAGAGGTACTGTTGACAGACACCAACAGTGCATCACTTCAGGTACAGTGTCTGCATCTTTAACAAGGGGCTAGACAGTTAGGCTTAAAAATAAACACCATAATGAGGATAGAGTCCCACAAAGGCAATAAATGAGAAGTAAAACGCAGACTAGACAGAACCATGAGGGGAATACAGGGATAGACAGCCATTAAAGCACAATAACCCACCCAGGATCAGCTAGTCACTTCATTTTAGTCACGGATATGTAGAGAAAGCAACGGGAAAAAGCCAGTTTACGTGTCAGTCTGACTTTAATTTTTTCAAAAAATAAATCTGGATGTGACAATTAGGCGAAAAATCCACTGAAAGAAGAGGCTGAACATGTCTGGAACTGAATTTCTCCAAGTGTGACTTAACTTCAGTAAATTCAATCTTTGTCAAAAAAGACTTGAGCACAATGAGATGAAAAAGGGAAAAGCGGCCTGGGGAGAGAAAGCAGAAAAAGGAAACACAAAACAAAGTTCCTGGAAGACAATTAATTGCATGAGTGGATAATTATTAAAAGAGCGACGGATGAGTTTTCATGCATAATTTCCCCCAGCTGTAATTGGCCTGCTTGGTCCACAACAGAGAATGACAGGGGGATAAAGCGGAGGAGATGAAGGAAAGATGAGGGGAAGAAAAAGAAGAAAGGAGAGGAAAAAAGATCATGAGGGTCAGAAGCGAGGATGGGAGGACAGACAGGAAAGGGAATCCAGGGGATAGAGGACATAAGTGAAGGGGACTAAGAAGTGCGAAAGATTAGGAGGTAAAAGGTCAGAAATGAGAAGACGTGGAAAGTACAGTAGAGTCGTGGAGAAAGAGGCAGAGTAGAAAAGGCAGAATGGGAGAGACAGAGGAGAGGGATGTTAAGAAGATGAGAAAAAGAGAAGGATGGAGAAGAGGAAAGGGATTGTTCGATATTCGGGAACATGCTTTCTCTCCTGTCGGTTATCTTCTCCACTTCCCTCTGTCATCTTGTGTTTCACCTGTTCCTCTATTCTCTAACCAATCTTTCATCTATTACTTAAATAAGTAAATGGTTTAAGCTATAAAGGGTCTGGTAATAATAGAGACAGAAACACTGCAGCACATCAGGATTCATAAAATTAGATTTATAGCCAGACTTTATGTCTTTAGCCATTGTGGCCATTTCCCAAAATGTCACTTTTTTTCTGAGTCAGTCCCAGACATAACCTGAGTGAGACCATGTACAACAAGCAGAGCAATGGGTGTACTGGTGTGTTTATCACTCTAAAATACCAACCATTTCAAATTCAATAAATTAGTTTTATTTCTGCGGAAATTATCTTTGCAAAAAAAAGATTGGGTTATTCTGTAAAACCTTGAACTAAAACCTTGAACTACACACTCTATAGTAAAAATAACCACAATAACCATCAAATATACAGAAACTAGGTTACCAGTTGTCTGCATGACCTTTGTTTGAAAAAATATGTCCATCCAGACAATAATACAAAAATGATTAAAAAGGCTCTGGTTTTGGTGCATGCTCATTACAAACAGAAACAGCGGGCATGCGTAAAGTAAACTGGGATGTAAAGTAAACTGGGATTTGTTGTTTCCCATATGCTGGAGGCTTTAAAAATCTGCACTTTGGATTTGCAGAAAATTCCCAATAGTATGGACAGAGTTTGACGCTATATTTTAACTTATTGTGCACATTGTGTTAGCATATGTTTTGTAACAGAAAGTTGTCACTGTGACTTCCCATGATGTTCTAAAAAGCATATTGGTTCCACCTCTATTTCCTTATGTGTAATAATGTTTGCTTCTTACTAAATTCCACACAAAGTCTTGTCTTTGCACGTTCATTTATTTGAAGGTCAATTTGCATTTCGTTTGGTCATGTAGCATCTGAGAAAAAATCATCTCTCCTGAACTAAAACGTGACACTTGCCATTCAGCACTTGTCATTTCTATAATGTAGCTAATTGACTGACGATGAACTAGTTCAGATGAGAGTCTGCTTCTCACGGCCGACGGAGCCTGACGTCCCCTGTCACTTCCCCCCTGAAAACTCCTCGTAGCGAGCAGCCAACCTCACACACAGAAGACCGCCCCCTTCATCTGTTCCTCCGCCCACACGCACAGTCTCGTCTCGGCGGGGCCAACTGGGGGGGACGTTGCAGGCGTGTTCATGTTCTACTTCCTGGAAAACTGAATGTTTTTATTCTGTATCAACAAAATTCAACCGTCTTCCCGCTGAGCAAAGAGAGGAGACCTTTCCTGTGTCTGTCCTGTGTCTTAAAAAAAAGTTCTTACTCCTCAGACGAGGTGGGAACCCCTTTCTGAAAACGTGACCTTGCACCGCTCTCCTTGAAACTGCCGCACTTTAAATCAAAAACTGTCGTGGGTTTTGTCTGACAGCTGATCCTTGGTGGCTGACAGAGCCGTGACTCTGTGTCACGACTGTGGTGTAATCATACTGTAACCTTGTACCATAACTGTGTGTGCCTGTGTCATTATATGGAGTGTAAACAGCTGGACTGTCCCTACATCAGTCATCAGACACTACTGCTAACAGTGTGACCTCACATGAGGACCCTCTCCCTCCCTCCCAGCCGGCTGTCTCTCCCACTTCATCTCTCATCTCTCTGAGAACGATCTCACGGTTAGAATGTCAGCCTGCAGAGTTCATACCTCCGCCAAGGCCCGACAGTCCCCTTATGAAACTACATCTATATTCACTGGATCTGCGCCCGGCTGACATACTCATAAATGAAGCTAACTGAAAGTTCAGTCAGATAGACCGTCTTCTTGTTCATAACCTCCTAAGTCACATGCACAGTTCCCCGCTCTTCCTGGGCTCCACCAGCTCATCCTCTTTTTATCCAACCAAATCCTGACACGCTCACTTTGAGCCAATCAACCTTAAGCTGTCAGAGTTTAAAATGTTCTCTCTCTCCGCTGTCAGTTCAGCAGGGCGAATCTGAGCGACCCCTGCACCATCTCAATTCGGGATTCCGAGTCATCCTCGACGTTCAAACTCCATGCTTCATCCCTCATCATCACCACCAGTGTCTGGGCTCCAGGGAAAGTCTCCTCCAGATCAGAAGCGTCTGACTCATGAGACTGCTCTGGCACCACAGACTATTTCAAAATAAATGATGACAATAAATGATTTTTCATTCTCATGCATTACCATATAAGTCTCTCCTGATTAAAATATCAGACCTTAAACCCCGAAACATGCCAGATTTTTTTTCCACATATATTCAAGGTTACTCACAAAGACGTCAATGAAAATATTGAAAAACACCTCCCTTTTTTCTCAGCCAATCTGTGTCGTGTCAGTGTTTCATACACACCCTGTTCTGAAACTGTAACTGTAATGATGGTCATGTAACTGGGCATTAGTTATTTCCATTATGTATTTAGATCAACACTGCATTCTTACATATAAAGTGTTTTTTCTTCGGTGTGACTCAGGTATGACACAGTCATGCATTTTCCTTGGTAAACACACCCTGCAGCCACCATGTTGTCATCCATGACTATACTGTGGATCTGTCTCTATATATTTCGGGTATAAAACTCTCTTAATCCACATATGTATCTTTTTTTACCTAGTTCAGCCGGCACATTCACAAAATTCATGAAACTTATACTGTACTTCCTGTTTTTGTCATGAACTGTTGAACACTTATTCAGCGAAGTACACTCACACAGTGTAATCAGTGTCATTGCCTTTCCCTTCAAACCAGTTTACTCAGCTGATATAGGAACTGTTAGATGAAGAGAGTACGATGTTGTGTGTAGCAATAATATGGATTATGTGGGACTTCACTTTATTTACTTTATTTAGATTTAAAGTGAATTAGTCTGTAACATAGCAATGGTACAAACGAAAATTATTGTTTTTCCAAAAAGATTAAACTATTACTTTAACACCTCATTTGGTCTAAACCCAAAAACTAGATCATTTATTTGTTTCTTTATATTAGCTAAATTTAGCTAATGTTCTCTACAACAGTTCAATTGTTACATTTGAATAAATTGTATGTTTTACATTAATATAGATATTAATCAAAATGACTGTATAGTTATTAAAAGCTGTGGCTAGCACAGTGTACTCTGTTTCTGTGACCTACCTTCTTTACACTCCAGAGCCACTCTGGACTCCAGGTTGTCCATCTGGAGCTGAAGACGTTTCAGTGTGCGGTCAGCGTCCCTCGACTTCCTCTTATAGGCTATCAGCACAGCGATGATGACCAACAGGAGCAGGCCGCCGCCCCCTCCGATGCCGATGATGGCGGGGAGTGTCAGAAGGCTGTCTGAGTAGATGTGAAGAGTCCCGGGGGAGTACTCGAACCCCCCAGCACGGATCTGAACACACAAATGCAACAAATATTTAATGATTTAGAGAAAAAAGAACACAAGTTCCAGTAACTCCTTAATTATAAAGAGACACAGTCATTCACCAACTGATTTACTTTCCTCTGTCAAATTTTCTGGAAACCAGCACTTCCCAGTAAGACATATAAACCAGACAGTGGTCAGTTGAAAAGAATGGTCTGAAGAGATCAAACAGCGGTGGTCTGTTGAAAGAGAAGTTGGTTGACCCAATTTCTACCACAAGCTTCATTAAATGTTTATCTGTTCTGTGCTTGTGCTAAACAGGCTGATCTCTGACAGGCTGATACAGAGGAGTCTCACATCCCCTCAGCTTTGAACATTACTGGTAAAGGTTTTTTCAAGTCTTGCCTTTGGGGGAGCAGCTTCACAAGCCTTTGATAATGAAGATCTCACAAGTTAACTTGCTCAGTGCTTTAAATGATTTACTCTCCTCTGCATTGTCTGCACATCCCCCGGTAAGTGGGTTTTCAACACAGATGTTCTGTTATACCACTTTTCCACGAGGCAGCTCCAGGGCCAGTTTGAAGCCAATCTGGAACCAGTTCTGTGTATCGACAGCCATAGAACTGGCTCTTGGCCATAAAAACAAGAATCGCCTAGAGTTTACACGTGTGTCCGATGACGCGGTGAGTATGCGTGAGTGTGGTGATCAGTGTTGATCATGCGGTGAGTCGCTGTCAGGGTGTGTGTGTGTGTCTCTGCGTGTCAGTTCAAGCAGGAGAGAGGAGAGCAAGCAGAGTAAGGCTGGACTTAATAAATGAATGTATGAACACATCAAATATAAAATAATATATAACAGTTGCCAGCTCATGGGACAGGTGTTGAGATGTAGAGAGTGACATATAGGTTGACAAAATGACATGGCTCTAAAGGGGCTCTAGCCCAAGGCCAATCAAACTGGTCTTTAAAAGCTTTGTTAGTTGAACCAGCTCCGAACCAGCACTAGCACCCAGTTCACTGCTGTGGATTAGGGTAATTATTGATGTTCTCATTTCTTACACGTTTATGAACAAAGCTAAACCAGCCGATGGTGTTAAAGTCAAACACACACACATACACATAGAAACACTCAACACACACTTATTAGACTATACACACACCCAGACACAGTATAAGTAATCAAAAAACGTAATCACCAGCGTTTAAATCTCTCCCCAAGGAGTTTGGCTAATTATGGGAAGTCAAACACATGTTTTTTTTTTGTCTGACTAACTACATTTACATAAGCACAGTTTGTCTCAGAGAGGAGAACAACACACACACACACATACACACACACACACACACACATCCACACACACACACACACATGCACGCTGCATTGGAATCCATCAAATCAAGCGATCCTGCAGGGGGGTTGATAACAGATTCAAATGAAGTGTGATTATGTGCTTTGAAGTTTCTGTAAGTGCACTTTCATGTTATCATTATCAAAGTCTGAAAAAAGAAAAGAGAGGAGCTGTTAAATCAATATCAATATAGTCATAACCTACAAATTGAATTTGCAATGTCGGAGACAATTAAACGAGAAGACGATTAAAGCAAGAGTTTGGATTTTTTAGTTTGTGGAACAGACATGTATGATTTGAAGAGATTGTGAGACAACTGGGCGGGACAGCACGGTGGTTGGGTCCTCCATCTTCCTCTCACAGTTTAACGACATGCAGGTTAGGGTTAGATTAGTTCTCTAAACTGAGCATAGGTGTGGATGTGAGGTTATTTCTGTATGTTGGCTCTGAGATATGCTGGCGACCTACAATAGACAATGGACGGATGGATGAAAGACAGTCTTTGTCTAGTCAGTATAAACATCATACAGGATCCCCTTTATGACCTAATAACTGTCAACAGAATAGCACAGGCTCACCGTGTGGATTTACCACTTCATGCATTTTAAACATCAAAGCTCTTTTTAAATTTTGTTTTTTTAATTCATCTAATTTTTGTATGGCAACAATTGGTTGTGTAATGGGTCAGTTGAGCTGGTTTTAGAACTCTGAACTCTGGATAATCTCCTACACTTTTCCAGAGGGGCTGTATGTAACAACCCAAATATCTGAGTCGGTTGCTCTGGACATTCTGCAGAGCTTCTTCTGCCAGTTACAGAGTAAAAACTCTAGACAATGTTTGGAAAAAGCATGAGATTATCCAAAGGCTTCACAGAGAGCGATTGGGTGTGTTGATGACATTTAAGACAAGAGACATTGACAAAACTGAAAACAAGAATACTAAAATCTCAGGTTGAAAAAAAGGTGTCAGACACGTAGGAGACATAGAAGATGTAATCTTTGACAGGCGATGAGAGCTTTGAGCATCGTAGGCAATGTTTTAACAAAAACACGTGATCTCCATAGAATTGATAAATTAGGTCCTGCCCCCTGGATGCTGCGCCACCCCTCGCCTGAATGCTCTGAAGATTTCTGTGATTGTGCGGACGTCTGACTGGAGAATCTCCTGCTGCGTTAAATTCATGAAAAAGTCATTTTCCTGAAAGTTCAAGTCTAAAAACAGATCTGCAGCCATGCCCCCACAGAGCAACATCACCAAAATCTACAGTCCCCTGGGTTTGATGGGACAACACCAGATTACTGTTTTGATTTTACAGCATATAACTTTACTGTTCGGATCCGCCCTCACATCTCATGTCACCACTGTCATGAGGAAGCTCTGATAAACCCACTGTGTACCTGCCCAACATCAATCACAGGACCAGTGACTGGCTGGTAAACAGAACAGAACCATAACGACCGAATATTCGATTTACATTCAAAAATGCAGCAAGTGATTATATGTCGAACCATTCTGTGTAGCTCACACACCCCCAAAAAAAGAACATCAAGTAAAGCAAATGATGTTGTCAGTGTCAGCAGGGGGTCGGATTTGTGTTAAATCTAAAAGTGAGAGGGCGTTTCCTCCCACGCCTTTTCATTGAGGACATTCTGACAGCAGGAAGATAAGAGGTGTAAATGTTTAAATTAGTGAGGACTTAATTACATTTAGCTGCTTCATTTCCAGGGTCCTGGTGTTGTTCATGCTGTGCTCACTGTCACACACTGTCAACACTTCCTGGGACACTTGAACAGAACACGCGCCCCATTAACAGAGCAGAGCAGAGACAGTGGAAAGGTTATTACCAACATTTGGGCTTTTTTTTTCTGAGGTAAAGGACACAACTATGACAACGTCAGGGAAATATGCATTTCAAAGGTCCCATAAAATGGAACTTAGACTGATAATTCTATTTATGTCCACATGAAACTAAAAGCTGTGAGGTATTTGAATTTAAATATTCATGAGATTTCAACAAGTTTGTTTTTGGAAAATGGGGATAACATTTAAAACGGGAGGAAGGGAAGGTGAAGGTTATGTTGGATTTGGGAAACTCAGCGTTAGGGTTACTTTCCCGGCCCCTTGCAAATGAATACGTGTTACATAATCAGAGGTCACCAGCATATCTGGTGCAATTAACCAGAGGGAGAAGTATCCTTCAATGACTCGAACGCAGCATAAGTAGAAGTTGGTGACACATTTTCGAGGCGTTTTTCTATTTTTATTCTTGTGACAGACTGAAGGACTGATGGAGGAACTTGAAGAGCTGAAGGCCAAAAAACACAAACAAGTTTCTTCGAAAACTCGAGGGAGGTGCACAGCTGCCACCACACAGCTGAGCATCTGAGGGGACACACAGAGACACATTGACGCACACACTCACCACTTCTTACTGTACAGCAATGCACAAATCAAACACACACAAGCGCAGTATGTCTGGACACCCATTGGGGTCCCATGTATGTAGGTCATTCTAAGTAGGGAGCATTATTGTGCCACAGCTGCGCGCACAAACACAATCACAGTGCATGTAGTAACACACACACACACACACACACACACACACACACACACACACACACACACACACACACACACACACACACACACACACACACACACACACACACACACACACAGCAGAAGAGATAAGAACAGACAGCTCTATTTTTTCTTCGGCTATTGTCAAACGAAGGACTAACTCCACCACCCCCGCCACCACAATGCATCGCTCCGATATTCGACATGACATTTCATTGGGAAAAAAAAGGAGAAAAACGGGAGGCTAGAAAAAAAGACAGGAATTCAAGAGAGTTCCACCTTGGAGCTGGCTCTATCCGTCGAGAGCTATCATACCGAATTACATGGATGTTCTGTCAGTGGCTTTCTAGGTGTATTGGCGGTGGCTGGCGGCGAGTAAATGTCATAAAGATTGGTGATAAGTTTAAAGCTGGGAGGGGAGGGGGGGGGGCACTGAGTGGGTTTACTGGCGGGAAATTCTGACAAACAACCAAATATATTCATGGCAGAACCGAGTCGCCTGAAGGAGACCTGACCTTCCTCTGTGCAGATGCCCCAGGAGCTGCGTGGTGATTTTGAAAGTCTGCTCCAGTCAGAGTGAATCAGGGATTTCAGATCTGCCATCTGTTGACAGCTCACCACTCCGGACAAGTAGAGCTGGGACGTCGTCGCACGCTCGTTCTTTGACTTTCCCCTGAACTACTTCCTGCTCTATTGTAATTTCTGGACTGCAAATGGAAGCAGCATCGGCTTCACTCACACTGTGGATGTCGGTAAGAAAAAAGAGAAGCTAGCTACAGCTTCTTCACTTCACATGCAAAACAGGAAGTAGAACTAAGTGACGCTGCAATGATGCTTTAGCTTGGATTTGCTGAGAGTTGGACAAAATTTGCACATCAGAGAGATTTATACAGGGAAGGAGGTTTTCTGGATTAAAGCTTAGAGACGAGCTTAGTGTCTGCATATCAGTGGCATCCCGGAGAAACAATTCTATTCTTAATACCACCTTTTATGTTTCTGCATAACTCGAGGACAGAGCTGCGCTGGTGACAGTGAGACAGTGCCTCGTCATGGACATAAACTGGAGCAAAAGTGAACACTCATACACTTCTCTTATCTCTCATCAAATGTGCTGTACATTAATTCAGCTCTCTGCTCCCCAAAAATCAGTTTGATAGTCTTATGAATAAAAAGTTTTGAGTTTGCAGGATCAGGTGTCCTATTATTTGCCAGATTTTTAGTATGTAGAGCATAGAGGTATGACCCTTTGCTGGTAGACAAATAGAATTACTGCACTGGGGTTGTATTCCTCCAACAACCACTGCAGCTTCAGTTTACACACATTTTATTTCTAGATTCAGATAAGGTAACTGTGACCTATGACCACTGAAATCTTATTTATCTTCTTTACTTATTTGAGTCCAACTTAGCTTTCTAGCAACAGTGACTTAATCTAAAAAATTAATCTGGGATTCTAAGTGAATGTTTGTGTCCAATGTAATGAAATTCCAGATGGATGTTTCCAACGTATTGTGTTCATAAGAACATGAGGTCACCATGACCCTGACCTCATATAGAATGCATTTTAACATGTTTAAAACCCTTGATTTTCACTGGAGGGCAACTGTAAGTCAAGCTGTGTCCTATTTTCCGATGTGTGTCTCTCACTTACAGATGTGTGATTACACTTGCAGGGCAAATTATATATTTTTAGGTTTACCCTCGCACTGTTTAATTCATTCTTTTAAAAAAGCATTGCAGGTTCCTTCATTAAGTGTGGATTGTATAATTCAAACATTTACATTTACATGATTAATCAGATCGTTCCATTGTCATAGCATTAATCTTAAAACATGCTGAAGGAGGCAAAGTTCGGTGTTAATACATGGAGATATAAGTACAGAGCAGCGGTGATGTGTGCAGCTTTGATTAAAGTGGGAGTGTGGGAGGAGGATTGGCTGGTGGATTTACTGAGGGTTAGGTACATTATATTCTGTGCACTATTAAATGTCTACACCCTCAAAGTAAAGGGAAGCTAATAAAAATACATGAAAAATGAAGATGGCACTGAGGGGACTTGAAAAGCACTCAAATCCAAAAGCAGCAGCACCTGCAGTGGAGAAGTGCTGACGCCTGCCCAGCTGCTGGCGCCGATACACTTCAGCAGAGAGACAGGAACACGGTTTTACATCTGCAGACATGTCTAAAGGTTCACTGTGGTCATGTTGAGGATATAATGTAGCTGTGAAACGTGACATTACAGACACTTAACGGATGTGAACGTTAACGGCGCTGCGGCGGTGAACAGTCGGTGGATTGGCTCGTAGACAGACGTTTATCAGGAGTCTGGTTCCTGTGACTGAACTCAACTTCTCCACCGCCTGGTTTCAGCAGCAACAGGCCCGCTCAAGGCCAATGAAGAGCAACATGTTAATTGTGCGTTACATATTTAACAGCAGCCTCGGTGCGAGTGCTCAGTGTAGCGTGTCCCCGGATCTGTCGGCGGAAATCGTTTAGAAGCGACACGAGCGGGTCATTCTCATAACTCACAGACAAGGTTAGAGTGACATTATAGGCGGAGATTGTCAGACTCCAATGTCTCATATTCATAAATAAGAGTTACTGGGACAGTGCTGTCTTTTTTGTCTTTCCAAGAAAATCGCTTTTAAAATACATTTCAAAATAATTTAATGAATGAGAAAGATAAGAAATTAATTGTTAAGGAATCAGCTCACAACATCAAGTTCTGTTGTAGATAATCAATTCAGTGCACACGGGGACAAAATGGGACAGAAAAGTGCAACTTTTCAGCAAAGTCAGGACAGGTCAAAGTGACAGAGATAAAGAGGCAGAGGACACAGAGCGCTGATCTGACCGTGACTTTGTGTTGTCCAGTGAGGTTGGGCCATTCACACAGCAGCTGGCTCTCCGACAGGGTGAGGACGCAGGGAGTCTCTCCAATCAGCACCGTGTAGTTCAGGCGACTGTTTCCTGGAGCCGCTGGGATCAGGTTACGACCCTAAACACAAAACGAGAACAAATGCATGAGAGGCAGGAGAGGGCCTCAGCTCATATTTTCCCACAGAGAACTGATCATGAGATACAATCAACACCTTTTCTTTAAAGGACGACTTTCAAGTGTAACCCTCTAACTGCTAATTGCTTAGCAGTTAAGTTGTTCCGTAAAACTTTAATCGTTTTCCTCTAATGAAATCATTCAATTATCTGTTAAAGCATACGAGCCAGAGAGAAATGACTCACCGACAGTCAAGTGCTCAATTAAAAATGACTTAAAGGACGAAGGCACCGATGCTCTATATTTGTCTTACTGTTAAAAAAGCTTACTGATGATATTGATCTTTAAAAAACAGGTATTTATTTTATCTTCTCTCTTAAAAGGGATTTCCTGAAGCAACTGCTTGTAGATCTGTCTGTGGATGAATTCACATTTGATGCTCTGGTAAATACAGCAGCAGGATGAAATACAAGAAAACTACAGTGCCCATGTTTATAACAATGAGGAATGTTCTTATAGTTTCAGACGGTAATAGAACTCAATTGCACACAAACAAGATATAGGAATGGGGTTTAGAATACAAACACCACACTTGTTAATAGGGATCAAGTCAGTTTTGACGATGAAGTGTAGAAGGGCCAGTACATTTGCTTATGTGACTTAATAACATCTTATACTGTTTTCAATCATCAAATCTTCACAATTGTTGTTTTATTTTGAATTTTATTTGATGATTCCGGTCAAAACAACCTATCAAAACATGAAATTGGGCGACTGTGGCTCAAGAGGTAGAGCAGGTCGTCCAATAACCAGAGGGTTGGTGGTTCGATCTCCATCCCCCCCATTTAGCATGCCAAAGTGTCCTTGGGCAAGAAACTGGAGCCCAAATTGACCCTGAGTGATACGGACAGTGCTTCACATGGATGCACTGTCTACTATGTGTGTGAATGGGTCTATGCAAATATATAGAGTATTTACCCATGTTGACTGTATATGTACTTGACTTACACTAAGGTGGTAAACAGAAACCTCCCCCACATGCACCAAAACAGTTTTTCCTGTGTCCATGAAACTGAATTCCACACAAAGTCTGCACAGAAGGTGTTTTTTGTCTTCTAACATTTGTCATTTTCAGTTCCAGTTTTTCATTTCCATGTACCAAGTCCAATTTGAGCCACACTCTGTGACGGACGGGAGGAACCTCTGTGGGGCCTGAAGAGGGATCCCAAAGTAAAGGTGAGAAAAACAATAAGGGGGAAAAATGAATACAAAGAAAACAAGACGGATAGGAAATGCGGCGGCAAAACATCAGGAGAGCGGGCGCGTGGAGTGGAGAGAGTGGAGGGAAGATTATAAGAGAGGTAGAAAAATGTGTGGGGACTATAGCAGGCGCGCGGGAGAGATGGGGAGAGACAGAGAGAGAGGAAGATAGCTGCAGCGTGTCCCGCTGGCTTAGCAGTGGGACGCAGAGACAGACTCCGTTTTCCAATCCCATCGTCTCTGCAGGCTGCCACCCAGCCCCGCTCAGCAACCCTGTAAACATGCATCCCATTCCATCTTGCAAACACGCACACACATGCAGAGTTCGAGCCGCACACGCACTCAAGTCACAGCCACACATGGAGCTGTTGCCACACATACACACAACAGGCAAGAAGCATCACGCCGGGCCATACTGTCAAAGACACACAAACACACACAGAAAAGCACTCAAGACACACCACAACCAGATAAGTATTTTTTTCTCCAGCTAACACACTCACCAAAAACACACCCGGCACTTCAGATGAGAAATTAATTGCGTGGCGAGCGCAGTGCGTGATCTGAGACACGCTACCCCCACATCCCATCTTGCCAAATTGCATTTCTGTCCATCTCATCAGTGCTTCCACTAGGTAGGCAGTTCTACCAACAAGCCAAGCAGGAGATTTGACAATTACTGAGAGGCTCTTTGCTAATAAATAATCATTTAAGAAATAAATTACACTGGTTATGCTGCTTTCAATTTCTTCATGGAAATAAACACTGTGACCGACTGTGATACCACAACCTAGCCAAGGCAAATTATAACAAAAGATAAAAGCACTGAACAAAAGATTCTAAGCAAATGTAACATTGCTCTGCAATAGATTTATATTATGTTGTCCCTTTATTGTGTGGAGGTCAAGGTTAGATAAAAGGTTTTATAACGGTTTTGCACCTATACAGTGCCCAGTCCACATCGTGCCATCAGTTAAATTCTGTTTCCACTTTGAGGTTAGCTCATTTTGGAGACGCACCGTATTTCAGCAAACACTGTGCAGCGTACAAGAGGTTGGGAGGAGCCAACAACCGATTGACCAATGGATTTCTGGCATTTTTCAAAATGTTAGTCCTACGATTTCATAGCAAAATAGTAGGAGTCTCCTGTCTGTCCATATTATGATGCCTCTTTCTTTGGACGTCTCACACATATGATCACGGCAGCATGCTTCTCCTTTTTAGCAATGTTAGCAAACAAACGTTGTATTCTTTGACAAGTAGCAGCTGATAGCAGTGTATAGTGCAAAATCCTTAGCTTTGGCTTCACACGGGACATTTACTTGTGTGAGGTGGAAATTAAAAACAACATCTCTAAAGTCGTGGAGTAGCCCAGCTTTATTTACTGATTCCAGTCTCATTGCTACGTTTTCCACCTCCCTCTCTCTGCAGTCGCTCTGACTCAACATTTCGGCTGAGCACGGTGTGATCACATAATGACATACACACTCACAAACTCAAAAAATTGCCAATTAATTTCCTTTTACTTGAGTCCAATCACTGTCGATGAAAATGAAAACCAACGGAATCCAAATCTCCTGGACTCCGGGACTGTGTGCTTCCACGCTGCCCTCGCGGCACCAGAAATGAATTACACAAATTGTTATTTAAGACGGCTCAGGGCCGCAGAGGAGGACGGCAGTCAAAGAAGCTGCTGTTAGTTACTGAAGGACGGGAATAGGCCTTGGAAGGTGTGGACGTTTGCTTTCAGCTTTCAATTATGAATCTGTGAGACTTTTTCCTCCCCGTCTCACAAACCATGTAAACACATTTGAGTGCTTTTTTTTTCTAATAAGAGAAAAAAAAACTGCAGCTGAGTGTGTGTGTGTGTTTGTGTGAGTGAGTGTGTGTGTACTTGTCATTATTAATACAAGATGGGCTCAATATGTTTGAGACTCTTGTAGACATCTGAAAAGCTATCTATCTACCACTAGCTGAGACTTTTTGTACGTGTGCTCCACATCGATACTCTGTTAAAAATCAATGACGGTTATAAAAGACAATATAAAACAAGGTTGGATAACTTCACATGTCGAGGTGGTGTGCAAGAGCGATAGTGGTCGGGTGAATAAGGAGTTTGGAGAGTGGTCTTTTCTTAGTTGTTAAAAAAAAACATAAGTGTAAGGAATGGATTAAACTGTGCTTTCAAGTGTGTTAATAAAATATGCAATTACCTCACTACCTACACAATTAAATCAACATGTATTTTTTAGAGCTGTGAAAAATAACGCGTTAACGCGTTATGATTAAATTACAGGATTAATTTTTTTTTTTTTTTTTAACGCATTTAACGCATGCGCAGAAGGACCTTCCAATTCCGCCGCCTCTGCACTAGTCGCCGCTCTAATGCAGTCAGACGGCAGCTGCCATTCAAACAAACAAACAACATGGATAATTCTGATGAACCTGAGGACCTTCTGGACGGGAAGATCGTGTTCCAAAAAAACAAAGATCGAACATTCAGTAAAACCAAGGTGATATGCACACTCTGCGAGAAGTTATCGTTTCACCGTAGCAATACCCGCCTAACCACCGCAACGCGAAGCATGTGTTGGTTGGCGAGGGGCGTTCAAGTGGAATGCGACAAACCAGACTCACTCGCCGGACACATTGTGCAAAAGAAGCGGTCAGCTTTACTGTCAGAGAATTTGAACAAGTTAGTTTGCCTCACCAACTGGCTAAAGACCGAGTAGCTAAGAGGGCCTTTAGAGGCATTAGATTGTATCATGGTGTGGTTAATGGTTGTGTGACAAAAAATATAAAAAATGTCAACCATCCTATGGCTAAGAAGCTCAAATAATTTTTGTTTAATTTAAAAAAAAAAGTTTTATTCAACCACACAATGGCTAAGGAGCCCGAATTCTGTTTAGGATGAAGATTATATTAATGTTCCATATGGAAAAGCAATGATAACTGCTGAAGAACTGCTGAGTTGCAGCACAAAAGAAAAGTTAAATGTCATAAATCTTGTTTTCACAAAAATATTCCGAAAAAATCGGTAATGTGATTAATCATGATTAATCCATAGAAACCTGTGATTAATTTGATTAAACATTTTAATCATTTCACAGCCCTAGTATTTTTCTTACAGATGCACATCATCAAAAACCTGCATTGGTTTTAGGGTTAGAGGAAATATTAGAGGTGCGATGAGTAGGTTTTCTCTGCTGCTAAATATGAAGACATGAGGTTATGTGTTTTGAAAAGCAGTGTTTCCTGTTTTATTTTGACATTCTAGTAAAATTTCCTGTTCTTATTTGTTCCTATCTCATTATTACCTCACGTATTTATATTCTTGTGCAATGATCATATGCCACTGCACTTTACTGAAATACTTCTTTCTACACAAACAATATATTTTCTGTAGTCGAAGGTGTGACTTATTTTATATTGTTAATGTCTTCAATGAGTCTACCTCATTCTGACTGTCTGCTGCCCTAATGTGTTTTCCTCAGTTTAGTCTTTAGTCTGTCTGATCTGGGGGGGGGGGGGGGGGGGTTCTCTTGCAAAGACCAACAGCGGATCCCACCATAGCTTAAAATCAGGGATAACCTTATGTTTCAATTTGCAAGAGGTTCATTTATCGTCCCCGGAATATGGTGTGAGAAATTAATTAGCTTGAAATCCAGACGATTTAACACCAAGCAAATGTGACACATTCTGTGTAAATGTCAATAGCCTCATTCCCACTGCAAACGCTGTCTGAGAGCAGAAGATATGAGTCTCTGCTGCATCACAGCTTCACAGCATCGCAGAACAAGCCCCATGTCAAGTTTAGAAGTGTTCACAAAGGCAACATTGTATCCATGGTAAAAACAACTGATCAGAGGAATAATAAAAAACAACCAGATAGTACGGGGAAGTACAAAGCAAATAACACCTCTGACCTTGAGAATGAGTGGTGATGTGGGTTTGAGCTCCAGTATTCCGGAGGGACTCAGCGGCTCAAACACGGGGTCAGGGTAGTAGCTGAATGTCTCGTTCACCACCACCAGAGCATTCACATTGTCCATGTAGAAGCCGATCTCGTCCGGGCCTGTGCCGGCCTCTGAAAATCCCAGCTCTGAATCGGCCACCGACGGGGCGAGGCACACCATGACTGAGTTGTTATACACCGTACAGTTCTGAAAAGGGAAGACACAAGCACATATTGAGGCTTATGTTTGCAGTCACCAGGAAGATCTCCATTTTCTTTTATATTTGAGGTAATGCCGTGAAGAAGGGTAGAATAAAACTATATACTAGATAATGAGTGACAACACAAATCTAAATGCTTTTAATCATAATATATTTATAGTTCCATTAAGAAATAATATCATGGATAAGCATTCAACAGACTCTTTGTTTAAAATACTGAGAATAACCCTCAGGTTATATTTTTCTCTCTAAAATGGATCTGTTAGGTACAATAATTCATCCGTTTTGTGCGTCAATGCCCTGTGAAACTGCGATGCTATTATCCTTATTGGATATGTAAATTGGTTGCAAATTTATGATCAACTGTTAATAATCAGTTATGTGCTGTGTGCATTTGTTGGTGCATTTATTACATCATTGCTTTGGAGAATATGTGAAAAGACAATAATGTTTGCATTAATTTATAGGGCTGTTTGGAGGACAGCACTTTTGTCTTGTTTTAGACCGTTTATCACGGATGTGTTACCACAATACTTTGAAAGGGAGGAAGGCAATTATGAATAACTGCTTGATTGATTTGGATTACAACACATATACATGCACAATGTATATAAATAAGCATAGTTACTGATATAACACAGCCTATTTTGTCGACCTCAACAGTGATAAAAATAAAGAAACGTAAATATCCAATGAAAAAACATGAAGTGTATTATTTGGCTGGTGAATGCAGAGCTATTAAGCTGTCAGATCTGGGAAAGGCTGCTAAATGAATCTACAGATTCTGTTTAGTTTTTGCTGCAATGCAACCGTAATGCCACTCTGGCAAAGCTAAAAGTAATCATGGTGTTTGTTGGGACCTATCTCAAACAAATCTCTGTGAGCTGACTGTTTTATTGTACCACATCGCACAGAAAGCAACAGAAACCAGGTGAGAAAAATGCATTGACAAATATGTGAGACACGATAGAATGTTTTGGAAAATGGCTGGTATTTGTGTCGTGACTTGTCGTGAATGGGGAACAACTTTCGAAAACATCATCCTGGTGCTTAAGTGCAGAGTTGTTTAATAGAGGACTGTGTGGGATACAGCGATGGCTGTTGCCTCAACGAAGGGCAGCTTCATCTGCAGGCTGAAGAGCCTGAGTATTGTGTCAAGTCTAGTTCCCTAACACTAACAACTAAAAAGCCTCAACTCACTCCGACAATCATCAAAGTGCTTTGAGAACAGCATCTATAGAACCCAAGACACTTTTCAACTCCTTAAAGCGGTTCTGTGTGGATATGTTTTCCTTTCTTCTTTATTCCCCGGATCGTCCTCTGCCTCTGTCTCTCACTCACACATGCACACACAGCCTCGCGATTTGTGTCAAAGACACTCATGTGGTGCGCTGACATTTGAAAAGCTATGTGGCCTGAGGTGACGTTAGATGTCTGAAGGAGATGTGAGCAAAACACAGAGGCAGCCCATCCGCCACCTTCAGCAGTACTTTAAAAGAACTTGTCTGCAGATGTGCTTGTGTGCTCGGGCGGGTATGCCTCACTATATATGTCAGTTCTTGTATGTATGATACTGGCCATCTAATAATTCCAGATATTTTTGTCTGGCTCAAATATCAAGTACACACTTGACATTGTTAAGGGCCCCAGAAAGTGCAGTGTCGCATTTAGTGAGAAAGAGCAGCTCTTTGTGTAGCAGCAGTGTCACAAAGCTTCATTGCTCTGTGGACTGGACTGGTCGTTTCTTGCCGCGGCTCAATTACTGCAGTTCACTTTTACAGTTTTAGATAGAAAGCTTCAACCAGCATTACCACAGGGCAAGAAAACAGTCCATTCAAAACAGGCAGGTTTGGAACAGCACTGCATGAGAAAGTCTACATCTAAAGTGGGTATACTGTGACTATACTAGGAGCCTGGGTATGTTGCTGAATGTCAATTTGTGCATATGAGTGGTGTGTGTTTCTGCACAGCCTGCTTGTCAACATGGACCTGTCTGTAAGTGTGTGTGTGTGTGTGTGTGTGTGTGTGTGTGTGCGTGTGCTTTTAATATGTGTCAGTCACATCAATACTCACATGAAACGATTCCGCCTGCCCATACTTGGCCCTTATCTTTGGTTCTCGGATGGTTGCGAGGTTGGTACCGCTCACTGTCAGCAGAGTCCCACCACTGAAGAGATACAAAGGAAAGAGATTGGGTGATGAGTAAAAAGAAAGGCCCAGTTGGTGGGTATCTCAGGGTATCTCGGATTGGTAGAGGCCGAACTGCTATAATGTAAACGTTAAATGGATATTACTGCAGTGTGCATGGAGCAGTTTGACAAGTGTTCCCAAAGAGAAGAGGGTAGTGCTGATGGATTCAAAGTGCAGGATTTCTCTTTATTTCCTTAACCTTCCTGTCCAGTAAATACAAATGCCAAAACTTGGCTGATGTCCCAAGAGTAATTTTGTTTGCGAGTGGGGAGTGAAGGGAGACTCACGTGGCTGGATCAATTCCTAAACAGACTTAATTATTTTGTCCATGGATGCTTGTGCGTCAGAAACAACAGCCGATCACAAGTTCAATCAAATTGGCAAGTGTTGATGATGCAATTCTGTGGGAAAGTTGAAGTATCCTTCAATGGTGTCCTACGTTGGTCTGACCTAAAATGATATGTGGATTTGTTTCCTTTGAACCCGAAGTGGAGAAGGATCATAAAGTGAACTATAAAACAAAATCTATAGCGTGGAGGAACCTGGCCACTTTTAGAGGCAATGGTGTTAGTTCGTCCTTTTTCACTGCTACACTTAAACCGGATTTATAAGGTTTTTATGAAAGATGTCTTCCTGTCCCAATGCATGCCTTGTTTTAACAATGGCAGTTCCAACTTCTGAGTACCCTGCTCGGTTTCCTGCAAAGGAGATCACTGCCTTTCACTGCAGTACCTCTGAGAAATATACTGTCTAATATTCCCTATTGTGTGTCTTTCTGCAGGTTCCCCACTGCCTAGAGGAGGATGTACTGTCGTCTCTTTCACATTTGTCTGAAATGAAAGGCTGAGATAATAATGTATCTTGAGAATGTCATAAACAATGTGCAGCAGTAAAGCATATTTTTAAAACCTGGAGTAAATATCCAAAGGGTCGTTTAGGCCTCGTGAAGTTTGTAGTTCAATCCATGGGTTAGGGTTAGGGTTAGGGTTTTAATATCTCATTAAAAAAGAGGGATCTAATTTCTCGTGCTGGCTGGAATGTAAGACGCCCGCGTCTCTACTCAGAAGTACCTGTGTCTGACAGCTGAATCCACTTTCTACACTTCAAAGATGAGTGTTTTGAAGATTCACTCCCTCTGTTGCTGTTACGATATGGGCTCTTCGCAGGGGAATACTGCTTTAGCTTGTCACTGCCCAGACTTAAACCAAACCAGAGAAGCCTCTTTTCTTTAGACAGATTTGCCACATGTCTCCTGGTGTATTGTTCTTTTAGCTCTGCTTGAACATGGAAGAGATTTATGACAAAGTATGATATAAAACTTTTTTAAAACAGCCATCTTGGTATACAGTTTCTGGAACAGTAATCCTTGCAGACTGTACACTTTTGTGTCTTGTGGGAACTGACCCAGTAAATTATCTCCTGTTCCTGTCGCCTATATCCCTTATACCTATCTTCATAATAAAGGATTAGGCTTTTAGTAACCTTACAAGTTTTGCTTTAACTACAAGTGTGCTCAAAGAATGCAAACCTCCACCAAAGCTAACATCCTGTCCCGCAATGTTTTAGAAAGCGGAGAAAAAAAATCTGCCCCCTTAATCAATGAAAAAAAATGGAAATGATAACCCTTTTGGGAGAGGTAATGATGCAGAATGTCCATAGACCAATATAAAAGTCATATGAGCAGACCAAAGGAGTATCACATTATGATTTGGTTGTGTTGTGGCAATATGTCACTTTCTGAGACAGAAACAAGCCTTTATCACTGGCCCTTGTTTCAGCTTTCTTCTAACTCTACTCAGCACGACAATAAAGCTCAATCCTTCCGGTGAGCTACCACATATAGCAATTGATTTCTGAAATATGCAGGTGTCTTCTTTGTAGAAGTTAATCTGACCCATACGACTTAGGTAATAAGAGCGAACAGCAGAGTAAGTGATACGGTGATTCGGAGCATGAGCCACTTCACATCTTTGATAGAGTTGTATAGAGTCTAATGTGAGACATTCTCCCCCTCCATAATCAAGGAAGACTTACAATACCAGCAGATGGTAATGATAGGGAAGGACAGGTGTAAATGATAAAAGGTAAACTTAGCATCTGCTCCATCACTGATAACTCTGCCTATTGTTCTCAGCTAAGTGATTTTTTTTCTTCTGTAGTTTGGCAGCCAGCCCATTCCTGGCTACGGAGCACAAGTCTGACTCATTCAGTCTCAGTGGAGTCTTTGTGATTGTAGACGTGATGGGGTCATCAAGTGTTTGGTATATTGACAGCTGACGTACCGCATATGATTAGCTTCTACTTTCACATACTTGTATTCACTACTTGTAATACTGTATTCAAACAAGACCACTGAAACCCTCAAGAGCTAAATTAAGCCAATGTGTGTGCATGCTCGTTATCTAACTGTTCCAAATTTTTAGCTGCCGTCTTTTGTAAAATGTTTTTGTTCATCAAAAAGTTATCAATGCTATGCTTTTTCTGTGAGGAATGACTTTGTAGAAAGTGTACTGTTGTGTTTGCATTTCGGCTACGCTTCCATTCCAAAGCCACTGTCTCCAGGCACTAGCTGATTGTGTTCAAACTTGCCGGTGTAGTGATCAGAACAACGGACAACCCCGCAGCATCTGTGTCAAGTGGACGATCCACAGAGGATGCAGTGAAAGAATGAAGAGACAAGGGAGGAGAGATCGGTCAAAACAAAAGAGACTGATGGAAGAGAATGTATCCTTCATCTATCAGTTGAAATCGGAGCTCACCAGACAGTAAGATGGATGAGCTAGCAGCCCTTTTAAGGAATCAGAGTACCTCAAAGAGGCATGACCACAGGAGGATACTCCAAATCCCAACACTGCCATCGACAGCTTTCAGATGGTTCAGTTTGGACAGAAATAAATGAGAGTGTAGAGATAGGAGGAGATGGGTTTGCCACTTTTATTAAAAACAGATGGTGACTATACCATAAAGAAGTGTTTCTACAACATTGAAGTGACATCTATAAGAGTTACCTAGAGAGTTCTCATACACCGTCTTGGATGTTGTTTACATCCCACTCTCTACTAACCAACAACCCCCTGTGATGTCACCTACTCTGTTAACAAAGTAGCCTATGTACCCCAGCATCCCAGCGCCTCCTGGTGATTTTAAGGTGTCTGCCTTAAAATGCACTGAACTCCGGAAAAGGTGCATGTGTGAACGAAAATGTCAGAGTGAGACACTCTGCAGTCTCTGTGGACTTTCTCCGCCTGGCCTCCTAATATAATTACCATAGGAATCCAGGAGAATTCAATGTGAGGACACAGCAGTGTGAATTCCCTGCTGGATGCTTCTAACTCACGACAGACACAAAAATACAAAATAAACTGCCACTGTCTGCTGCACATTGCTGCTTCACCTCTCACATGACAAATGTGGTAATCGTTGCTGTCGTGAACACGTCTGTGCAGAAAACCTCCTGCTGTGTGAGAGGCAGACTGCAGGTGAACTCTGTAGCCTATTCTCCGGATTTACCCGCAGGTCATGTCTGAAAAAGGCAGAAGTGAGACACTTCAGTTTAGGCTGAGCTCTTTTAAAGTCCACAATGATGTGGTACAGTTTATTGTGAACAAATCCAGTCTGTTCTGTTCGAGCAAAGTCTAAATAAGGTCAAACGTTATGTCTAAAATATATAAATGATTTTAAATTCCCCCTTGTGTCACAGCGAAGGATGGTCCTCCTTGAGTTGTCCTTTCTTAAGTTCGGACTTTTATTATACAGCAATGTAATCTGTTCAGCTGAATTATATATAATAAATAATATTTAATCCTTAGTTAATCCATAATCCTTTATGAATGCAATAAAGCCATTTTAATGTGATACTTTTTAGTTGCAAGAGTAATGCTTTAATACCCGTTTTTTTTTTTACATAGAATAAACTGTATTTGCTCATAAAATATTTTGGATGTTAAAAGAAAGAAAAAAGCAAAAGTAAGTTTTATGGCATAATAGCACTAGGCTCTATATAACAGAGATGAAGGTAGCTGATTAACAAGGGAGCAGAGGAGCTGAGGCCACATTCAAATGAACTGATTTCTAATGAAACATTTATGTCATTGCCACAAACACACCATGGGACACTATGAGCCTGCACTTATATAACGCTGTCTGTCCTGTGTCTCCTTCCTCCTCAGCTTGATGAATATTTGTGCTGAGTCCCTCTCTCCCTGTTGCTCCTCTCTTTGTCTAACGGAGTCTCTTTAGCTCAGGTAGACGCTTCAGGGAAGAGACAACAAGACAATCAGGATAAACTCCCAGGGATAGCTGGGGAAATCCAACCACTGTTGTTAGTGTCCCTCTCTATATGCCCTCCCTCCCACTCTTGCCATCTGTCACTTCTGTCTTGGTTTTCCTTGTCTGCTTGTTGGTCTAATCTTCCTCTTACTGTGACATATATGTTCTTTCCCACTATAAGCAAGGGATCCTTCAAAACATCATTTCTAAGTTTACTGTCTCAACACAGTTACCTCACAGGAAAACCTGACTCATCAAATAGTGGCTGAATAAAAGGAAAAACACAGTGAAGACAGAGACACGCTTAAAAGTGTTTGTTGGCTTGTGGAGGAAAAACGAGGCTGCATCAATACTTCAGGTTTAACTTTTGTTAACTTTGACACTTGAAATTAGTCGGTGCCAATAGTCAGCCTTATCGACACGGCTCATGGAGATCCAAGGAGCCTATAGCAGCTCATTAGCTTTGTAGCTCCATCCTCTTTTTTAACACTATGGATCGCTTCCAGAAAAAAGTCATCATTTGCAGATAGCTAGGTACAAAAAGTATTAGGGCCCTGTTGAGGAAAAAGTCACAATATTATGAGAATATAATTTTGCTTTACTTTACAAAAGTAAAGTCTTAATATGATGAGAAAAGTAAAAAAGTAATAGGCTTTTAGGTTTATGTGTCAGGGGAATATCAGAAGATCAGCCTTTTGCCTGTGTTAAAATGAGGAATATGGAGCATCTTGTTAAGTTATAATATAGGTTTGCAATAACCTTTAGGCTCTTTAGCCCCATATTAGTATCAGTTCTTTGAAAAGATTGCTCAAGGAACTGTTTCTATTCTGAATAAAGAACACACACTGTATGTATGGTAGTGCTTTAGTAACTAACTATAGTGACGACTGCTAGCATGTCCGTTGTTCAGTCAGCTCTCTAATTACCTGAGTTTATTAAATATTCCTGCCATGTCCCGACCAATCCTTTACCTTTTCTGTGGGAGTGTGTGAAATAACTTTATTATTTCACTTCTTGGTGTGACCTTTTTTGCCTGTAATAAAGTGAATACTGTGGTTAATTAATTTGCACTTTCAGGATACTGAGGAAACTGACGGCTTCCTGTCTTCGCGGCTGGATTTAGCTCAACTACTTTACCAATGGTTATGCAGATCAAGCAGCACTGAAGCAGTAAGAAGATTTAGTACCTTGCCTAAGGGCACCTTGGCAGTCCTTGCTGTAGAAGTGGCAATCCTCGTTCGCATCTGCAGTTGGTTTGGGAGAATATTTAAATATTTTGGACCAAAATTGCTCATCTAACCTCTAATGCAACCCAAATAGCTTCCCTCGCTGTCCCTGATGAGCCCTCATTGATTTATTTTTGAAGTCCTCTGTCTTCTTACTAAATGGAAAATCATCATTCCATCCCCCACATGCACACTTCTCGTTCTCTTTTTTGTCCTCACCGTCTTTCATCCACTCTATCTATCATCACCCATGCACAATGATGATGCTCCGGAGGCGTGCATGTATTTGTACAAAAGCAGACAATGAAGCAGATATCCGCCAATATGATATCACATCTCACTGGTTGGTTATACTTCACACCTGAGCCAACGTGAGGGCACTGGCTAAAACACATCAGCCAAATAAAAGCTTTTTCTATAGCTGTAACAAACACAGTCTTTGTGTTGCCATTTGTGAGGTGCAGGTGCAAGGTTTTGTGGTTTTCTTGGCCTCAGGGAATCAGTGGTGTGTATGTGTGTGTGTGTGTGTGTGTGTGTGTGTGTGTGTGTGTGTGTATGCTATCTTCTTTATGTGGGTCCATCACCCCTGAGTTAGCTTCCAGAAGTAGAAGCCTAGTTTTTAGCCTTCAGACACACACACGCACGCTAGCACACACACACACACACACACACACACACACACACACACACACACACACACACACACAGTGGGTGTGCAGGGGCAGTGATTGGGCCTCAGCTGTTTCTCGGGCCAGTCCCACTGAGCAACGGGGAACGGGCAGAATCCATCAACACTCTTCTTTAACAAACTCTGCATCTATCTGCTACCCTCTACTGATGAGTCACCAGCGGGAAGGAAGCAACAGGGAGAAGAAAAGAAGGAGAGGGAAGGAGGGAGGTGAAATAAAATGAAACAGGGCAACGTTTTGTCCTGTTTCAACATTTTATATAAATGAACGAAAAAAGTTGAATAACAGAGGGGATACCGAAAAGAAAATGCAGGCTCCAGTAATTGATCTGACATAACGTGTTAGATGGAATTGGCTTAGTCAGATGGTGGATAACATAAAAATACTTTAAGTCACTGCATGTTCACAGAAGATTGTAATTGACAAAACGGTACTGTAGATACATTCTAAACTCCATATTGCAAGCTAGTATCCAGCTTTGACATTTCCTGACAGGACTTAAATCATATAAGGAACATCAGGGGCCAGCATCTGTGAATATTGGAGGTTGCAGTAAATACTGCAGCAGCGGGTGAAAAGTCAACCACATTCCGTATGTGCCCTAGAAAGGATAGAATCAATAAATCTAGCAAAATGAGAAACCTTTGCTAGAGCGTGTCCTCCATAGTGATGTTGCTCTCATGCTCAATGCTTAGTTGTGCAAGGTCTTAATTTATTTAAGTGGAGATATACAGTGTAGTGCTGCATGACTGAAGGCCGAGAATCATCATGGACCTAATTGGACGAAATACAATAAATAGTCCAGCTTAGTAAATCGCACCACACTGGTTTACCTGGCAATGCTCCAGTCAGGTTCAATCCTCAGGACAGTGGGGTCGTCAGTGTAGTTAAACTTGACTTCAGGGTTTCTCAGCTCAGCGTCGTCGATGTCCACCAAGACCGATGAAGTGCCAGCTGCCAGTCCAGCTGGGGTCACACACACTATCTCCCGGGCATTCCTCCTGGATGGACACAGGACAACAAGGAAACATTGGTGGAAAGCGATCACTTAAGCATTTTATAAATTAAAGAACAATATTGATAAGAACGTTTATTTAACTGAGGATTGAAATCTGTAAAGCTTCTGCTTTTTCACAGGAATGTCTAATAAAGAGAAATCCACCCAAAAAATACAGGAACTTAAAGAAGAAAGCAACAATTCACATGAGAACAAAGAGTCTGCCCACTCTAAAGGAATTATGATACTATTAAAGAGTAAATGGTTTCCTCCTTGTGCCAGGGCACACCTTAAATACTGAGGTCAAAGCTTTGACATGTTTAATGACTTCCTCATTATTCTGGTAATTACCAGTGTCTGGCCTGAGTCCATTAATCTAATTCTGTTAAAATCATATGCTGCTAATTTGATTGAATAATTCCACTTGTGGCCATCGCACTTCAGGCCCGAAAGCCTGTCAGGTCCTGTGAAATGACCAATTTCCTGGTCTGCGGGAATCAGACTTTGTATCTTAGCTTCAGCTTTTGATCACAGCAGTGAGTCCAGATTTAGTGCCACAGCTTGGGGTTTATTTTTATTTTTAATTCACATTTATCGAAGCACAGACATATGATTTTTAAAAGCTCAAATTTTGATTACACATTTCATACCGTAGCAGGTACTTAAGTTTGTATTTTTATCTCTGTCAAGGAGCTTATGTTTTTCTTTTGGTTTCTGTTGTCTGCTAGTCGGCGGAAGTGCACAGAAACTGCTGACTGTGAAACTTGGAAGAAGGACGCAGTATGGGTCGGGACAAAACACTTTAAACGTTGGCAGGGATCTAAACAAATTTGATGTTCCAGGAATTTTGTTTAAGGGTGCTATTAGCATTTCCCACATAATTCCCCCAAAACACCAATATTTTGCTGTCACACGCAACAGATTCAGTTGACCGTGGGAGAGAAAGAACTGCATCGCATACCAACATGCAGGTGAGACTAAAAGGTTTGACAGTGCATAAATGGTAAAGACTTTGTGGATGATAGCACAAGTGAGCATGTGTCAAACAGCATTGCCAATAGTGCTGCACACAGCGATTCAAGAAAGCAATGGAGCAAAATAACTTAGAGATTTCCTATGTTCTTATGAGGAGTGTAAAAAAAATTGAAAAGTAGAAAATGGCTGGGAACCACAGTGTTAAAAATGAATGGGAAACAATTTGTTGACATGGTGAGATAGGGCATTAGCCTTGGAAGAGGTATGAGCTCTCACAAAGCCCTTCTAGTTTATTATCAGTGTGGGTGAGCTCGACAAGACCAATTCAACTTTGTGTCAATGGCATTTAAGTATTGAATATTGAATCTTGTGATAGTGTGTTACTCTTTAATAGCTTGTACTTCTTATACATCAAAAGAAGTGAGACAGCTGTGGTGTAGGGTTAAATGTTTCTAGATCACTTTTAATCTTTATACTTAGCCTACTATGATTGGTGCTTTGAAAAGCATCAGTTGCCCCAGTCCCAAACACTAGGATGGAGGTTGTGTGTCTTCATATGTGTGTGTATGTGTATGTGTGTGTGTGTGTGTGTGTGTGTGTGTGTGCGTGTCCCAAAGGCAAAATAACATCTTCAATTGATGTCTTGTGCGCAGTGCCCAGTAGCTACATTATCTAATATGTATTTAGCACAGTTGAGTGGTGGCTGCTTTTCTGGGCCATGACTTCACAGGAGTGACACATGTGTGCGTGTGCCTGTGTGTGTGTGTATTTGAATGTAGTATTGCACATTATTTTGTGTGTCTGTACACCATGGCACTCATACATAGGGAGGGGAGTTTGTATGTGATGGAGAGACAAAGGGAGAGAGAGAATCCACAGTCTCCCTGCCCTGTAACCATTGCAACCCCATTCGTCAAGAACACATGCCCCTGCAACCTTCACAAGACGCCACAAACACATGGGCACAGTTAGGGTGCGACAGATAAAGGCGGCGTTGAGGTGAGTGAGGGGTTGTGGTGATGTGCAAGCTGTTGGATTACTGTGAGGAAGCTGCGGCACAGATATGACTGCTGTGCCATCAAAGCTACTGTACAGTTGCTTCAATGGAGATTAGCCGCGAGAAGCTAATCCATGCATGTGACATGCAAGCAACTGTGGTGATGGTTTGGATTTTTTTTTTTCATGCACCAGATTAAAGAGAGCAGTGCAGACAAATAAAAACGGGGTCTTTGCAACAGCAAGTGTGCCCACACTCGTAAATGCAAACATTAACACCCCCCCCCCCCACTCACACACACAAAAACCTCGTAACCTGACACACTGATTACATGCTACCATGTGCATGTACTATCTGTATGCTGATGAGATTTTTCCACATTAACAAATCTGTTTATTTATGCACACATTACATTATATGTATCTGTCTCTTGCGTTATCAACTCTACCCTCACTCATAATTAAGAACTTGTTTTTCTATCTAAAGTACTGTTTATTTGTCTTTTTCTTAAATCCAAGTCACATCTAATATCCTCTGCTGCCATGTTCCCATTTCCCCAAAGGGATCATTCAAATTATATTTAGACTGACGAAAGTGGTCTCTTTACTTTTTGAAGTAGCAAGGCTGTGGTCCTATGCTGACAGACACATAACTGCCTGCGTTCAGGTTGCTTCCCTCGATGGTGACCCTGGTGCCGCCGGAGATGGGCCCCTGAGACGGCTGGATACGGGTGAAGTATGGAGTCTGGACAAGAGAGGAGATAAAAACAAGTTTATGTCAATTCTCCAGTTCCTAGAGATTTTTCAAGGCACCGTGCTGCAAAACAACTACTTGAACAAAACGCCAGTTGTAAAACCTTTGTTGTCATTGTATGGTCCTTACCACGAAGGTGAATGGCCTCGGCGACAGGGCTCTGTAGTCGTTGACACAGTCCCTCACACACACCTCCACCTGAGCCTCCTGGACCCTGTAGCCCGTAGCGTCGTTCAGCAGACACACTATTCTGTGGATGGAAAGTTTGAAGGATTTATGAGGAAGAGAGGGGAAGAGAAGAGAGTAAGAGGTCAGGGTCTTCCTGTTGTTGTGGTGAATCAAATTTGTTCTTTGGTAACGGATTCACCTTAGAATCAAATGCTATTTCTGCCATGATCAAGAAAAACATTCTGAGGAAAAAATTTACTTTCGCAAGAATAAAGTCAAAATATTACAAGACCAAAGGGAAAAACTAATAATAAAAAAATTCTGGGAAAATAAGCAAGATGAGAAGAGAACTTGACTGCTACCATCTAACCAATCTCATTGGGAAACTATGAAACCCCTTTTAATATCACACAATATATAAGTAACTGATTTTCAGTCAGCAACTACCAAACATTTCCTCCACAACAGACATAGATTCTTTCTCCGGATTTCTTTCACACTCTTTTAAAAGTCCTGATACTTTGGAGAATGTGGTGCTCATGTGCCAAAAGATGAAGTATTTAGTTATTTGTGAAACCTTTACAAAGCCATAACTTAACAACATGCTCCATTTTCCTAATGTTAACATAAGCAAGGGGCTGATCTCATGCTATTCCACCACTAAACTGATACAGAGCCTAAAATTATGATATTTATTTTAGTGAAATTACAACTTTTTTCTTGTAAAATTAGAATTTGTTGTGCCTTACTAATTAGCCTTTATAAAAAAATACACAACTATGCCAAAAATTGATCAGAAGCAAGGACAAAAACAACCACAAACCTTAGCCTATACCTGCAGCCCCTGGACTGAGTTTTAGACGCACCAGTCACATTATCACACTACACCACTGCAGCGGAAATACACAATGGAATTAAATCCATGTCTCAGGAGTAGTCAGAGAAAGTCAAAATTAAATGAACCTGACTATGCAAGAGGGAGGAATCTAACAAATATCACATGTTTGAAGTGGTGCAGGGATTTCAGGAATAATGTGGTGAATAACTGATGTGTGCGGTATATTTGAATAGTGATGCCCTCTATCTCAGCATGCATCATTTCCCGACTAACTGCACTACAGAGAGATTGTTTGATCCGCGTGAACTCAATTCCTCAGCCGTGTAGGACCCTGCAGAGGAGTAAATGTCAGGATGGAGGGATGAGAAAAATAAAGGAATGAGCGTATGCAGGGAGTAATGGAGGGGGACGACAGATGGAATTTACAGAGAGGAGAAAAACCTGATGTCAATGTCTTTTCAGCTGTTGAATAAGGCTACACCTACACAGGAACACACGCTCAGGTATCTTTCCTGGTGCTTGATTGGTCAGGATGAGAGAGGTAAGAGATGGTGCTGTCCTTGGTGCGGCTGTTTTCTACACATCCATTAGTGTGAGCTTCAGTGAGAAAAAACTGCTTCTCTGCATGTGACTGTGAATGCTTTGATCCGTGTCGGTGCACGTATCATTTTCAGTTTGTGCACGCCCTTCAGTGCATGTGTGTTTAACTACCTGTATTTGTGTCCTCTGTTCCTGAACGTACCTCTCAGCGCTCACGTACTCCTCCTCAATAGGCACACAGGGCACTTTGCCCAACCTGACGCCCATCTGAATGTCTCTGAACTGCAGACCCAGGTTCTCCCCCAGGATGGTCACCCTGGTCCCTCCTTGGCGAGGCCCCGTCTCAGGGAACAACTGGAGATTGCCAAAAAGAGACAAAAGAGTGTATTTTTTATTTATACTACTAGAATTTTCACATTTAACAGACATATTACACACACAAAAGTACACACACAACACTTAATCCACAGTCTCATATTTTATTCTTAATATTCAAGTGTGAAAATCGCCCCCACAACATGACACAGTTTAAACACTGCGAAACTGGCATAACACACATCCACACACACAGCTTGTATCAGGTGATTCGAGCTTTAATGAAGAAAAATCACCCTCTTGCCTTTGACAAACACGGAGAATGAGATAAAGAAAGGGCAAAATAACAAGTTATGCCGACACAGAACCAAAGCAGCATCATCTCCGCGGTTTAATTGAAACTTATTACGCCGGCTTGGCTTCGTCAGCGGGGCTGTGGCGGTGTAACGCGCGGTCACACTGCCGACCCATAATGTGATTTATCTAGCCAGATTATGGCGCGTAACGGGACAGGTGTGGTGTGACAAAACAAATATGGTGACTGATGGACGGTGGCTGTCACGAACACACACACACTACGGCATGGGCAAACACACACACACACACACGCACCTAATCCCTAACAAGCATCACAAGGTAATTATGTATAATCTGTCCATTGCCCTGTTCTTCCGAGGTGCTTGACTGAGCAGACAGCCCAGTGTGGAAATGCAAACTGAGACGCTGACAGGTTGGAGGCATGATGCTGTTATTGTAGCGCAGACAGTAACAAACAACAGACCCTGACAAATGGTGATTTGGACGGTGTGAACTAGTTTAGGGGGTGAACAGTTTGTGTTGCCACACAGATGAGATGTAATCCTAAACTTGTATATGGATAAAGTCTGCAGAGACCCTTTACCTTGATTCATAACCAAATGCCTTGCTCAAGGGCACCTCTGACTCATTGATGGAGGCAATATAAAACAGTATGAGTCAGCGACTTTGGACTTAGAGCTAGGGCTGGTAATCCCAGAAAAACTAGCAAGAGCAGGCTACACTTCGAAAATATGCAAGCACTGTCTGACACCTGCTAGAAGACAACTTTTCAGTGACTCCATCGATATCCTCTGGCTATCATCTCTCTTCTTTATTATTTCAGACAAATGGATTTATTGGTGCTTCGCGATGTGAAGAAGATTCTAGTGAAAGGGTCTTTCAAAAGCAATTTACCAACTCTACCTTAAACAAAATCCAATCAATGTTTGCATGTACAACTTTGAACAATGCAGAGAAAATAATTGCAATAGAAAAGAGAGACAAATAAATAAAAACTGCATGAAACTGCTCAACTTGAATCATTGTCAGCAACAACATTTAACTGAAAAAATGTTTTGACAACCTCAGGACATCAAATAATAGATTAAAAAAGTAGAATAAAAAAAAGTTTCTTAATATTACCACAAAAGAAACATCAGTACAATGACACAAACACACACTTAGATCTTTTTACATCCAGTCTAAGTACCATGTTTTTTTTAAATGAACCTAAACTTCATCCACAGATTGTCAGACAATACATTTGGCAGTATTGTGCGAGTACAGACAGTACTCTAACTAAAACAAAGACAACTTCATCAGCAGCTATACGGATCTTGGCACAAATCTCTTTCATGTTTGAGATGTAATGTGTTGCTGGTACCTTATAACACTATAGCAAACTATCCTTAAAGCGACAGTGAAGATGTGAACTTAATGGAGAGATGGGGGGGTGGGGGGGAGACCCAGGCAGAGCAGTTGAGCTGGGGTTAATGCTGCCCACTACTCAGAAGCTGGAACCCGTTGGGAACCAATAGAGCTACTGCCTTCAGTCCCACAAACACAGTAGCTGGCAAACACTGCCCAGAGTGAAACCCCATCAAGCTCTGGGGGATATGGACGGCAGATGTCAGGGTGTGGAAATGGAGATTCAGATAGTTTTGGAAGAAAGAAGCCAAGATACCACAAAACACAATATCAGCTATAGCCACCGAGGCCTGGCATGTGAACGGTGGCAAAGCCACAGACTGGGAGGCAACAGAGGAAGAGAGGGATGAGCGCTGTTGGGTTCGAAGTGATTACTAACATTATCGAGGGGTGGGTTCTATAGACGGACCAGGGAACACAATGGAAACATATCACACTGCGCACAAACACACACACACACACACACACACACACACACACACACACACACACACACACACACACAAACACACAGTCAGCAGGGCAAGGAAAACAGGCTTTAGGGAACATGATTAGAGCTTGTGCATATGTAACGTTAGAACATCACGTCCGTGCTGCAGAATTATTCTCATTACTAATGTACAATGCTACTGTACTTTTGCCTGAAGCTGCTCTTGACAATGAATTGTGTTGTCTGTTTGAATCCCTGCAAAGCCCTCACAAGTAACTATGACTATCTTTAAAGAGACATTAATAATCTGACCATTGACCTTAGACATTATAAGGATTATAATTTTTATAGTTGCTAATAGAATCATTCATTCATGTTGAGCATAGTCTGATTATGACTCACATTACATTCATTACTTCATTTGTTCCACATTCCTGCCAGAGTTTAAAAACCCCAACCTGAGATAGTAACATGCACCATGCTGTCCAGCAGGATTCTTTAATGTGATTAAGGTGTGTACATGTTTACATAATGACTCAAAGGTTGGAATACTCTATTGTCTTTTTTGATTATTGATTATTCCAAACACGATCTTATTCAGACTACAGTTTATTCAGGCTATTGTCTTAATCTGGTTTATATCAAAATAGTGGTAAAGGGTAGAGTTAACATGTCAGTCAGGAAGGGGAAGAGCTATAATTGAACCATTTAAACGAACCCAACCATTTCAAACAATGTAATTCAAAAACAGTACATCAGGTAACAACATCATGTGAAGTGTTTGGAAGTGTATTAATTTTATGTATAAGGCTACTGTGGTTCTGCAGCTTCCTTGTACGGCACTGACAATGAGTGGCTCTCCAATCACAAAAAACAGGACGTCATGGTCCTGACTGATGTTTTACATGAAAGGCAATCTGCATGTTTAAGCTGTATCCAACATTAACTATCATTTTCACTGACACAGCTAAACCAGCCTTGGTGTTTGTGGTGGTGTCATCTGTCGCTCCTCATCCGTATTTGTGAGAAGATAGGTGAGGTTTTGATAGCCAGGGCCTATTTTGAGTAAAGAACCACTTTATACCACTTCCCCAAACAAGAATTGGAAATCTCAACATCCCTTCAAGCATGCGAGGGTGGGGGGGCCTGAGAAGAATATTTTAGTGTTGGATGAAACATGGCTAACCGACAGTAAGTAGAGCTGCCGACCAGACCCAGATTCCTAGGTCAGCAATAACACTGCTTCCTATCAACCACACTCTAATCTCCAGCTATGTATCTGAAACATGATCGCTGTGGTAAGAGAGATGGATCCAGACCACTGTACCTACTGGCTGCCATGAATGAAAGAATGTTGTGTTTGTGTACATAATAATATTCCTCTGACATGTGAGAGTGGATTTCCACTGTAACCTCACAAACTCTGGGAAGTATACAAGTATGGCACCACATAACAAGATAACTAGCCCTTACTGAGCCTGTGGGCATGCAGGCAGATGCCACAGTGCGGAAATGGGACCACAAGCAGCTTTGGACTCACGTTACAGTGATTTGACACAACACCACTACATCCAGGCACATAACCACCACTTTCCGGGGAATGTAGAGTACAAACACCCCAAAGCTGAAAATATTTTTTTTTGGGAAGGATAGCGATCTGATACAACCATGAGCACTAACTAACAAGCCTCAGGATTTAACTGCAAAAGGACAACAGATATAAATGTTCCACATGAGCAACCAAACTGATTTAGGACTTGTCTGAACACATGGGGCCCCAAATGCTTGTGGATGCGTGTGTGAGTCAAACGCCCTGCAGACCCTGCCAGATACTGGCCACTAACCAGTGAACCCTGGAGGCAACGGCCAGTTATTCACACTGAATGGCAGCCTTGTTACGACTCCATCATTTAGTGTGACAGTGCATCCCCCTGTTGGCTGTTTTGTTTGAGGGGAGCATTTGATTTCCCCCTCCAAAACAATCACTGAAGTCAACAGAGTTTGCAGAAGTTAAGCAATTTTGTGTAGAGTCAAATGTGAGGATGTATGCTGTGTGGACAGAGATGACAAAATTTGTTTCCTCCACTGTTTTACAATTTTAGGATGCCTTGGAGCTAAATTACCACTTTGGCTTTACAAGGATCTATAGGGGATTAATCTAATTGATCTTTGTTACCTTTGACATTATTTTTCTTCGGATATTTGGCCACTTCTTTTAAATACCACAGACCAAGAATCCAGAAGAAGTAAAGTCCTGTGGCGTCTGAGGTGGTGCAGCCTCTACATTGCAGGCCGGACCACACAGTAGCCACATCAAATCATCAATATTACAGCAGTGGTTTCCTGGTAGTTGTACACATATCATGTGTGTGTGTTGTCACATGGTAAACTGGCTGTGGTCTCAGTGGTAACCAATGGCACATTAGCAATGGAAGTAGCAGCCATCGGCTGTTGCAGACTGGGAAAGTTGTTTATGTGGTCAGAGAATACTTTGAGGATAACAGCTAAAACATTTTAAGTCAAATGGGGAGTATGGGTAAATTCAATTTGCAGTGGTTCTTCTTTTCTTTCTAGGGAATTCTGCCTCAAACAAATAATCTATAAAGCCAGTTATTATGTTCAAAAAACCTGGCAGTACTGAAGTGGGAAAATGATTTTCACAAAAATGGATTTTAGGTGTTGCGTGACTGTAATGTTATTAAAGGATATTTTTTTCGATAGGATCAACCCCTGCCATTTGAATGTGTTCGGGGTTATTGTCAACACATGATTAACAAGAACACTGACTGAATACAAGAGCAGTCAGAATCAGGACAGTGTGAAGTCAAATGTTTTAGATAGTGCTCCTCAGACACAATAATAAACTTTTTTTTTCTTAAAAAGACTCATGTCCGAGACCGAACCCTTGACTAAATGAAGAAGCTTTACATTTGCAGATCTAAGATACACTTGGTGCTATATGTCCACTTGATGGTCTCTTCACGTAAATAATCCAGGATCCAAAAGTTTACCACCTGAGCTTGTTCCTGTTATCTACAAGTATTGACACTCATGATAGCTGATGTACTTGACAAACAGAAGTTGTTTCTTCTACATCTGCTGGAAAGGAATGTAATTTAAATAGACAACATAAATCAAGATAATAGGGACAATTGTTACTGTCAACATGTCTCATTTTCTTTTTCATTACTGTTTAGACATTTCTGACTCCCGGTCTCATTCCATTGGTATACTTTTTTTTATCGATAAAAACTGCACACACACAAAGATGCAAATACATTGACACAAATAATGGACACAAGTTGATGCACAAAATCTAACAGGTATACTTTGCTAATGTGTGACCAGACCCCAGGGTGTCATGCCTATCGCCCGATGTCAGCTGGGAGTGGCTCAACTTCTGAAGGCTAACATTTTGCCCTACGCCAGTGGTGTTAACAGTTGTTGGCCAAGAGTTGAACACTAGGAATCACAATGCCCTGATGCAACAGTTTAAGTTAAAGAGAAACTCCCCGTACTCTGAGATTCAGTTGAAACATTTAGATAAAAAGTATTATTTCTTATGATATATACACAATAAGTGTAAAAAAGACAGCTGAAGAAAATAAATTGCCCTCAATCATTTGATCAACAGCCGGGGCTTTACATACTACAGATAGATAATTCAAAGTGAGGATACCGTCACTTTCTGAACTTGATCTACAAATATAGTATTTTATTTGTTATTTTGTGAAAGCTGAACATGTTTTCCCTCTGTTTATAAAACCATTGAGATTATGATCTATATTAAAATGAAACAATCTACAACGTTGAATAAATAAAACATGTAAAAATTAATCAGATGAGGCAGAAAATCTGCAACAGACCATTTTGGATTTTGACCATTCCTGTCCCCGAAAGACAACCAGAGAGACAGTGACACCAAAACCAAGCAAACCTTTACATGTCTTGGTCTCCGGAGTAGCAGTGTGACGTAACCATGAGTAATAACTCAATCTCTGTGCCAAGGGCAGCCACAAGGTCCCGACATATGTGTGTTTTAACAGCAACACATTCAAAACAAGCAGCTTTCATTATGGGTTCAGGACACGTAGGGCTTTCGTGACCACGGGGGCTTCAACAAAGACAGCTGATGCAATGGTCTATCAAGGTTTCTGATTCTAACATCTCCGCAGGCGACATTTACATTCCTCATGAGTGGACGAGATTATGACGCAGAGCTCAAAGAGGCCGCGCTGCTTTTCTTCGCAGGTGATTTTAGAACTGTAACACTGGAGGGAGAGTGATTAGAAGAGTTTCTGTTGGGTGTTGATGACTGTGAATTTCAATGGTGGTTCCACTTTCTCGATGGTTCCACTTTCTCAAATCATGCTGCCTTTGCACCCAAAAAAATACACACACACACTGCCAAGATGCAATAGTGACGTAATTTTGCGTCTAAAATTTCTTTCATTTTGCACAAAGCATAGAAATGAAGCAGCTTAAGAGAATGGCCTATTTTATAAATAAAGTCATAGTGTTGGAAAATTGGGAAAACATTTTGTATTATCTGTAGCAAAGGTTGAATGGTGGCAGTACTAAAGTTAGTTGTAAAATAAATAAATTAGAGTTGTTTTCAGCATCTTCTGTACAGTAGCCTGAAAAACGGGATACAAGGAGATAAAAGCTTTTGATTTCGGTTCAGCTCAGTTCTATTTTTACATCATAAATATATAATCACTGATGTAATTACAATGGTTTGTGTCATTTATACAGGTTTATATTTGTACACAGAGCATCTTGATTATTGCTTTGGAAAGCGAACTGTGTTGTTTTATTTTTAATTTATTGAAATAAAAACCTATACTTCATTTGGGCAATATTTTAAAAACATTCTATTATACACAATTTTTGTCTAACATTTAAAACCACGCTCACTGAGTGACCAGTGATCAGGCCCCTCGAAAAATCCTAAATATACTGATAGGTTTGAGGCCTATTTTCAAAGACAGGCGACAGCTAAGCAGTATCTCCCCACATACCAGGAAACTGTTCCCAATTAACATTAACTATAGAGCCAGCACTAAGGGAGTGTGTATGGTGTTTAAAGCTGTGGATGCAAACTACATAAGAGCATATGCTCAGAAACCAGTATCAGAGGAATGGAAGGCATTCATACTCATGCATATACTGTACATCACAAATTCTGTATGATCCTGTACACAGAGAAAAAATCAACTTTTCAAACTCAGCCATAATATAACGAAGCTAAACTACACACATAAAAAAGCCCATCCTCTAACATACACCCACAAGCATTTTAATATTTTATGCTGGTCCAATGGTGAGTAGTCCTGTCTCCTATATATGCAGCCATGTCATCCACATGCATTCCCGTACGCACACACATACCTTCGTGATCTTTGGATGGGTGCAGCGGCTGTTTCCAGAGGTGGCGTGCATCCACCCTCCACCTTCACCCAGCTGCAGCGGGAGGTGGGAGTTTCCTCCACCGTTACACTCCTGCCTGAGGGAGCACTTCTTGTCCAGGACGCACCAGCCACACTCAAACCTGGGGTCAGCCTTCAGGCACATACCACAGCTGTCCCGCAGCGCTCTGCACTTGTAGAGATGAGCTGGTTGAGAGACGGAAAGAGTGGGAGAGACTCAGATACAGTATAAATTGTCATGACACCTTAACGTATTATGTCACTGTGCAGTTTAGGAAATCTTCCCAGGGATTTAGAGTTTTTGTCATGCATTTCAATTCAATTTAATTTGATTTGTGTAGTGCCAAATCATAACATTCATTATCTCAAGGCACTTTACATATGCTGGTGCTGGTCAAACTGTGGCCATCCAACTATACAAACCCTTCCTCTCGTAATGAGTCAACCGACTGGACTCATTACAATGCTAGCAATACCGGACATATCCATGATTGCACTAAATAATCAATGTACAGAACGAACATATTTCACATTTTATTTTATATATATATATATATTTAAATAGGTTGAGCCCTTAAAAATAATAGAGAAACCAAACAGTTCCCACAATGAGCAAACACTTTGGCGACTGTGGAGAGAGACTACTCCCTCGGTAACTGGGAGAAACCTCGAGCAGAACCAGACTCAATGTGGGCGGCCATCTGCCTTGACCAGTTTGGGTGAGCAGAGAAAAATGGGGAGGAGATGAGAGGTGGGTGGAAAGGGGGGGAGAGAAAAGACCAGGAACAGTTGTGTAACCATCATGTTTCAGCTCTGACAGACTAGTTGTTGCATTGAAAACAATCAGCGATAATTATGGATGCAAAGATGTTATTAATGATAGCAGCAACAATGTATATAATCGTAATCCTAATTGACATGCATGAACTAATGGTAATAATATACCCTTTTTTATTCTGCTGGGGAATTCTCATTTCTGATGAACATAAAGTTCTCTGAGTTGTTAATTGAAAAAAGGCAAGAAAAAAGTAATCAGGCTCCTGTGTGCCTGTGAGTGAGAGAGGGAGCACAGGACCAGCATAAATGAATGTTAATCACCTACACAACACCTAAAACCACTCTGACGACGAGAGAGCAGCTCCACAGATAAATAGAGAGGAAAAATGTGAAATATGAACAAAGCGACCTAGAGGGATATTACAGATATTAATTCAACAGGTAATGTCTACTCACGCCAACAGGGAATTGATAATTTGTTGTGTGTAAAACCGTTCCCTAAACTCTGCAGAGTTGAAAAAGTCATTAAAAGTAGAAAAAAATATCGATATATTAAAAAAAGCATCATAAATATATAATTAAAACCTCAAACACCTGAGTAGGGAGAGGAGAGGGAGATGAAAGAAAACAGGGAAGAGGGGGAGGAGGATTTTTAGCTGCGCTTGTTAACAAAACAGCAACAAGAATTGTTATGAATTTAAAGATGGTGGGGCCCCGAGAGGCCGAGTGAATCAGAGGAAAGAAAGGAAACTGCCAGAAAGAGAGAGGGAAGGAGGGGGTAGGAAGAAGTTGAGAGAAAATGAGAAAGAGAGAGAGAGAGAGAGATGAAAAGCAATCTTAACCCACACACAATCTGAAAAACAAACAGAGGAGAGGAAGTCACATCCAGACGAGTGCAGGGTATTCCGGTGAATGGTTAAGATCTTTTGAGTTCTGTTTTGATACCATTTGTCATCTGCTAATCTCTATCATCATTTCCGCAGTTGATTCTCTGTTGCCTCAACCTGCAGGCAGGTTTGTTTGCCGTCACACCAATTAAACAGATTTGAAATGAGCTAAAGTGGAAAAACAGATGCATGAACAACAACAGAGCATGCAAGAATCTCCTCCCTCCACCTCCTCCTACGGCAGACGTACGGCGGCCGGACTTCAAAGAGAGCTTCTCTCGGATCCATCTGCCGGCCTCAGCCCTTCGCTCGCCCTAATCTGATTAGCCACGGCTCGTCTTAAAAGTAGCGCGACGCTAATTAATCTGAACCAAATGAATGATTTAATTAACATTAACATCTCCACTTTACACGGGGGCAAAATCGGGTCAGCGCAGTGCGGCTCTGCCTCTGACGGAAAAGGCTGCTTCTATTCAGCGGGAAAAAAGACCGGGGACGGAGAGGTGGAGGGATTAATAGTGGATGGAGAAAAAAAGGAGGAGAAAAGGAGGAGAAAAGGAGGAGAAGGTCTTTATGAGAGTTATGAGTGAGGAAGGTTTCATAATACCGAGTTTTAGACCTTCAACACTAAGCATATAATTGAATTTCATGATCATAATGGGTATTCTGAGAGGCTTTAGAACAAAGGAGCCATACTATATCTAGTGGGGAGTGATAGTGCTGTTGATTCATTCTAACTACTCATCCATAACCTCGCCAGCTGTTTCACAAGTCTGTGTTTGGCTTCTTTTGAGGAACACGCCATTGGCCTGGGATGCTGCATGCATTCAATTCCCTGCCACGTAGAAAGTCAAGTAGCAAGTACTCACAGTCATAACAGCCGGAGCGTGCTCGTCACACACACACAGACACACACTGAACAGCCTCTAAGATCACTGGATTTCACGTTCAAGAACTCTCAGAGCTCGACACCATCCTGTCACATGTGAGGCGCTCTCCGCAGCACACATCCCTGGGGCCTGTAACGAGTGCTACTCTATAAAACCTCATGAAGGAGATGGATGCCAAACGCCCTGTGATGACTTTGTTTTCAAAGTCTTCCAGATAACGCAAGATAACTTGAAAAAAAATAATTATATTCTCTTCATGGTACACAAGTGTGACCCGGAAGTCCTCACAGCTCGGTGTTCAACTCAACAGTGAGCTGTGTGTATTTTCAACATATCAACAGTGATCTGTGAGGTCATTTTGGGGATTTGAAAGTGTTAGCGGGTGATGCAAGAGAAAAGTGGGAATGTAGCCTATGAGGTTTATTCTCACTGCTGTATTTCCCGCTTTTAAATCCACAAATTACCTCACAATGCGTCCTTTCATTCCCGAACCTATTCCAGGATTCATTGCATGAGGATTCTCACGACTTCACTCTCTGGGAAGCTGAGGTGAAGTTAGCGTAGCGGTTCAGAGTAGCTAACAAAAGAGTAAGATACCAAACAGTTTCATTTTAGATCGGCCTTCACTGTCTTCTCAGTCTACAAAGATCATGACTACACTAGTTCTCTGAAGGATATCACCTCTGGATTGGGACACAACTAGAGACTACTCGATTCCCCCCCGATATGTTAAATGACTGGATATTTAATCTGTTCGTTATGAATAAAGTCAGGAAAGGTTGCAAAAATTATATTTCAAACCATTTTCTGGATAATGGATCCTGCATTGTTACTGTTTATAAAATAAGTTATATCTTGTCTGTGGCAAGTCATGGCTTCACTTTGACCCAGGGAATTACTCTGATAAAAAAGTGTCCAGGACATTCTGGAAGAAGATGAAAGCACGTGAAACATGAAAATCCTTAAAAAAGGAGGTCACTTTTATACATTAACACCTGCAGCTTCCGTGTCCGGTGTGAACCTGGCGTAACGGGGATATTTCCTAAGCATGTCACTAACACTATGACGACTATGACCCCTAACCATGTGCTAAAAATGTCAACACTGCTCTAGTTGGTATAACGTTAACCACGTTCATCAGCTTTGTCAAGCATGGTCCTCGTATCACAACTAAACACAAACTACAGCTGAGGCTGATGGTAACACTGGTAAGGGATCACAAGTCTAAATGGGACTAATTAACAATTGAACATTATCTAGCACCATCGGGCCACAGATATTTATTTTTTTATTTTGTATGGTTTATGTGTGTGCATTGGATTTATTTGTATATATAAAAAAAAATATCTAATATTTGTACATTCCATTTTAAAATCCAATCTTTAATTTCTATGGACAGACCGGTATCTCCCCACAGTTGGTGTGATGGACAACCTGCTTCATCAGCACACAAGACAAAGTTTGCTAAGAGGTGACACAATTTATGTGCACTTGAAAGTTTTGAAACTTTCACACTGGTTTAGGTGAACCAAAACACAGAAGGCAAACACAGAACCATTAGTAATTTAACATCATTCACTCAACATTATTGAATAGCTATTTAATATGAGGAAACTTTATATCGGAATATGTTTCAGGCTAAAACATTTCATTAAAGACATAAATGTTAAACTACTGTGTGAAAAATGACTACACTCATTAAATAAATGCATATACAAGTGCCGGATGAATAATTCACCAAAGATCAGCCTTTGTTACATATTGAATACTGTTTCAGAACAGTCACTAAATCCATCTACTTGATTGCACAGAAAAAGGGGGATTCTTTATTTAGTTGTGAGCACTTCTCAGCACATGTTAAAACACAGATTGTCTGATCCCCAGAGAGAATCTCTCAGCGCAGACCGACAGAAAAGCTTCAGGGAGCATATTTTAAACAAAATGACACTGGCAGACGAATTAGGTCACGACCGATAAGCAACTAATTTCCAGGCAATCTGCAAATTAACTGTGCGTGTGACATTTATCAAAATGAGGTCAGATACAACACAAAAGGATGTGAGATTAAAATGTGCATGTGTGTCTTTTAAAGACTGAGACTGAAAAGTGAATGGGGTTGAAAAAAGAAGAAGTAGAGAATAGAGTGGGGAGGGTTCGTTAATCTGACTCTGGTTGTGCAAATTCTCAGCAAAAGACTTCCTGACACACTTGAGAGCAAGACTTATATTATCTTGTGTAATGGGACGTCTAAAATCATTAGCCTCCGCCACCCAATATATTACACTTGATAAAGAATTTAGAATTGGTAATTGTTTTCCACTTCATGCACAAATAGCGATTAAAAAATAATAAATGCCATCCCTCCATGTCGCTCTCTGTTTCTCTTTATCAATTCCTTCATTCTCATCTACAACCCTCGCCCCCCCCCCCCCCATCGCCATTACACAGTGCATTTATCATCCTGTCATCCACATCTTTCTCCCTCTTCATCCTTTCTTCTTTCATCTCTCTCTACATTTGTTTATCTTCCTCTCCAACATCCATCCCTATTAATTCCTGTGTTGGGTGTTTGTTTATCATTGGTATCCATCAATCACTCCCTCTGCCCCCCCTTTTATCCCCGACACAAGAAGAGTGTTTTTCCAAACCAACGGTACACCTTCACCTTTCTCACTGATGCCTGTCAAAAAACTGAAATTACAGATTTCTCATGGAGGGGGAGAGAAAACTGCACATAGTGCCTGTCTGCTTCCCAGGGAATCATTACCGACATATAAACAAGCAGCAACACAAATGTTGTACCTTGAATGTTGAACGGGTTGTCAATGACGAAGTTTCCATTCCACACCACGGAGAGGTCGACCGGCAGGTCGCTGATGTCGCCGCCCTCGTAGTCGTACTGAGAGAGACGGAGAAACACAGAGACAAGGAGGCAGTGTGAAAACTCTTGATTTATACTTAAATTGGGAAGTGTGTGAGATATTGGTTCATTTGCATAGTCATTTGCTGCAGATTGGTCATTGCAGACAGCGACACAGCCGGAGCAGGAATACATTTAAATCACATGTATAAATTCATATCCACCAAAAGAGACATATTTGATAAATACACACAGAGAAATAGCAGATGGGCTACAGTTGAGTGGGCATGAGTGAATGGAGATGGAGGAAGAGGAGGATTGAGCGAGAAAAGATGGGATTGGTGACAAGAGAAAAATGGGGAAAGAAGAAGATGAGGAGAAGTGAAGATGGGAGAGGGTGGAGCAGAGGTCTGAACGGTGGAGGCAGACAGAAATCGGACGCTGGTAAGACGTGTGAGAGGACCCTATTCATTTACACATGAGCTAAGTGGTGGGATGAGGGTAAGGGAGAGATAAGATACAGAGCAGTGTAAAGTGAAATTGGCATTTCCAATTTGTTCCCTGACAACCTGGATTGAGTAGACACGGTTCAACCATCCCATGGGCAACGGGGCCTGGGAGGACACACACACACTCGCACACAAGCACACACACACACGCACACACACACACACACATGCACGTACAAGTCAAAACTTTTCTCAACTCTAATGCGGCTGTACCATAACTCAGGTGCCAACACACATAGATGGAATAATCGGGGAAATCAAGCAAGTGTGCATTGGGCTTCGGTCGGGTTCAGAGAAAAAAACAGAATGCCTGTCAGATCGGGCTCTGTTGTTTTTCTCTCGGTTTAAGGCGAAAAATACTTCCGGAGTCGCTCTCTTTTCTTGACAACTGTGACGTCCCCTGAACTGTTTCCACTCTGTTCCTTGGCAGGATAACCCAGAAGAGCAGGAGCATCGGTCAGACTCATCGTGTCTCTTTTCACGTATGTTTTTTGGGAGTAAAGATAGTGTGAAGACAAGTGGTAAGTTTTTCTTGAAAGATAATGTAGTGTATCATCGCTATGAACGACTGAAAGACTTGAGTGTGAACTGCACAGCGATCTCACAACTTTAAAAGTTGCCAACTGTTTACTCGGCTTTTAAAATAATGAACTGCACGGGTCACAGTAGACAAGCTTCTGAAGTGGATGAAAGAAAATACTGTGTTAATTTAGACCCATCATGGTTTCAATTCATTCTGGAGCCTCGGGGAGAAGGCGATGAAATAAAACAACGAATAGAAGAGGAGACTAAAACTTAAACAAGAGGCCAGAGGGGGAAAGAGGAGACATTGTAAACAGGCTCATTGTGGGAAGTCAGGATCTCTATTGAGTCAGTGAGAAGCTGAGAGCAGCACATCCCAACGAAACCACAGGATTCTGGGAGGTCAGTGGCCTCCGAGCAGAGGGATTCAACCAAAACACTCTCCGGCCACAAAGTAAAGGCTGATGGCCGTATTCTCCTCCCACTAGTTCAGTGGGATCCAAGTCCATCACACATGAGGTCGGCTGTTGACTTTATTAGCATCACTATTACGTCCCACTGGCTTGAGGTCTGCGTGTGGCAGCCAGGAGCCTGAGAGAAACCACAGGACAAACGCACACACACACACACACACACACACACACACACACACACACCACTCCTCTTCTCTCTGTGGCGTGGCCCCCATTAAACTTTAAGGGCTTCTACTTGTTTGCCATCGCCAAAAACACTGGGCGCCCTTGTTCTCTTGTCAGCCCCTGCCCACACCGCTGCCCGCCACATCATGCTTTATTCATACCGTCACATGGTTTAAAACGCTGACACAAACCACACCGTGACACCGTGACACCGTGCCACCACTCACAGCGAGCATCGCCAGCTTCCTGGGGGACATTTTGGAGTGAAAATGACAATTCAATAAAGAGAGAAGGAAAGAAAATCGTGGATAATCAATGTCATTATGATTTATTCTCTGGCGACCACGAATGCAATTCCAATTAAATAGTGTTAAATGATAAATCATACACACTGGTCCTGTCAGTTATTACTCTTCTCATTTTGTAAATCTCCAAGTTTTGATTTAGGTTCACATTAAGTTTTAATCAACCATTCACTGATCTTTAAATGTCACAACCACCATATAGTGGTTCTTCTCCCTAATAAAGTCTCCTTTCATTTTTTGATAGACAGAATTCAAAACGAGACAGATAAGGAGAACTGTTTTCCAAAAGTCGACAATCATGTCGTGATAATAATTACACTCCTGTAGCCATTCACAGCTTATACCTTTACCTCACCTCTCTCTTGCTTTGACTCACACACAGGCTGGGAACAAGTAAACACTTTACCTACAATCATCTGTCTTGAAAAGAAAAGTCATGGCATGGCTTAATGAGGAATTTTAGCTGTCTTTTGTTTTATGATTTATTATCCACGCTTTTTCCACATATCTTGAGTTTAATTATGTTTTTGTCGCTCAGCCATTCAGGTCTGGGCTACCTCATTGGCCTCTGTTTAGGATTTCTTCCATACTGGGCATTCCTCTGGTCTACTGGAGATTAGACATTTGGATTTCTGTCCTGCGGCAGCCTGCAGCTTCTCTTGTTTTTAAATAAATAAATATATATGTGTGCATCCATAAAGAAAGGCATGTAATTTTCCTCCTGTAACTGTATTGGGTACATCCTCTTTACTTATTGATGTAGAGAGCTTACAGAGCTGTGACTACCAGCATGTCAGTGACTTTTGGCACTCTGATCTTAAAGCGGAAGCACCAGTGCTGTTTAAAAACTCTGTATCGGTGGATCCCTGTGGGTGGAAGTTGCTCTGCCCCCACTGTGAGTCCCCTCTGCTGGCCTACTGTCCTGACTTCCCTCCCCTGAGCGCCCGGAGCTGCTGGAGATGAGTAATCAGACTCATTACTGAAGCCTCTGGCCAGCTCCTCCATGTCACTGCATGTAATTAATCTACCTGAGCCAACTCATAGTGTGTACCCCCCCAAGGGAGGAGAGGAGAGGAGAGGAGACAAGGGGAGAGGAGTTAAGCAGGGTGGGGGGAAAAGAGACGAGACAAGGGGAGGAAGATGAGGACAGAAAAGTTGGGTGGATGTAAATGGAGGGAAGCTTATAGAGGCGATAAGGGGAAAGTGAGAGGAGTGGAATTAGGAAAGGAGATTAGGACAGCAACAGAGGGCAAATAGGGAAACAACAAGAGGCAATGCGAGGATGACAAGAGGAGGAAAAGAGGTCGAGGAGAGAGAGAACACAGGGAGAAAATAACATATGGGACAAAAAAGGAGTAGAGGACAGTTGGAGGAAGGAGAGTTGAAACAAGGAGGTGATAAGAGTGCAGAGAGTACGAGGAGGAGGAGGGGCACGGAAAGGAAACAAGGGAGGAGAGGCGACAAGAGGAGAAAAAAGGCAAGGGAGGGGAGGAGGTGTAAAAAGTACAAGGTGAGCACAAAGCCGTCCCTGGCCTCATTACAGTAACACACCAGCCTGGCTTGGGTTCATTCGTTATCTGCTCCCACACTCGTTTATTCTCTCGCTACATGAATCGTCTCCATGGACTGCATGTCTCCATGGACTGTATGAATAGATATGGCTAGTGTGTGTGTGTGTGGGTGTGTGTGTGTGTGTGTGTGTGTGTACGTGCTTTAATGTCTGGGTGAACTGAAAACTGCCAATGTTAACAAAACAGAGCAGCTGGCTGCTGAGAGGAGGAGAAGGTAGAAAAAAAAAAGTGTGCGCGTCCATGTGCAGGTCACCCTCCTGTAATTAGTCATGTTGAAGGATACGCTGAAGGATAGTGTGTGTTAAAAATACAGTGCTCACACACAGCCACACACAAGCCCTTCATTCCAGTTCCCTTCACTTCAATAGGGCTTTAGTAAATTAAACTCTTTTGTTTTTATTGTTCTTCCTTTGTTTGTGCATTAAAGCAGATACTATGCCCACATTATTGGATTACTACAGTTTAAAAAAATGCAAATAATAAATCAAATAATAAACAACACTTACTTTTATGCACTAAGCCTGCAAGCGTTGTCTGCAGGAGGGGCCTGTGCAACTAATTCACGAAAGAACTGTGCTTTAGTGAAGAGCTGTAATATCATCCTTATTATAAACCTTAATATTGAACATATTTGCAAACTGCTCACTGCCAATTAACACTATTCACTTACCCTAACAGAGGTGAAAGAAGAGGCCAAGTTAAAGTGCCAACACAACAATATACAGTAAATAATCCAAGTGAAAGTAAAGTTAATGCCACTGCTGTTGGCAATAAATGTGTATGGTTGTCATATGAATATAATGACTATAATGTTGTTAATAAATAATAAATAATGGGGATAAAGTACGACAAAAATCATGGATATCTAAGACGTAAGTTGTAACTTTCCAGGGACATAACTGAAATAAATGTTAAGTAGAAAAGACAAAAGTGACTCAAAATTTAAAATACAGAAAATGGAAATAGAGTATCTAAAACTGCACTGAATTGCAGTGAAAGAGTAAAGAAAGTGTCAGTGTATCGTACCAGTGTTGTAGTTGACTTAATTACTACACTAAGTCAAGTCTCAAGTCTCCAGTCTCTGAGTCCGGTACCAATTACCTGAATCAAGTTTAATTTAATCAAAAAAGACCAGGGCACAATCATACATGATTGAAAGGCTGAGTGTATACAGCGACTGCAATCAACTTCAAAGTGCATCTGTGGCCACAACATACCAAATGACCTGTGTGTGTCCCTGAGCAAGAGCGCCTGCTCCAGAGGTGAAATGTCAGAGTGCAGAGGTTAGACTTGTCTCAGAGAGCACAGAGAACAATGAGTGTCGCAGCGGATCAGATGAAATAACGGTGGATGTGCTTTACTAGCTTTCTTGGCATGGATTATATGCAGCACAGCCCGGCACAGGAGAGAAGTTTTTCTTTATTAATTTACACACTTTATCTATGCCTCCAGGTTAGAGTAGGAAATATTGGCTCTGCATGGGACAGTGTCCCAGCTCTCAAAGAACAAACAGGTCTAGTTCAGATCCAGCTAAAAACATTTCAGTGTTTTTAAAGTTGGCACACAGGGGATTCAGGGGGTCTAGGTTTCTTAGCACTGACTGTTACTGTCAGCAATGCACTCAAATCTGCATGTGTCTGCCCTTGCATGAAATGGAATAATGTTCCAGTATTCATTCAGCTATCAATATCCTAATCCAAATTATTAAATCCTATTACAAAAACCAATTCAGAATCCTTGTCCCAATGTAGTCAGTGCTCCAGACCAAGTCCAACACAGTCAAGATACATTCACATACTTTCTGCCTCTGTACCTTCCTGACAACTAAATTAAGATTAACATGTTGTCATGTTCAGGCAAGTCAAACGTTTCAGTTAAGGGTAAAAGAGATGTCTTGGATAAAGTCAGCACTGATTTAAAGAACACATTGATTGATTGATTCTAATATTTGATAAAAACACAATGTTTCCCTAATGCTAGTTAAATATTTGTTGTATTTATAATGAAATAAGGTGAATTTACTCAACCACTGCACAGAGATTGATTCAGTTTTACATTTATTGTAGTTTCTACATGTCAGAATGGAATGGTGTGCTTTGTTTCCTCGACATTTATATTATTAGTCTACTTATTTTAACAGGTTAAAATATTATGTAATACAAATAGTTCAATCAAGCTCTACCTTTGTCAACAACAACAAATATCTGCCCCAAACATTACATGTACAGTACAAGCATGTTAGTCACAACTGGTTTGTACTCTGGATATTTTTAATGCAGTACTTTTATTTGCAAAGAGAATATTTATATTGCAGTTTTGCTATTTCAATAGCTACACCAAGCAGACACACACAAGTCCCGGTTTCTGCTGTTAAACTTGTGAGTTTGGTCCATCATTCAACTTCTGAACTTAACAACTGTTCCAACATGCGTTTGACAGAACAGACTGAAGGTCAAGTTGTTCCTAAAATACTATTTTATCGTATATGTTTGAATCCTCCTCACGTCCTCATAGCAATAACAAAAATGGAGTTGTCTGTGGCTCTGGAAGGACGAGCAGTCATTACATTGGGACGTACCTGTCTGTAGCCGAACTATCCCTGCTCTCACTGTACATGACTGAAGTTTCACAAGCCAGAGAGACACACAGCGCTGAGGCAGAGACGATTGTCCTAAGTTAGCGAGAGAGTCACGGAGAAGTCTTCTTCTAGCAGTCGGTCAGTACTCGTTCATAAGAAAGGAGGGGGTGGGGGCTGCATCTGGCTTGCCGTCCCGGGATCTCCAACCCTTGCTTTAAGGTTGCAGAGGAACATGCTCGTCTGTACAACGTACTACATCAGTACTGTGTGTGTGTGTGTGTGTGTTATGTGGAGCTTGTTTGAGGAAGTTATTGGGAGTCCAGACTTGTGCCAAGTTGAGACGAAATTTGTGGACAGTGAACACACAAATAGTCTGTCACCCTCCCAAAATGGACTGTGCCGCTCGCAAATGTGCCAGATGCATGGACTTACAGTAGGAAACACACACACACACACACACACACACACACACACACACAAACACGTGCATACAGAGAGTTTGATAGCGTCTGTGTCAGTGTAATAAATCATGTAAAGCAGGTTGCTGGTTGCTGCTGATGCTACATTCTCCGTCTGCTCCACATGATTAGGGAGAGGATCATGTGGAGAATCTCCATATGTCTGCTTCACGTTGGGCTTCCAAACCCCTGGGGAGGGTGTGTGTGTTTGTCCATGAAACAAAACAGTATGTATCCACGCAGCTTGCATGTATCTTGGGGTGCGTGTGTGTGCGTGCGTGTGTGTGTGTGTGTGTGTGTTTTCCTGTGATCATCCATGCATACGTTGGTTCCCTGGAGTATTTGAGTATGCAAGTTCAATGCTTCAGTGTTTGGCGAGGGGCTAAATAATGCACAAAGAGACAGTAAGATTGAATGGATGAGTGTACATGTACTGCTGGCTAATTTTCCCTGTGATTTATTACACTCCACTGTCCCCGTCACAGCAGCTGTGATACATGTACACACACCCGCTCGCTGAGGATAGTCAACACAATGGTTACCAGGGTGCAGCTTCTCAATCATGGATCTTCTACTGTCTGTGTCGAGCCTCTGGGTTCGTGCTCTCATTGTTCATGAAAACACACTAATTATTATGTATGAGGAAGTAATTACTAGTAAAGGGGAGGTCAAGGAAACATTCACACATGGATGGAAATACTTTTCCAATGACATTTTAATTATTTATAATGTTTAAACTGACTATGTGAATTAATTTGATTTATTGTGTGTGTGTGGTCGCCCCCAAATTTGTAAGGAAGTGAATATTGATGATGATGATGAAGATGATGATGATGATGATTTATATTATAAAGACTCAATGTCAGATTAAACTAAATACAACAGCCTACAAGAGAAAAATATATATATTTATAAATATTGATGTCTATCGTAGAGACAACTATAGCAAAACCTCCACAGTGGGAAGTACTAAACCTAAACCTGTTTGTGGTCAAGTCACATTGGTCGGTGAGTGCCATGTGACCTGCTGAAGTTGCGTCATTGATTGTCTGGGTTTCGGATCCTTCCTTATTGGTTATAGCTCTTTCAAAGTGAATGTAAAGCATGAGGAGTTTATATTATCACAACCCTTTGAGATTTTTCTTTTCAAAAAAAGCATCTTACATCAATTTGATAGACAGATTTATATGGCACCTTTCACTTTGCAAAGCTAGGTGGCCAGTGTGAGAAGCAAACCTCTCTCTATGTCTGCTGTGTTCAGGGAGCATCAGAGAACCAGAGAACCGCAGAGGACATACTTCTGTATACACCATCACAGGCTTTGTTGTACTTGTCCTAATGAGTAAACATAATTTAATGTGGCATATTGGTAGTCACTGGTTTATTATGGTATGAAATGAATAATGTACATATGAACCTGCTTCTTCTGCAATGTTGTAACATCAAGTCAGCAGTCAGTTTCTAATCTACTTATTAAATGTCAATGTACACGTTTCAAATCAGTCTGCACTCAAACGGATATAACTCAATCCAGGTGTAGTAATCTGGGTTCAGATTGTGAATGGACAGGTGAGAGTCGTCTTTGCTTTGTTTTAACAGATTATCTCAACATTTACTTGATAATTTGTTTCCTGTCTACTATAATGAAGATCTTATTGTCTCAGCCGTCCTTCCACCCTGTGGTCCAGGTCCTCCAGTCTCACTCCCACTTTTGCACGGATCATGATTTCCTTTTCTTTCAGCATTCCTCTGTCGGACATGCAACATCTTTTATATTCCACACTCATTCTCTCTCCATCTGTTTCTCCCTCGTTCGTTTACTTCCTTTCCCTCCTAGTCTGCTGAGCTTCGCCCTAACCCACCTCCCGTCTGTCTCTGTTCTTCTTATTCTTCTCATTCCCTCCTCCCTCTTTTTACGTCCTTCATCACACTCTTTGTTGTGTCGTCATTGTCCGTTCCAAATTCCCTCACCTCCTCTTTGGCTCTCTCTCTCCCTTTGTCTTTTTACTTCCCTCTTGTGTGTTTTAGTGGTTTGCCTTGTGTTTGTGTGCGTGTGTGTGTGAGTGTGCGTGCGCATGTGTGTTTGTGTCCGTCAGTCTACCACAACACAACAATTCATCATCATTTTATCTACAGCTCCCTTAATTGGATCCTATCACGGTCCCACCTGACGAGAAAGTGAGGCGGGGGCACAGAGAGAAGGAGGATTATTCCCTCACAGCACCACACGGACACAGACAAACACACACACACACACACACACACACACACACACACACACACACACACACACACACACACACAAACAAACACAAATCCCCCCTCTCTTCGGCAACAGCTGCAAAGTTTTGTTGAGGTCTTTATATTTACTTTTATTTATTTTTCCCGCATTGAGAACATTGGGATTTTACAAAACATTAAGGCTCACACTGACGAATGAAGAGCGTTTGTGCATACGTGTGTTGATCCATTTTTGTTTTTGCTGCTGTGTCAGAGTTTTGTTGGGGAAAGTCTCTGCCCTGCAGCAGCACTGTTAACAAGTGTATTGAACACCGGGGATGTAAACTTCTACTTCTCGGAATAAATGCCTGTGTTTGAGGGTCCATATAATAGCTTAGGTTTTATTTCAGGAGCAATAGGTTTACATTGTCAGTGATAGAAGGGACTGACCATAGCCGTTTTCAGACATGTTCTCCTGAGATTGTCTGCACAATTGGCTCTGGTCTCGGTCCGGAGTTTGCCTTGGCACCACTTTTCATCTCGATATATTTGTATTCTTATTCTATTGTTTTATTAATTTTGCCATCTGGGGTGCTAGAAACATCATCTACATTTTCACTCACTTGTTGTGAATCCTCGGGATAATCTTTTGCACCATGAGCTCATTTAGACATTTCAACAGTTCTTACTTGAGAAAGTCCGGAGCTTCCCACAGCCCCTTCGGAGAATGTCTGGAGATTATCTGGAGGTCAGTGCATGTCTGAAAGCAGCTCCTATCTGAGGTTGATGGAGTAGTTGGATACTAAAAGCCACCATACTCTTTGCAAAGGATGTGCACTTCGGAGTTTGATGCTCAGCATTTGCAGTGCTTATGCAGCTCACTCTATTCAAATGGCTTTTGACATTAATAATGATGTGAGTAATAACAACCCAAAAAGTTAAATCTATAAGAAGTCAATCACATGGGGCAATTACAGAAACACAAGCCGCTAAATATGCACAGCTCTCCTAAGCACAAAAGAACCGATCTGGAAAATCCACTTCAATAACGTCCCCCAGAACAATTTTCCATGTCACCATCTGACAACAGCGGCTGAACGGTGTCCAGTACCACAAAGCTGAAGCTCAATCTTTCCCTTTGTGTGACGAGGGAGTGGGTGACTGGGTAGAGCTCAAAAAACAGCAAGTGGCCACAAATCAGTGATGTGTTCTGAGCCCAGCGGTAATGCATCAGCCGGCTAAACGACCCACAGCCCCCTGACAAGTGTGTGACAGGCTGAAGTGAAGGCGCCCGGCGGAATCTGCCAAAGCCACATACTGGCTCCCACTGCCTCTTTAAACTGTGAGGACTCCCTGTGTTGGACCTATCATCGTGAGCTAGCACTGCACCGCGCGGCTCAAATGTTAATGATATGTCTCGTTAAGTAAGTCATAATTGGTGTCGTTAAAAAGCCTCTCCTCTGTCTCGTGCCCTGATTGGAGCGGAGGAAATTAACATAGCTGAAACGGCTGCTCCCCATTAGCGGGGACAGTTTGGCTTGGGGGCTGAGAGGCAGGAATGAAGGGTGGAAATGAAGAGCAAGCGGCTTTGCGACAGCCAGTCCCTGTGGCTACATGCCTCGGTTTCAACTCCTCGCCACACCAGTCTATTACTGCTACTTTATCTGTCTCACGCTGCAACTAACCAACTGTAAAGCCTCCCGATGGTTAAACCAATGTGGCTGTCCCGGACGGAGCTCCTGCTGACAGAGCTAACAGCCTGGGACTGGTCAGAGCAGAGGGGTCGTTGATTAAGACTGGCTGCGGAGGTAATCTGTCGATAACAAGGCTCTCATTCAATCCACTAACTCACATTTATCAGGTTAACAGACGTTGCTGGGGATGTCAGCTCTGTGAGCCGCTGTAGTCGTAGCTGCGTGTGCACGTGAACGTGTTTGAGTCTTACCGTGGTCTTCTGACACTGTATGCTGGTGCTGTTGAACCTCAGAGCCGGGACGCTGTGCGTGCTGCCCTGGATGTGGAAGATGCACTCGTAGTTCCTCTGTCCAGACTGAGGCTGCGGCAGGTTCTGGGCCAGCAGGGTGATGGGCCTCATGACACCGGCAGGGATGTAGATCTGAGTGGAGGGAAGGATCTGAGGACACTCCTGAAAATGAGAGAAAATATAAAGAATTAAAAAAAATATCTGTCAGTGAGAATATTTTATGCAACTTAAAAAGGGGTTTTCCCTTTGGAACATTTGGGAGGTCCAGAAAGAACAAGGAATCAGACGCCATCATGATTATGAAGTCTCAAGGGAATTTTCTGTCCCCACCCCGCGGCTAATATCTGTCAGCTCATGAAATAAATCATCACTCAAATTCATTCATTCCATCTGCTATCAGGCTACTAAATGCTTAAAGTTGTTGATTATTGTTATTGATGTTGCTGATTTGTGCACTGGTGCCATGTTGATGTACGCTTGTGTCTATCTACTCATTTATTTTTTCTTATTTATTTACATGGGTTCGACAATGTGTCAAGCTGCTCTTCTGGGATTAACAAAGAATCTGAATTTGAATCAGACTCAAAAGCTCTACTTAAAAAGGATCAACACTCTTGAGGAACAATTCTAGTCCTACTTATGAAACACTCAAAATTAAATGTGGCAGTGCATGTCATTTTGGAATCAACCCTTTCTCCTAATACAAGGCTAAGATGGATAGGAGGTATGTTTTTTCTCTCTTTTATTTCCAAAAGGATTTTCTGACTCGAGGACCAAACTGAGAGCCAGAGGCAGCATTAATTCAGGCTGTACAGTAATCCAGCTACAGTTTGGGGATGAGAGCAGGAGACAGAGGGGTCAGCAGATTCCATTCTGCAGCTCCTTGCTGCTCTTCAATCAATAACCAAATGTTTGGCTTTGCATCATATTAACTGGAGCAAAAATAAGTGAAATCCCTTGGTGTTTCTTTTTTTTTCAGCTCTAAGTAAATCAAAAGACAATATGCGGCTCTCAGCTGGAAGCCAGGTTTTCATCACTGCTCATGCTACGTTTTGAACTGCTTCTATTAATGAGATTCAATTACATCATATATGTGTGAGGAGATAGTTATGAGGCCTCTATTATGAACCTCTGCTGTATATTGTCTGTCTGTATAGTGACTTTAAACCATGATGGCTGAGTCAAGTGTCACTTTACTGATAATAGCGGAGATGTACCTCCTTGTTCGAAGATGGTAGACATTTAGTTTGTGGAAAATTCTAATTCATATAAAATATGAATGAGAGAATGCAACTTTTTAAAGACATATTCTGCAGCTTGCGTGGTTATGAAGAGCCTCTGCAATATCATAAATTCTACTGAACTAGTTAGAGCCAATAATATACGTTTAATGTTCATCTGGAGATGAGGGAAACAATCATAAAGGCCAAATAAACACCAAAGAAGAGCTTATAAATTAAGTCCTATTCCACCGTAAGCTATTCAGCAAAACTATACCTTTCCTATTAGGATATCAGTCGTTTGTATCTGCCATGATAAATCAGTGGGAACTGAATTAATCAGGAATGACTACCTGACATTAAACCACATACTGCAGAGTCATCTCTATACGAGGAGGTACTGTGTAATGGAGCAACGGTAATGACTTTCAGATTGGCCTGGGAACGGCTGAGAGGGTGCTGAGGGTAGAGAGAGGTCTGGACATAATGGGACGCAGAGATCCCCTCCACACAGCCGTCACTGTAATGCAACACGCTCCCACAGCTGCAGGTGATGGCACTGATGCCATATGGAAAGATGCAGATTGGGAAATGCCTCAAGGAACATTTGAAAATCCAGTAACCTGTAGTTCAACATTTCTGTAGATAAATACAGAGATCTCAAATCACATGAAGATAGCTGAGTCTGCACTGGAGAATCGTCCTGCAGCACCATTATTGTGCTATAGGGGCTAAAAAACACTTTAAAACAGTATTTCATAATACATTACATTACATTACATTTAATTTAACTGATGTTTTTATCCAAAGCGACTTACAATAAGTGAAATCAATACCAGTCCCAGTTGTCTTTGGCAATAAGGTCAGTAAATTATGCAGATTTTGTTTTCATCGATTTCCATTTTTCCCTGAGAAATCAGTAAATCACTAAAAATGATTGGACCTGCCCCCTGATCCTGATCTGCACCAACATTAAAGGGTTCTTATCGGATTCATTCCACATCCTTCCACTAGGTTTTGTGTTCAGCAATTCTTGCACACTCATACTTACAAACAAAGAAATGGACAGAGGTACAAACGTAACAGTGAAGATGTAAAATGTTAGATGTATGTCTGCTGTGTTATATATAACTTTTACTGATGAAGAAGGACAAACAAGGAGCTCTACAGGTGAGGTCAGTTCCACTCTAGCTCTGGAGGAATTCACTGGACTCACTCAAACCACGGGGGATCTAGTTGTATGGGACCTGCAGGAATGCATTAAACCAATAAGCAGGTTTGGAAAGGAGAAGATTGCATGAGATACCCGTCCAATGAATGATACCCACAGTCTATTTGCATTATCAATTTACAAATGACTTGTAAATGAAATGCTTCTGTCTGATGAAATCTGAAAATCATCATGTTTTGTCAATATCTTTCCACAGGAAGGAGGAGGAGATGAAATCGATGCAAGTGAGCAGAGAGAAGCAGATTGTCAATTAGTGAGGCTGACAGTGAAAGTTTAAAGTATTCACAGATGGCGACACAGATGAACTACTGCTCTAATAAAATGTAAAGTAGGGCTAAAAAAGTATAGTGTGTGTGTGTGTGTCTGTGTGTGTGTGTGTGTGTGTGTGTGTGTGTGTTCCTCCCAGATAGACAGTGGTAGCAGAGCAGTATCTCATCTGAAGGAGCAGTCATTATTAATGTTGGACAGACCAGGCTCAAGCATCCAGCTGTGGAAAAAAACACACACACACACTAGCATACGCAAACGCACACACACCCACACAAGACATTCAGCCACATAGGACCTGCATACAAAGACTCACAATTTCACAAACACATATAGGAAGAAGAGAGCAAGGGAGGCACACAGCGGAGCAAGGGAGTGAACAAAAGAGAAGGGAGCAGAGGATTGTGGGAGCTGTTTCATTAGGAGTGGTGACAGGTGTTAGAACTGAGTCTGCATCAGATAACGGAGCAGTTCGACACAATGCATCACAGCAATCTCTTTACCTGGGGGATTCCTCCCATCCCTCAGTTTTACGCCCCTCTCTTCTTTCATCCTCCCACTCATACTTGATTTTTGTCATACTTCCTCTCTCCTTCTCTCCCACTGACACCTTGTTTTTCCCACATTTGTTTTATCCGGGAATAAGAGTCTAGGTAGAGCGGGCATTCTCATTTATAAAAACTAGTTTCGCACCAGTAAAGGTTTCCAGTACAAGCAGTCTGCAACTGGTGACCACTGGAAAACCAGGTAAATCTAAGGGAGTGGCTCGTTGAGATGTGAATTTACTGCAGTGCAAGTCAGGGATGAACGCTGATGCCAGGGATGAGCTGACATAAACCATCGGATAAGAAAGAGGTGAGGAGGGGTGAAGCGAAAATAGGGAGGAGTGGGGGAGATGAGGAGGCGAGGAAAGGTCTTGGGAGCCATACACTCGTTTATTAAAGTAGGGGATGAGAGTCTAAGAGGTCAGGTTCCCAACAGAGCGAGGCAAGGGTGGAGCGCGCAGCACGGGGAGTCATACACACCGCTTATATCTGTCCAAACTACTTCCCCCACACACACACACACACATGCACACGCACACACACACACACTAACACTGTGTTCAATTTAGATACATACACCCTAAATGCACATAACAGTCGATACACTAACGAAATACATTCATATTCGTTCTTACACACCTACTACTACACACAGACACACACACACACAGGTCTAAATCTCTCCCTCTGGCTCTGTGCAGTAAGCTGTTGCTCTCTGAGGCCTGTGGAGTGTTTTACAGTAGCCTTGGGGCCAAATACAAGGAAACTGTGATCAAAGGTTGGACCGTAAGCTTTTAGAAAAAAATAAAAAGTTTGCCTTCCATGCTCCAAAGATAAACCAATGCAACATTTCTATTACATCTACAAAATCTCTGTCAGCTGCTTGCACATCTGTGGGTGTGTGTACACAAGTGCAGAGACGTTTAAAACATATATACGCTGGTCTTGTTGGCCTGGGCTACTGAAAAAAACATGTATTGACAATATATACAATTGCTTAGTGCTGAATATGCTGGGCATCATAGCTGTTTGGACAGTTATCCAAAAGCTAACCTACATAATTTGGTCAGTTTCAATGTGGACCGATGAGATTGCAATTGTGATCAGAGCCGGCCGTACATATACGCTCACTAGGCACGTTGTGTAGGACCCCGCAAATTAAGCAAGACCCCTCCTCCCTCGTATCAGAGCAAATCTCTCATTGAGTGAACGTCTCAGTCATAAGCTCTACGGTAGCTGTGTACTACTGTGTCCAGCCACTTAGCATCAACTGCATTTACTGGACTTTAGGGAACAACATTACTAACAATAACTTCATGCGATGCATATAACATCTGTAACTTGGTAAACTAGACAAAATATCCTGGGTTTCCCCAATATTATAAATATTTTCTAGGCAGAGTCGTGGATCTATTGAAGCATGTTGGTGGTGAACTTCACACGAAAGCCCAACTTCTCCTCACATCTGAACGCAGAGTTGTCATTCTGAATTAAGTATAGCCATAACAACCAAATCACTATATACAACCATTGCCATTGGATCTTTATTTAAAATGGCAATAATTATTTCATCTACTTTTATGTATTTTGTGATAGTGGCTTGATATAGAGTAATTGCTTCTATTTCGTTTTTTCCATCTGTCTGACAGAAGTCATGTGTTATTAAGATTAAAAAACAATAGAAGCATAAAGGCTGGCATCAAGCAACAAGCTACAACTAATACAATTGACAATGGGTGTGTAAGATTAACAGTTTGTGAATGATCAAGTATTGGCAATAGGCGAGCCCCCTCAGATCAAATTATGCTTAGGGCCCCATAAAGGCGATGGAGTTCAGACTGGCTGACAACCTGAGTGAGGAGGCGACTGTGGAGCTACAGCAGTTATTGAGGAATCAAGGTTTCAGTGAAAGATTTTAGGAGGTCGATTTATATCCATGCTCAGGTATAAGCATTGGTTTGAACAACAAACATTTTATTCATCCCTTATCTATAATGCATCTGATCCTCCCCCTTTCTGCCTCCTACCGGCTCTGCTCTTCATTTAAATATAATGACGCCTGCAGCCAGGAACAGCAGCTGTCACTGAGGCTCAACAGGCTCTTCATATTGACTTGTTACTCTCCTCTATAGCCTCTCCTTTTGCCCCCCCAACCTATCTCTTCCTCCTCCTAATTGGCTGCTGGGATACGATGTTACAATGGATGGGTTTGATTATCCTGATGGATATGACATGTTCTTTATTTATATCCAGCTCTGTTGCACCTAAAGCCGTCATATTATCAGTTTACTTTCTTTCCTTCACTTCAAATGACTTTTTGAGACGTCAAAAGCCCGCTGATGTCAGAGATGAAGATAGGGCCCCCATTGGCTGCCGGCTGTCACCCATGAGGCCACCTCACTGAGGCAATGACAACCTCTGAGTATGATGGATGAGGGGGTCTCTGTGTGTTTGTCTATGTGTGTGAGTGTCGAGGGGGGGTCACCGCAGTGAAGAGGGTCCCTGCGGATTAGCGTTACAGTCCAATGAACCGTTTCAGGAGAGGAAGGGGGCGAGACCCCATCGACTGGTGCGCTGTTTTACACACACACACACCAAAAGAAAGAAAAAGGTCTGAATATGATGACCATATCTCCTAGGAGTGAGAGGACGCGTCATCTGCTGAGCAATGTCTCTGTTTGAAACAATGATATAGTCAAACCCTTAGAGGAGGACATCTAACACACAGTAACAAACACACACACACGCACACACTCACAGGCCCCAGAGAACGACACAATAATGTGCAATGGTTCATGCTAGTAGCCCCGATAGATCTCTCCATTCGATCAATACACAGACAAGTCATAAGACTGTATCCCATATAGATCCGCTGAAACACTTCCTCATATTTAGACTCATCTTTCCTCCGGAGTGGTTTCCTCTCACTCTTCATTAACTATTAACTTCATCTTCACCTCTCCATGTCTGTCTCTCGTAACCCAACAGCGAGGGAACACAAGGAGCGAGTGTTGTCAGCCCGTGCATCCAAAACATCTCATTATTGCTGCTACACTCAGAGCATGTATCGGATACTTCCTACAGGTTGTGTATATATGCACTGACTGCTGGAAATCTGTTTATGTGAGAACCCAGAGAGGGAGGTCAAACTGAGGACAGACACAATCTCACGTCCATCAGTGCAGCAGCTGGTTGACATGTGTTTGTACAGCTCGTAGACATTGTTCTTTCAGTTGCATGCAATATCCTGCATATCCGTTTGTACCGTATGTATATATTTATTCTTTTCCTAATATTATTATTTTTAAACTGTAGATAGCATTTATGGACAGCCATAGCATTAATAATTGTGTTTGTGAACCAGATGTAATGTTATTTGGTTTTAATATGCACTGTCTTCTGTATGGGATGGTATGTACTCCTTAGTCAGCAGCTAAGAGCTACTTGTCCTTTTGAACTTTGAACAAAGGCTCATTGGAGCTAAATGTTCATTCTACTGCAAAGTGTTTTTACATTTTATGGGACTTGACGCAGGGACAAGAATATTTAAAACATGGAGAAGCTACCATGAACTGAATGGAATCATAAATGTGTGTTTGTGTTAGGGGGGGGGGGGGGGTTGTTGGCCAGAAAAAAACACAACAAGCAGTTAATTACCTCCACCATTCAGGCAGTGTTGTCACTGACGATTGTTTGTTAAATTGTTAGCAGGACGAAGAAAAAACTGTCGAACCTATTTCCGTGAAATTGTCTTCCACTTTCTTTTACATATAGCGAGATGAGGCATTAGCTTTGGGAGAGGTATGGACTCTTCACCAAGATAGTTTGTGACTGCTATTTTAATACTTTATTTATATAGCATGGAGGATATGTAAAATAGATTGAATTGTTTATTCTGTAGAATTGCCCACAGTGGTTGGAACAGTACATACACTTAATATGGAATTTACGGACGTAATGAGATGAGGATTCTGTGCTCAAAATAATAAATATTTCTATAAAAGTAACTGAAATTCACAGCCCTTGAGATATTTTTATCCAGAACAAAGATATGTGGTATGATTGATTAGAAGTTGGTTTTACAAAGACACACTTGGACTATAATTGGATTTATTCCTAACCAAGTCTGAATTTAAATCTAAGTTAGTCTGTTGCGGAACCCTCTGGGGTTTTTAACGATAACTGAAAATGTTGGTAAAACGTATGCAAATTGTTTCCAGTGAGGTTTGAGATTTTTAAAGTCACAAGGACATTTTAAATTGTGTGAAGAGACAAAAAACCTCCCGAGACACTACATTTCAGTTCAGTGCAGACCTGGGACAGAGCGCTGATTCTGTAAACGAGTTCACTTTGGTGAAGGAAAACAATTCACAAAGTCCTCGCTGCTATAATATGTTTCTAAAAGCTTCTTGTTACTCGTTCAACAACATTGTTAAAAAACCACAAACTGTGAGCCATGTAGCTGGTATTGCTTTCACATTGTCAGTAAGTTGAGTGTGTGAGCGTCCAGGTATTACTCATGTTGTGGGGACCTAAATCCATTTACACAGCCACATTATGGGCTCAAAAAAGTCTGCATGATCTATATCGTATATTGAGGTGAAGACATGTTCCAAGGCTAGGGTACGAGTTAGGTTGAGGCAAGTCCTGATAGTGGTTAGGTCTCCAGAAAATGTATGCATTTTTATGTTGTGGTCTCAAAAGTGACCTATGAAAACATATATGTGTACATGTATGCGTATGTATGTACGTAGGTATGTCTGTCTTTCCCTCTTAAAGGGTCAGTACACAATAATTATAGCTGGATCCTTATTTTCTATAATACTTAAACCAGTGGATTTCAAACTTTTGCAATTTAAGGACCCCTTAAGTGACACAACCTAGACCCCCAATTTGACAATTTTTGGTTTGAGATGTGTTGGTTCAGGAAGTGTATGAAGTTAGGTTCAAAATTTTCCCCTTTGTGCAGCGCTCAGGGCTAACTCTCCTTTCTTCAGCCGGAGACACAGGGGGACTGGCAGAGCTTTGACAGTCCCAGAACCACATTAACGGCCCTTTCACAGAGTCACTGTGAGGGTACCTCTGCTGCAGCGGGGCGAGCAGCTCTCCGGTGTGGTGACTCTTGGGGACTGTCTGTATGTATGTGTATCCCTGCAGTGTACTGCAGTTAATGTTACTGCACAGCCATAAATATCCTGTTGAGCTCTGAATACAGCCCAGTTATCGTGGGTCTGTGGGTTGAGTTTACTGCAGTTGCAGCTACATTGCAGTCAAAGTTGTGCTTTTTATATTCAGCACAGCGGCTGTTGTCACTGCAGGGACCAATATCATAAGTGTAAATATAAGTACTTTAAGTATATACTTATAAATATAATAAGAAATATTAACAATAATAAGTATATATAAGGATAAATTCAACAAATGCAAGTAGAGACTCAGTAGTCTATTACAAAAAAGAGTCAAATGTACTTCTAACAGAACTGGTTTCTATGAAGACACTAATTCACTGTTTGTAAGTGAATTATCATTATCATGTTAAGAAAATGAAATGAATTAGTATGTTGTGAAATAATGAGATATTGCTCAGAGCCAAATCTAATTTAATACCAGTTAGTGGAGAGCAAATTTGATCTGACACTTATTATAAGTTTGTGGCACAAAAAACTAAAAAAAGGAATAAAAGTTGATTTATATTATTGGCGTTAAATTGTTAAACAATGCTAACAAAAATGTGTCGCCGACTTTTGGTTTTTCAAACAATAAATCACAAAGTTATATCTAAAAGGGTTACATATAACAATAGTTATTCTGTTTTGTATAATTGGAGTGCAGCCTAATTTCAGAAGAATATAGGCGGGCATATATAAGCATTTTGTTTGCTTTGAGCCCAGTTCAGTCACAACACAGACTTTGAATTATCTATGCTGTAATTATGATGTATTATATATATATATATATATATATATACTGTATTATACATGATGACTGATTAAAATGCAAATAAATACAAACACATTTTCTAAAGCTATTCGAGATAAACCTATTACCTACAGTTCAATACAATACTAAGCCATCACGTTGAAAAGCTATAGAAAAACCCTGTGATAACTGGGAAAAAGAGCTTTACTCCATCGACTGTAGCTGTTCATCTCACACAGATCTCCATTAGAACAGCAATACCCTGTGTATTATCTCTGATGACCGAGTGTGATTGTGTGTCCATCTGGATGCTATCAGGTCTGGATGGTCAAAGAGGAGGATGTGGCCGATAAGCATCAGCTAGTGGATCGATACAAACCTCTAAAAGATACACAGTGTGTGTTTGTGTGTGTTTGTGTGTGTGTGTGTGTGTGTGTGTGTGTGTGTATTCCTGAGGGTGGTACGGTAGATACATGACAGATAATGAGAAGTTATTTGGGTGGCCTCACAAAGCGCAACCCTCTGTTCTCTTTTTTTCAAGCCGCAGGACCAAAATTTGATGAATTTTGTTTTAATCTTGTGAGCTGAAAATGACAAACTGCTCCTTGTCATATGGGAACCGACCGAAAAGAGACTCGCAACCCGTTTTAGACCGTGACCCAGTGAATAACAAGATGCTTCTGTGACCCACCTAAGAATCCGCCAACCTTTCAAGGTCAGCGACTCTGTGATAAATGTACTGACTTCATGTGTTGAAGTTTACTTCCAGTATTAGTCTCGGGACAGGAGAATAACAGACTTCTCATCCCGAAGGTCCCGGGCTGAAAAAGTTCAAGCAACACACAACACCATCAGCCACAAAGAAAAGACACAGTGTATAGGATCAGGCAACCAAATACACTGGGGCCGGAAACTTTTTGAAAGCGGTCGCTTCTCTTTGCGAGACCTGTTTTCATCTTTTATTCCAGATTCGTGACTCATCCCCGCGCTTCATTTCAATACGGAAACTTTTCATCTATTTTGCTCAAATGAAGCTCAGTCATAGTCTCAGGTGGAGGGAGGGCAGGCACCTCACCGCATGGCGCCTGGAGTTCTTCTCTTCAATGAAAGACACTTTGAACTGTGTCAGAAGCCTTTTGGAGTGTCCACCCACTCGTCGCAGCCCTTCACTGTAGGGGATATGAAGCGAGGCGGGTGAGCCACTACAGATAAAACACAGAAACATTCTGCGCTGCTACGAACTGAGATCTTTAAACAGATGCAGGAACATAAGCAGCGCTTTGACCTCATTACGGCAGACGTCGGAAAATGTTGCCAATTTGACTTAGTTTCGAAAACTTGAGCAAACCTGATCGTATTATTCATCCCCTGTAATCTAAACAGGTTTCCTTCAAATCCCTACATGAAAGGAATCCTCCCTGCCACTCATCTATTACAAGAAAAACCAACGTAGGAAAGCAACAGACATGCAAACATACAATATACTTCCCACCATGTGATATACAGGGATCTTGTAAGATTCCTCTTTATAAAGGTTTCTTTGAAAATTTCTGCCTCTGAATGAATCATCTCTGATCAAAATGGTTTTACATCTCCTGAAGAACAAAGGGCAATTCCTTTTACTATACATGTATTATCTGAATCATGCGCAATAATTGATACACCCGTGTCTGAGAGAGGGAAGTTCATGTGAGTCTTTGAACTGGTTCATCTCGAACTTCACCTTTTCCCAGTACACGGATGTTTTTTTCGGAGGTCTCTCTGTGAATGAGGTGTACGTTTGCTTCAAAGAGAATGCAGTGCTTTTCAACCGCCTTTGAGCTCCATCAGTTCCCGTTTGGTGGGAGGGTGAAACCAACACGACTGCAGGGCTGGATATTGAACCTTAATACTTAGAGTGTTCACACTGAACTGTGTCCATAAATCCCTTCAAAACAGCTTCTCCTCCAACATTCTTTGATCAGACATTTTCCGACTTTGATCGTTACTTCCACTGCCAATAATGCATTTGATATTTCTACTGTCTTTCTCCTCCTCAGAGTGTGGTGTCGATAAAAAGTGTGGTATTAGCACCTGTATTAGAAAACCCTTTAAGTGACTCAGCCTGTGAAATAATCTCACTGTGTCTGAACAGCCTTCACATTGTCACATAAAAGAACACATGTAATTACCACGTTAAGTTTTGGTGCTGATCTGGATCAAGGGATGGATCAAGGATTTTGTTTGATATAAAGTTTTTTCAACATTTCTGTACATTTCCAACGATATAGTGAAGATATTCTTGTGAGAAAAGAATGCATGTGTCCAATATCAATATCTATAAACAAATGAAATCTGCTGTGGACCAAGATAATGATCTGAAGGTATCTGATCTCAATACATATGTATGCAATATGGTGATATAGGGACCAGTCAGCCCTGGTGGAGGTATGTGGTCTAACAGGGTCCTTATAGAGAGAGATTTAACTGTATTTAAATCAGTATTTCATATGTAGGGATATCATGGTCAATTTTCATATATAAACAATTTTTATATTTTAGGAAATGTGATAAAAATCAATCATATCAATAGCTTTACTTCACCTCTGCTAGTATAAAACAGTCGAGTGAAGAGCACTGACACTCCGGCTGATTCACCTCTGTCTCCTCCTCAGTGCACCATTTAGCAGGTTGATGACCGTTGAGACAGTGAACACCATCAAAACTCTTTTAGAACTTAGATCCCACACAAAGATTACTCATGTGCCTCAGTGACGCAGGAGCAACAGTAGAGTGAGGTATATTAAGACGCCTGCAGGAGGGAGAGGTGCGGTCTGATTAGAATAAAGCAACACAGGAAATCACGATCTCCACTGATAATGATAAAGGGATACAAACAGAGAGTGTCCTCCTGATGTTTACATACATCCATCAGATTCATCTTTACCAATGGATATATTCTGCAGACGAAAGTAAGCTCTCTAAATCCGAGGCAATCTCGAGTTTAAGCAGCTGAGCTTCCAGGGAAAGCAGTAAGTAGGGCAGATAGCATTAACCAAATGACAAAGAATTATTGAGTAGATGCTAAGAACACACAAGGCACAAGGTGGTGTCCTGACCCTGAAGTATCCTTTCATTTCCTGAATACTTAAACATCACCCTCATCCTCCTCCCACTTCTTCATCCCATTCCTTTCAACAACCTGCTCGCTCCATCTTCTCCTTCTGGTCAGTCTTCTGTTAGCAATTTAACAACATGTGAGATATGCAAAATTAGTAGCTACAGAAATCTTACCAGAGAAATATTTGTTAAGGGAACAGCAGGATGGAAAACACATATATACTTTAATATATATATTTTTTTTTTTTACAGAAAGAATATTTTCTTCTAATTTTCTTTATGTGCTGTTTGCATATAGTTTCATAAATGAGGCCCGTAGCTGTTTTAGCAGGCTCGCTTCTTCTCTAACAAATAGGCCACATCCACACCCCTCCCTTATGTTTTATTGTGGATGCTCCACCTTTCCCTTCTCATCTCATCTGTCTCTCTCCATTAAACACGCCAACGATCAGGGAGGCATCTGGAGATGCATCTTTAAGCTTTAATTCACTTTGAATAATTAACACACATGTGCACGGGCATAAACACGCACACACACACGCGCGCACACACACGCGCGCACGCACACACAAAGCTGATTCTATTAGTGGCACAGCCAGAGAAACTCAGGGGGAGAAGGGAAGCTCGGTCGTTGCCAGCCCCAGCCCCAGAGTCTCCGAGCTGGGTATCTCTGAGCTGTGTACCAGCCTGAATTCCTGCAACCAGACACAATGGAAGGGCAGCTGTAACTCTGACCCCCTCAGCTGAGACACAGAGAGGGGGGGGTCGGGCTCCTGGTAAATGACTTGTAGAGGAAGCAAGAAATGGGTGAAGATGAAGGAAGAGCTCAATGGGTTAGAGGGCAAAACAGGGAGAGCCCATGTGGATGGTGAGATGCATGGAACGGTTCGAGCACTGATAAGTGAGACGTGTGTGCATGTTGGCACATGCATACATGCATGCCTGCGCTGGTGTGTCCTATAAAGGTGAGGTGACTACACAACTCACTCATCACATTGATTCATCATCTAATTAGCAGCACGGAGGCTAATGCTGATCCATCTATATTCACCTTCTTTGCATCTGGAGGCAAACACAACCTGCTAATGATTATCATTGAGGCTAGGCTACGAAGCCAGGGGTTCAATCCCCCGTGCTGCAGCAATGCATCATGGACCTACTGTATTTCACTGACAGTAAGGAGGTCAGCATCAATATCAGAAGAGGAGGAGATAAGAGAGAGAGAGAGGGAGGGGAAGGGAGGAGAAATAAGATATAAGGGATGAATGGGGCAAATGGGAAGAATGGGAGGAGGGCTGAAAAGAGGACAATGCATGGACCACAGGGAGAAACGGAAGATGAATGAAGGAACAAAAGGGGAAACGGGAAAATAAGAAGGGATAGACAAATTTAGAATTAGAGGAAAAAACTATATAGGGTTCAAGTGAAAGAAGCGAATGAATGAAGGGAAATGAGGGATAACATAAAGGAAGATGGAAAGAAAGCAAGAGAGAAAGAACCGTGTGAGGTGGTGAGTTGCAGTTCCACTTATTGAAAAGGTCAGTGCCTCGATAGTTGAGCTGCTCTGAACGGCTGAGGCAGAATCAGCACTGGCTCATGAATTATGAGCTTGTTGATCCACAGATTCACATGACTTCCCTCAGCCGAGTCTTCATGAACAGCTTCAAGCTTCACTTTCCTAAAAACTGAATAAATTAGTAGAAAGAAAACATTTGTCTAAATTCCACGCCTCAGTGCTCTCTGTTGCAGATGCATTAAGAGGAAATTGATCCAGCCTGGGTGAAAAAGCACACCCTTTTTCAGGTGAATAGAAAAATACCACTGCACTAGAAATAAAATGCATGGGCTTGGTTGTGGGTAATGTGTTTCTTGAAGTGAGAAGATCTGTCATCGTGATATGCTCTATCTCAAACAGACCAGTGTCCCTTGTAACATCCATAATCATCCATTCTGCACCTCCTTTTTTTTAATGGAGTTTGACATTTTCGCCAACGCACATGGTCTGATGTGGGATTCAAGTGACGTCATGTCAGCATCAGTTGGTTCTGAAGACAACGTTCACAAAAATGAGCTAACTGGTCGTCTGAAGCCCACTCCCCCTTTCTTCCTAAGGCTAGCCGCTGCCAGCTACGTTAACCACACAGTTAAACTGTTAATTCACAAGTTGAACTGTGGGTAATGTTGCCAGTTTATGACACAGAAGAGAAGTGTGTGAAATAACTATAAATTACTGTACATCTCTGATTCCAACGCATCCATTTCTCCTCCTTTTCATTTAAATGCCTGGCAGAATCATGACGGCCATGCAAACCTATTGCTTTGAGTCAACCGAAGAAAAGCTGAAGTTAAACTTAACTGTTGACATCACACTGCAATGAAGGTGAAAATCCATTTACCTTACCTTTCTTTATTTTTGTCCTGATTAGAAGTTGTGTAAACTTGTAATAACTTTCCACATTGTTTATTTGGCTCTCTGACACCTTTCCTTTATATTTTGCCACATTGGTGTCTGCGCTACATATATTAATGATACATCCAAATCAACATGAAGGCAGTATTATCATCAATAACCAGCAGCTCAGGTCATTACTAATGATGAGATTGTTGTTGCACGGAGCTAAAGCCTTCATTGTGTGAGCAGCTTATTATGACCCATAGTTACGGTTTATTGTGAGGTGACCTCTAGCAAAAAGGATTAATTATGACAGGAACAAAGGAGGAAGTGATGATGAAGGTGGATGGACAAGTCAACAAAATATAAGACGTTCACACAGGGGACACTGTTTGCTTCCTGTGTGAAATCGACAGTCAAACACATGATTTATCTTATAATCATAAGTTTTTTATCACTGTTACCGTTACTGGAATGGTCTTCTACAACTTCTGCTGGTTCGCTCATATAAGTCATTTCAGGCTAAGGACAAACAAACTGCTGTATACGGTGGTTTAGGTCGGAGCACTTGTTTCACAGAGCAATGAAAATAAAAAATAAGTCACTTCTTGTCAGAGCTGCCATCTGAAGCTGTTACTTGGCAGCGACTTCGTGTCTCTGCTGTCAATCATGTGCCGCGCTAACTATTTAATGGGACATGAAATATCCAGAATAAAAAGAAACGCCATGCAAAATGAATGAACAACTTAATCAAACAAGCAGGCAAATCACAATCAATCGATGAATAAGCGTGCGAGCTTGTAGACAGGAAAATAAATGCTAACAAACCTATTTATTACTTTAGCTGTTCCTTTCTTGAAATACTAATCTCATTTTCCTATTTTCTCTAATCTGAATGAAGATATGTGAGCCGACCTCAGGGGCGAGCCTCTGCCCACTCTGTTTCACCAGCCCAGCGCTGAGATTCACTGGAGCAGAGCAAATTTGTTTGTCTCCGTGTTTGTTTCTCCCATTGTTTGTGTTTATACACATTTCTGCTGATGGTCTTCTCAAGTGTTTCTCCGACTCTGGCAATTTTCTGCCTGGTCGCCCCTAATGTGCCTCTCTGTTTATTTGCTGTCACAATACAGCTGATTTATATACATTTACATACCCAGGAAGTGATGGCAGAGACTTATGTTTACTTTAGGAGGGCAGGAATTATACATTAGAGTTTTTCTATTTACACACACGCACGCACACGCACACTCACACACACGGAGAAAGCGATAAGCTCGTATTTTTGTGATTTACATGTGGCACAGATTCACAGATGCTATGAAATTGATCAGATATGAAGTGAAGTCAGCCTCAAGAAAAGTGAGAGATACCTTTGGGAAGATAACCAGCGTAGTGTGAATTCAATCACTTTGGCAACCGACTGCTAATGACACAGGGGGAAACTTTTTCCGGCAGCGGAGATGGGCAATATGGCTTTCAGCAGGAGCTGCAGACTGGCAAGTTGGAACACAATCTTGGCGAGAGGAGATAAACGTGTGGCGACAAAGCTGCTTCTGCTACGTCTGCTTCTGCCGGCTCAAGTGCACATGTGCATTGCTTATTCAATTCAGAACATAAGGAAACATCAAAACACCATGCATCCATCCCAAAAGCCAAAAGCTGTCACTTCACTGTCTGCTGCTTTAATACCCATAATCCATGTGAGGATGTGGTGTTGACACTGGTAATGTGTGGGTGTGTGAGTGTGTGTGTGTGTGTGTGTGTGTGTGTGTGTTTGTTTGTGTTTGTGTGTGTGTGTGTGTGTGTGTGTGTGTGATTGTGTGTGTCTATCAAAATTCAGCAGAAGCACCCTGACATTCAAAGAGTCTTGGTAACCATAGCAGCGGCTGCACCAAAAAGGCGTCAGAAGAGGAAAGGAAAGAGCGGAGGAAAATAAGAGGATGAATTGTTGTTGCACTTCAAATAAGATGAGGGTGGATGTCAGCATGCTGTGTTTACAGGAAGGCTGTAACATGTGATGACAGGGTGTGTGGAGTCAAGTGGTATCTCTTCCATACACACACACACACAAAAATACTCTTTTGCCCAATTGAACATCATTGAACATACCAAACTCACTCCTGTGGTACATTTTACAGACACATGCAGAAAATGTCCTGAATAAAGTATTGTTCACACATATATTCACATTCAATAACACGAAAATCTTTTAACACCTGTACGCAGACACACTTGCACATTCATATTTACACCTCCTGACTGTATGTAAGGTCTGAAAGGCGACAAAGAAAGGTGAGAGAAGAGAAGGGGAGAAGAAAGGAAGGGAAATATTTGCAAAAGATTGGGTTTTTCCGAAAACCAAAAAGGTGACGTCTTTTTCATTGTTACTTTTGTGTTTGCATGAGCGACAGTGAGAGTTAGAGACGTAGGGGGAGACAGAGGAACTGTGAAAGGCAGTGAGCTCCTGGATCAATGTTTCCTTTCATGCAAATATAACATTTGAGAGCGTAGTGCGAGCTCCATTTGCATACTCATTCACCCTGCCTTGTTTATAAGTAAATAAATCCAGCTCTGCTTGGAGTACAACAGCTGCTGCTGGGCCACTCATGGTAGCACACACACGCACACACGCACAAACACAGGTCCCAGCTGCATGCTCTGTAGTGAGACAACATACTTGTGTGTGTGTGTGGGTGGGTGTGTTTGTGTGTTTGTGTGCACTCATCTATTAATACTTGTGAATTTATTACATGTGCTAATGGATTTTTGGGGTGTGAATTCAGAAATTTTGTCTGTTAATGTGTGTGAGTGCTGTTTGTGTGTGTGAGTGTGTGAGTGTGCGCTTATCTCTCACCTCAGAGGTGTTGACTCGTCCCTCCTGGAAGGAGCAGTCGCTGGCATCCTGCGTGCACATGTGGCGATATTTGCACCAGTAACATGGAAAGTTTCCATTTACGCATGACAGACACCTGTAGTGAGAGAGAGAAGAACATGCAGGAGTTTTAATATTTAAAGTAAAACTCTCTTTTTCTTTGTATGGTTGGCTATGGTGGCTATCATCATAACAATTATTCATATTTGTTTTTTCTAAGAATTCTCTCTCTTCTTGCACAAAATTAATCCAGAAATGAAAGCTTGCATGTTTTCTTCTCCTGTTAGGATAAAGGTGTGACGGAAACTGTACAACCTGGAAGAACGCAATCATTTAAATCAACAAAAAACAGGAAGATGCAGAGTAAAGCTGGAATGGAGCGTATACCTCACAACCCGAGTTAAAGCCACTAGATCTGGATTTTGATTTGGTTCTGCACAACATTCCACACAAAATCAATGAATTATTCTTTGAGAATTAAAAAAAAATATCTTGCAATGTGAAAGAAAGGGAGAAAAGAATCCTGAATCTGCCCCCCGATCCTGATTCTCAACCACATGTAGCAGGTTCTTTCCTTACCCATACCGCGTCCGTCCACCAATGTATCGATAATCTGTTAATTTACGGATAAACCACACTGTTAACTAATAGACAGACAAAACAAACAAACCAAGACAAAAACATAACCTCCTTGTCGGAATAACGAATGTCATGGTCACAGGTTGTCATTACTAAAGTTAATTAGTTACTCTTTGAAGAAGGGCAGGTCTTAAATAACAAGCGCTGGCCTGACGGGAGAGGCAACAGAGAGAAGGGAGAATAGAGGAAGAACAGGAGCGAGGTTAGTGCACTTGTGTTTTACTCTGCTATTTAAATTGCTTTTCAGTGAAAAATGAAATACCTTCCCCCTCCCGTTCTCTTGTCTCTGTAGCTCTGATCTTCTTTGGCATTCCAGAACTCAATTAACTACTCAAAAGAGATGACTAATTCAGTGTGAACCCGCATTAGTCATTAGACAATTCTTTGTTGGGGATTTGTAATTCTTTAATTTCTTCCTTATTCAGTTCTTTTATCTGGGAGCAAATCAAAAAGAAAAACCTGTAGCCACATTTAGAAGACAAACACATCGAAAAGTTGCCAAATTTTATATTAAAATATGCTCATTATTACCAGGATAAAATCCACCGACGGAAAGCCCAGCTACCATGACCTGAATTCATTATAGATTAGGTACGATATGCTCAGGGAGAACTGATGCCAAGTCAAATACAGAAAGAGTGGAAACACGGATCAAAAGCAAACCTCGGCGTATCCTACACTGACAGGCCAAGCGTGGACATGCTGCACCATAGTTGCACAACATCAAATGTTTATGGTCAGATCTCAGGAATTCAGGTTGAACTGACAAGTGGAAGCGTGGCCTCGTGCATTAAGACTTCATTCCAGCTGTCAGTGAGGCCAAGAGGAAACAGCGGAGAGAGAGAGAGAGAGAGAGAGAGAGAGAGAGAGAGAGAGAGAGAGAGAGAGAGAGAGAGAGAGAGAGAAACCTCGGTGATCCAATGCTCTCCTCCTGTTCTCCATGCTTGCAGGCTTACACAGAACTAAGCTGGCAGACCAAGATAAGTCGTTTTTTAAATAACATTTGTCTTTTTTTTCTTCTTAAGAGTTGAGGAAGCAAAGTGACTTCATACACATTCAAACGTGGATTAACAGACAAAAGCACGGCCCTCGTCACGAGCAGAAACAAAGAGCAAGGGAAGATGGTATAGAAACACAAAGGTTAGTTTGGGTTTTTACTTTGTTTGTGTGAGAAGTTAAATTGAGTTTTCAATTTAGCAAAGAGTAATTTCATGATGAAAAAGGAGAAAATAGCTGAATTTTCTTTTGGTTCAAACTAAAGGATTGAAAGTGCTTTTATTTTTAAATAAAAGAGTGCTGTATTAAGCTTTCATTGTCATTGTGACAAACAACAGGGAGAACAGGAACCAAACTCTATCATCATATTCTTGTAATTTTAAAGTAGTCTTTGTCAGCTCAGTGTGAACTTAAAATCAACCCCATCTTGGTTTTCAAAAATGAATAAAAGTCAAAAGTTAAAACCAATAATTACAGAGAGTGACAGAAGAAGGTGCTGTATAACTTTAAACCTGGTGTTCTCTCCCAGCAACAACAAGTCCTGGTTTGTAATCTTTACCCCACTTCCGAACCGAGTTTCACTTAAGTGGCTCTAATTACACATCAGACCTGTCACTGTTCTCAGTCAGACCTCCTACAGATCAACCCCCACACAGTCTCTGCTTTCCCACTCACATCCTCCCTACAAACTGACAGGGGACCTGTGGGGTCCTATGTACCCCACATCATCCAGTCATCACTCCACAGAACTTTTTTTTTTTTTACAGTGTAACTACACATTTATAGGCTTGTTATTCACTTAAGTTAAATTATTAGAAAATGGGCCCTTGGTTTTGAGGACAGATTGTACTTTGAAAATCGATCTTAAATTTAACGCTTCATTTAAAACGTTTTTGCAAAATCACCAACTGGGAAACTTATACACTTTCAGTCAATCATTTTCTAATTTCTTTATTTTTTGTCACAATCAACAATGTCACTTTCGTTGATGAGACCCTGTTACAGGGCACTCGTCACCTGTTTATTCAGAGTTTATTAATATTGAACCTGTTACCTGTCAAAATCTGACCAAATTCAGTAAAACACTTACTGGGGCCCTTAACCATACATTTGCCAGTTGTGAAGCTAATAAGATGAACGTTACTCAAAATATGTGTTCCACATACAGACAGACAGACAAGGGAGAGAGAAAAAGACAAACATGTTAAATAAAGAGCTACGACCACCATGCTGTTAGCTTAGCTTAGCAAGAGAACAGCAAGCAAGCAGAGGGAAAACAGCTAGCCTGACTCTGTTTGAAGGTGTGCTAGTTTATATGGTAGTCGCAAAATTAAGTAAAAAGAGCTGAAGAAAGATTGCATATTAGAGTTAAATTCCTCAGGTGGCCGTTAATCCACTGAATTGTTGGACTGTTTCCGCTGGTTGTCTAATCTGGTTCTCCAACTTTACACCATCTTGTTAACAGGGCTGAGTATGTTTCATCTGGTTTTATGGTTTAAAGCTGTTTAACATTTATTTGACTTTCAATCATACTTCATTTGAGAGTTAGAATAGCGGATTATAGTGAGGATTACTTATAGTGGCATACATTTAAAAGCATTTTGGGACTAATTTAACAAAGCAGTGGTTTGTTCAATATCCACATAATCTCTATTATTCTACTCAGTTGTTTTTATGTTTTTTCCCAGTCATTTTTTTTTTTTTATTTTGACTGGGAATAACCTCAAGGACTTTGGCGTTCTACTGGTTAGAGACTGTAACTGCAAGACAAAAAAAGTGTAATAAAGAACTCCCAAAATCCTTTTCTAAAGTAGTATTTTAAGAGAAGCATAGTAGTAGTTTTTTTTTCACATGTATATATTGTTTTTCCTTTTGTATATTTTCTATGAATATAATGCACAAATCAGATCAGTTCAAATTAGCTTTTCTATTCTAATGTCAGAAGAAATATGATTCCGGATACTGCTACTGTTTAGCCAGCGAGTGATCTCTGCCAAACTAATCCCAAAACACCACAGTAATGAGCCACCATGGGGGTTTAAAACCAGTCCTCCAAACTGGAAGACGACGGCTCGGCTCACAATACAACCCTGCTGCCAGGGACACTGGCATTAGAGTAGATTTCTGTTTAATCCTGGCTCTGTCATCATCCCTCTGTCCTTGGTTTATTCAGATCTTCGAGGGTCAACTCCTAAATCGCCTGTATTAGACGAAAGAGTGACAGAGGGGTCTGCATATAGCCAGAGATAAGCTAGTCACGACAAGACTGAACTGCAGTGTGAGGTTTCTAATCAATGCCAGTGGATTTCCATCGGAAGAAAGGTGGACTAAGGTTATGCTAACAGCGTGATGTTTGTTAGTAGAGCTGGTGAGCCAGTTCCTCCTCGCTATTAACCCCGGGGTTCATCGATTTCTTGTTGCAGCCACATGTCCGCGCACATTCACGCGGCCGTGTGTGCACGCTCGTGTCTGCGATGGCACACACACTTGTGGAGCCGAGATGCACTTACACACACAGGCTGTCACCCAAGTTGACATCCTGGCATTCCTTTGAGTCACCTGGGCAGTGGAGACTTGCTCTACAGTAGAGCTGTCAATGCCTGGACAACTGGATTGGGTAAGTGGCTGTGCTGCTGCAATGTAATCAATAAAATCCCCTGCTATTTAACAAGGCCTAGCAACAGAGCCGGGTCAAAAGCCTTTTCATCTCCTCAGAGTTGCGGTGCTAGTGAGGCTGGATCGATGGAACAAAGCCGTTGATATGCGAGCAATAGATCTGCACAAAAGCATCTATGTGTGATCATCTGCTCATTTCATTCTGGTTAATGTGGATACAGCAGTGAGTCTTTCCTAATCAGGAGGTGAGTGTTTTATCTGATGCTCTCCAAAACATGTCAACATGAGCCAACCCCAAATCAAACAGGCCGGTGACATTTAATGGCAAAACAAGTAGAAAATGGTTTAGGCCTTATCAGCACTTGATCCTGATTGTGATTAAAAACCTCTGAATGGTTTGACATCACATCTCCCAGACATGTGAGCAGGGTTTAGAAGATGGACAGAGAAGACCAAGTGTGCTGGATTTATGCGTAGGCCTCCTTGTGTTTTATCCAATAAAGCTCCAAAGAGAGCAGCAATAAAATGATGCACACATGATTAAGTAATGCAGCAGACGAGCCAAATGAAGAGTTTAGACTGGGACAGGGGACTCATTACAAGATGTTACTGCATCTTGTCACAGGGATGTCCAAAAGCAGTTAGTCTGCGAGTCTCAACCCTCAGTTTAATTAAACAGGGTCACATTCACGGAAAATTGGACCAACAACTATATTGTCTAAAAAGAATCCACTAATGGACTCTTAACTGTTTGTAACCAGAGGAGAGTTGGTCGCGGAACAGGAGGCCACAGCCACCGGCCAGCCTACAAATGACAGCCCCTTCCTGGGCGCCGGAGCGTGGGCCTCTCCCCTCCCTCGAGTGTGTCCTTTCACTGCATAGATTTCCGCGCTTTCATATTGTAATGGTCATGGTGGCCTACGGCTGGGGCGCAAACCTTTTAGCTGTGTAGGATGCATTATTCCTGACACAATGGGCACAATCTCTCTCCCTCGTTCGCTAACACTCAGCTTTATATATCTCTCTTTCCCTCTCCACTCCTCCTTCAGTTGTCTTTCCCTCTAGAGCTCTCAGGGAATGTGAATTTTTCCGCCTTGTCCCGCTCTTCCCCGCAGCAATCTGCCTCCCATTTGTTTCCCTTCCTCTCTTTAAAGATGAATAATTCCTCCCCCCGCTTGCTCAATTAAATCATTCCAAACCTCTTTTTTAATGCAAATTTCTAATATTGTAACAGCGTATGCAAATAGCTCGCAGTGCAATTTCCGAGAGTGTGCCTTCTGTCTCTGCGTGGCCCTTCTGGCTGTGTGTGCACCTGTTTGTGTGTGTTTGCAGCAGAAAATGTTATGGCCAGAGCTGCGAGGGCTTAGACGTGTTGCACGAGGCTGTATGAAGTTCCACACAAGTCTTTTCTGGGCCTGTGGGCTGATAGTGTACGTCTCTACGTCCACTGTCGGGAGTCCAGGCTCCAACACGCCCACGAGGAAAAAGTCCATTATCTGCCAATGGACTCTGGCGCCCCGCGTTCTGCAGGCGGGGTCAAAGATTTGGAAGTGAAAGGTGACGACAGAGGGGGAGTAGTGTATAATATATTTGCGACAGCCTCTGCAGTAATAATTGCTCTTTGGTGGTATAGTCATCCACAGGGGCCTCAAGGGGCCAGCAAAGCCATCATCAAAGGCTTAAACAGCAGTACGGCTGTTTATGCAGCAACAAGAGGAGGCGGCTTTGAGGGCTGGTTAATCAGGGGAATGGAGCATCACACACACACACACACACACAAACCCCTACTGCATGTTCACAAATATGACACTACAGTGCAACCCATAAAACAGAAGCTCTTGATGTTCACACACACACACACAATCACAAAATGAATCAGAGCCATTGAACTAGGCCTGGAGGCTCTGAGAAGTGGCCCAGGTGAGCTCTCTCTTCAAGCTCAGTCCATTATGACCATCTCCACACAGGCACCCTCGCTAGGTCTAATTAACGGCCTATTACTATGCAGATATATGCAGGGCCAAGAGCAGAGTGCAGGCAATAAATGGGTTGGATGAACGAGTGCGGGGCAAAGGAAAAAAGGGGAGTGGGGTGGGGGGGTTGGAGAGGGCTAAGTGGGGTCTGGGGATGGGGGTGGGAGACTTGTAAAATGAGCAAGTGGGAGAAGAGAAAGCGGAGGACGGTTGGAAAGCAGGACAGGAAAAGAGAGTCGTGGGGAAGAGAGAGGTTGTCGGGGAGGGATGTTGGCTTGAAAGCCAGAAAAAGTGCACAGTGCACAGCTTGTAACACTGCTGATCCAGGAATCAAAGGTGTCATAATCAGTCGTTTTTACATGTCGGTGTTATGGACTATTGCAGTCATTCAGGAACAGTCATAAAAACGGAGGAAACAGTGGAAAGAATGAAAGAAAGAAAACGGATGAAAAACCGTACATTATATCTCCCACTGCGGATTTTCAAAAGAAATAGAATAATTACATGCACCACTCTCGCATATGAAAAATACAGACTGTGAAAAGGCTTTAAGTGACCAAAAGGACAGTGTATCTTGTTTAGCATTTGGTCAAGAAACAGGACGAACCAAAAAAGGTAGATTGATTAGACATGTTTATAGGTGACAAGCTTTTTCCGGGAAGCTCTTACTTTTTTATTTTGGGGTTTTTAAATGCTATAAACATTCAGAAAGGAAGTAAAGCTGTCATCAGTTTATGTTTGGCAAGAGAAAGAGAACTCCACATTAGGAAGGCCACAGATTGGTTTTTATTTGGTCTGTATCGGCACCCGCAGTTTATTTGAGATGCGAGTTTGTGCCAGGTGGAAGAGAGAGAGAGAGAGAGAGAGAGAGAGAGAGAGAGAGAGAGAGAGAGAGAGAGAGAGAGAGAGAGAGAGAGAGAGAGAGCAGCCAAGAGTCATTTAGGGAATGACATTTTATTTGTTTTCATTTAACCTTCATTTAAGGTGGCAGATCAATTAAGAACAGATTCTTCATTCATTATCAGGATGATCTCGCTGCTGCTCTCTCTCTCTCTCTCTCTACTCCCTCCATCCTGTCTTTGAACTGAAAGTGTTTGTCACTGGGGTTCAAAGCATCTTCATAGCATCACGTTTGCAGCTCATCTCCTACACATGTAATCAGTCGTATCAGTGTAAAATGCAGAATTTAACTGCACAACAGCTGTTAGCAAAGACAACAGGGTCAGCAACGCTTGTATTTGTTTATCCACGTTGAGTTCTACTCTCGTAGCCAAAGCTAATGCCGGTTGTATTCTTCTGAAAGGGAGTCATGTGATATGAGCCTGACAAATCAGTGAAGGCTGTCATGACCAAAAAGACAGTTTCGAGTATTTAAGCCAACGTTTTCCGAACATTTCAATTTCCGATTGCGAAACCATCCAGATTTTAACCTAAAGTGGGGCTAGCAGCATTTCCAAACGTGGCTCTAAAACTCCCAAGTAGGGTAGATATTAAATGTGTCCATAGAAGAGTTGATGTGTTCTAAAACAAAAGTAGAAGTGTGGCTGTAGCCTGTGTCTGTGGTCCCTCTCTCTCTCTTAACAGAGTCAGCTGCACAATATGTGAAATCTGTTTCCATACCAGTGCTGAAAAGCCAATCAGTATTCCAATGCTTACATTAGGGATAATTCATTTCAAGGAACACAACTGGCGTGTTTTAGCTGCCTCTGCTTGGCTGCTCTTCTACGTCTTGCATGGTTAGGAATCCATTTATATTTCAGTCACCAGGGCTCCCTTCATTGCTTGAGATTTAATTAAGTAATTGATTTGTAAAAAGCTTGAATACATTGAATAATGAATTAGCAGAGCTTGCATGCTGTTCTCTCCATTCCCCCATTATCGGACTTATTTTCAGGCCAACATTTTACCACTGTTGTATTTTGAAAAGCACCACAGGCAGCGCTCGATTGATCACTGCTACCCACCAGTCTGTGTCCTGCTGGGTGTGTCATATCCTTGTGTGTGTGGATTAGCTTTCACGGTAGTTCGGATAAAATGACATGTGAACAATGAGAGGTCCTTTTCTAATTCAAGTCTAAAAAGTTTTAAAACACACAAAAACTCACGATCGGTGGACGCTGCAGTTGTAGAACACAAAGTCCACGCTGGCAAACTTCTTTCCTGTTTCCTTCGACTTAAGATACAACTTGATCACGCGTCGATCACCTGGAAGTACACACAAAACATTCACTTTAACTTATTAGTCCTTTTCTTCCAAATAGGGTCCTCCTGTTTTTGGATAGTGCACAAGTCACTCATTGTTAGTGTGTAGGTAATGTTTCATGAAACCAAGAACTTGCGCAATCACAGTTTTCATCCATTCCTGTTTACATATACTCAGAAAATAATGGGATTTTTCCCATTAAATTATTTACAAAATTTGGCATATTTAGTGACATTAAATGTAAATAAGTCACATTTTGGTTGGTACCAACTACTGCATAATTCTTTCAATTATTTGTTCCACCAGTGTTATTTATTGTTGTTAAATTACAGCTTCTCTAGTTGACATATAGTGTGTCTTTAATAGTGTGAAGCTTTTTCTAGAGCAGATACATGGAGTTGAAGGGTAGAAATGATACATGTTACATTGTTTTTCATGTTCAGTTTATATATTTGTTTAATGAAAAATCAATCATTGAGGCAATCAGACCACATATTTGTTTCTTTTATATTTCTACTATAGGAACTATACGGTCATGTGTGGGATTGCTCCTCCGTGGCGGAGGTGTACACACTCCACTGAGTGCCGTTCCAGTTTAGGTGTAACGTGCATCGTGCACAGTGTTTCTGCTGGAGAGTGCAGGCAGCCTGGAGCACAATCAATGGGATTTGTGGAGAAGTTGCTTTGTTCAAACGGTTCAGCTGTGTGTATACACTGTATTTCAGGCTTTTATTCAGTAAGGTTTAGAATCAGCAGTTTCTCATTTTGACTCTGGCTGTAGTTAAAAAGCATAATTTTGTGTTTCTAACAGTGGAATGGACAGGCTGAATGAAGCTAACTAATTATATTTGTGCATCCTTTTCAGAGAGTGCAGCTTCCAGAGCAGCAGGACTAATTCATAACCTCATGTGAACAAATTGCTTTCTTCATTGCACGACTGTGCTGTCGTCGCTCTTACAGCTCTAAGCCAATCACTTGGCTCCTGCCTCTTCAAGGAGCGTGAGAGGAAGAGGCGACTGTTGATCACACTGCAGCCATTAAAGTAGATCATTAAATAAATAACGAAATAAAACTCAGCATAATATAACACTATGGATAAAAAGGCCAAATGGCTGTTTTTTGTTTTATGGAAATAAGAAACTCGTAATGATCAATTTTAATCTTGTTTTTCAATTATTGCAAATACAGGTTTTGCATTTGACACTGTTTATTCCTATTTTAACGTATTAAGTGTTAAATAATTTGGGTTTCTAAACGCATTGCTGGTTTCGGATTTTTACGAATTGAATATTTCTCCACAGACAGCCGGTCAGACATCGTGTCGTTTATTTACCCTGGTCTCGTGTGATTGGGGCCACCTCCTTCGTAGAGGGCGACAGGCAGTAGATGCGTCCACCATAGATGCGTCCCTCTGTCTCTATGTAGTCCTCGAAGGAGCAGTTCACTCCAGCAGACAGACTGGGCACATTCTGCGTCTGAAGTACCAACTAGGAGATGAGAGACAGCATACAATTAAACTGATATACACCAGTGGTAATGTAATATAGAGGATATCTACTACCACAGCTGCTTCTCAGGTATGTGTCACTTCTCAGTTCATTCTCAAAATGATGGACAGATTGCCAGCGATGAAATGAGACCACGCTTCATTAAATCCCTTTCCTCATCTGTTTGACTCACTTTTCCTGTCCATCTTTATTATGTCAACTTCTCCCACCACAGACACATATATGCACAAACATTTAAAATCACCAAAAAACAACAACACACAAATACAACTATTCACTGCACCTGCACTTCTGACATGGTGACGGAGATGGTGTCAGGTTGGACGGAGAGTCGGACGCACTGCTCCACCCTGGTGGTGAAACGCTGAGGTTCGTCCGCTCGCTCACAGCTGTCCTTCCTCGAGCATCTGCAAGAGACAGATACAATCAATCAATGGATGATGAATCAGAAATCAGAAATTCACACTTTCATTGTGACACACAACCTCAGGTTCATCACACAGCTGTTAAAATTTGAGGTTGTTTGGAGTGCAGGCTCCACTGAATCAGTGATGTCCTCCGCTGGGATTCACACTGAACCTCCGTTTGTGACTGGAATATATTTGGTAATGGTGAAAAGATAAACAGCACTTTTCCAATTAAGCTGTAAAGAAAAGTAGTCGTTGTTTGGAGAGAGACAAAACCCTAGTCTGGCTCCTGTTGTCCTGACAATTATAAGTAGCCTTTGTGTACCTTAGATGTGTTTTATCTTTGCAGTTGTATTTATTTGCCGGTGCATTACTGGTTAACCAATGAGTGATCTAATGCGTTTTTTACTTTCAAACACAGTTGAAACATAAATAATGAAAAATGTGTTTCCAGGATCAAACATTTTAAGTCTATGTCGATTAATATAAATTAATAATAAGTTATCTTTTAAAGCTGTCCTCAGAGGTGGACTGATTGACATTCAGGTTGTTCCAAAGTTGTGGTGCATTGTTCTTGAAAGCAGCATTTGCAGTTTGTTTGTTTCTCGCAGTACTTTGGGCACTTTGGAGGACATCAGGGCTTTTTGTCGTTGACAGGGTATTAAAAGTTAAGAGATGTACGAGGTTGCTACGCCATTAAGAGCTTTGTAGGTAATTAAAGGACGTGAAAATCAATTCTAAAAGAAACAGGGAGCAGAGTGCAGTTCATCTGAGACAGGAGTGATGTGCTCGCTCCTCTTAGTTAAAAGTCCTCCTGCAGAATTCGGTTTGACCTCCTATTTCTTCATGGGCTTCTTTTTAGCGGGAGACGGGTTAAATGTGCACTGCAGTATTCAAATCCACTATCAACATGAGTCTTTCCTAGTGCTTTGTTGTTGAGTCAGCCGACTACTATAAGGGTTTTGAAACACAAATTAGAATTTGAAATGACACCTGGACTTCTAACTAGTCTGGTGATCCTGATTCCTGAGCGTAATAAACAGGCTGTGCTTCGGTGAGAGTGAATCAAAAACTAATAGAATAGTGCATTAGCTCAGGTGGAGCACAGACGCTGCACTAGCCAAATCCGCCAGCTGCTCATTCATGCATTACAATCAGTGACTCATTCAGTAGCTGCTCGGCTATCATCTGACCTGTGACGACCAATCATATCAATACAGGTGGCCGCGCTGAAGATTGTCAATGACCACTCTGCCTGTGTCTTCCCGGCCAAACCATCTGCTGCCACAGCTTTCTCCATCACCCCAACCTGCTCCTTATGTGCTGTAGGCGTTTATGTATTATTGATTATAGGAATGTATCAGTGTTTTATGTTTCGTGGAAGTGATTCATTCATTCAGGGCAGAATATAAGTTTATTTTCAAACAGTAAAAAGCACATTTTCTAACATCAATGCCATCTTTAGGAAACTAAAATTGACCAGTGAGATCCTGATTGGACTACAAAGAGGACATGATGAGTTCAATCAAGCCCAACCAACCCACATCATGATTAGAAAGCCCCGTCTGGGTCTATAGCAACTTTTGGGGAAATTAGGAAACTGACCAACCATGAAGAACGAATCATTGACCTTTGCGGAAAGTGGTAAGATAGGTAAGATTTGACTTTCATAATGTACATTATTTTGTTTGTTCCTTCTTAATCTTTGCAAGATCTGGACTTTTCCCAGAGAATCATTGAATCGAAATCTGCCACATTTAGGGGACTGACATCTATGAGTGTTTGCAATTTGAATTTGAGGAGACTGTAGGGCCTTGGTGGAGGACTGTATCAACTGCAATTTAGTTACACAATGAAGTTTCATATTGACACTACACACATGTAAAGGAAATGTATATTTTTTCGCAGATCAATACATATAGATTTCCATATCCCCTTCTTAAACCCAGCCCTTTAATAAAGTGGCTAATTGTGGCTTTTGTTGTGTTAAAACACAAATGTAATGTAGTAGCAGACACATTTACATAATTATAACCTTGTTGACAAATGGAATTCATGGATTTTAAACACACCTGTCCGTCCAGGTATCAGATCATAATTAACCACAGAGCTCCTACTTAATGTAGCGGCTGAAATTACAGCACTGACATGACATAGTAAACAGTACGTGCACTTACACATTATGCAGCACACACCAGCCACAGTGAGGGTCTCCTGATCCCAGACAGGCTCCACAGGAGGTGTACTGCTCACAGCTCTCCACTGGTACACGTGTAACCTGGAAGACACACACACACACAGATCTTGTCAATGTTGCACACATACCCTGCGCGAACCAGCTTCAAACTACTCAGTCCATAATATAGGCCTTGGTTTAAACAGGATGTACCGGAGGTGTCCTGCGCCTGGAACATGAGATTAAGGAGGAACAAGCCCACTGTGACTATCAGAGATAAACAGCTCTGGAGGTGCTGCTCACAGCTCCACACTGCAAGGCGAGCCGGGGGGGGGGGGGGGGGGGGGGGGGGGGGGGTCGAGGGTGAAGCTCATGTAAACACACACATGGGTTAGGATTACACACTCTGACAAACATCTCTCTGTTATTCACCGTGTACAGCTCACAGTTCTCCGCTGGATCAGAAAATAGTGATGCAAGAAAAGCTGTTTATTTTTGAGAGATACTAAACCGAATGTAGAGAAAAAAGGAAATAACTAGAATCTCTGCACTGGAAACTCAAAATAATCCTCAATGTCTGGACAACACCCTCACAGATTAAACAGACAGGACTTTATATTTGCTCAAGCACTCTTCATCATATATGCACGCGCTGGGTGTGTTTTCGTGTGGCTACATCCGCTAGCATCGCTACATCCGATACTGTACGTTAAAGGTAAATTATCTTGTTTCGAGACAAATATGAACGCCGGGGCTTGCTGACACTTGGAGGACACCACACAAGCAGTATATGGGTTTCTGTCTGTTTTTTATCACGACTAAAGAAGAGGTCACTTTGGCTTAAACACTGTTTACCCGTGAAGATCCTAAAGTGTTTTTTGGACTCAAACACTTCACCCACACCTCGTAGTGGTGAGTAGATAATGAGATAATTTAAATTTCTGGGTGAACTATCCCTTTATAACTGTGTATATTCCATCTGGTTTAACAGTTTAAGATCAACATCAACAAAAGTCAATAGTGGGCTTGTTTACCAACATCCAGCTACAATTCTGTACCAGTTCCTGCACCTTCACCGCCTTACGGACCAAATCACAAGACAAATTACACTGCCTGAGCTTCGGAGTGAAATAGTCGTCCTGCTTCGAGGCAACATAAGCATCACAGCTTGTGTCTAGTTAACATTAGACTTAACCCAGTTGGCAGCACACACTCTAAGTGTGGCCATGACCAGGACATTAAGGAAATACCTGAAAACAAAACTAAAAAAAAGTTGATGAAGAGCCTGAGACACCCTTATGTTTGGAGGGTTAAGCTAAGTAAAATGTAAACTTTTGACAGTTATTATATTAGATATTATCTTCCAATTTCCGTAAGCACTAAAAAATAAATTATTATTCACAACCATCATTTTGTGTTTTTTTATTTAAAAAAATCAATATTGAATCTGGCACTTTTTAGGCACTGGTACTGTTTTAAATCTATTTAGCCCCAACATTGTTAAGAACCAAACATTACTCAACTCTGCAGATCAATCAGATTTATAGTTTTGCAATAAAAAATGCAGTAGAACCCGCAAAATAACGATTCAGCTTTAGATTAAAATAAATACTAACAAATGTTGTCAATGTAGCCTGACAACATTTTAGTACGACACATCTCCAAAGTCAAACATTGAAAATGGCAGTTTCCTGAGACAAATGAGGGATGAGCATAACAACTTGAACCTTCAGTTACTTTCTTTGAATGTTTTGTTTCCTACAGAATCTGACACATGGCCGACAGGTTTCTGCTTAACTCCCCATCAGAACATAAGAGGACTACGTTTCGCCTAATGCCTGGGAAGTCCTTGCAAAGAATATGCTATTGTACTTAACACCATTGAGATAAACATCAAGGATTACTCCTATTGTCCACTAAATCTCTACCGGCTGCCATCTGTGTGTCTGAGTGACTGAGATAAGATGAAACTTTAATGATTTCTTTTGGGGAAACGAGAGAACTCGGGTATTAAGACGGACATGAAACAATGCTGAACAAATGTACCTGTCACTTAAACTGCGACCAAAAAAAAGATGCTGAACATCTCGGAACGCAGAGGGACAGACAGGAAACACCATTTACTGAGTCCATTCCCACAGACAGTTCCCTTTGCAGTTATCATTAAAAAGACATGTTTTCTGCTGCTGTCGGCAGATCCACCATCTGTCGGCACGCTTATCAGGAAGCACACGTTACCTTGAATTTCACCCAGGTTGTCCAACACTCTGAAGTCACAGAATTATCCTTTATGAGAACATTTCAAAAGCTTTAATCGTGAGATGTTTACTCCGCTCTTACTTTTCCAAAATATCTAGCGTACAGCATCCCTATGTTTAATCTCCATGTGCTGGATGCTGTTTGCTGGTGACAGGTGGATTGGCAGACAGGAAGCCGCCTCGGGCAAACACACTCACACACAAGCACGCACACCGCAAAAATGACAATTTGAAGCAACGTGAGAGTTTGAAACAAGTTTTCTGGGACAGTTGTTAAATACTTAAATACATCGCTGACCACCCAAGACAAGTTCCCACCAATGAGCTCATGCAGACGCACACACACACACACCTCCAGCTGCCTCAGTAAGGTGAAGTACGACATCAATAACACTGCAGAGGCGGGGGGCACACCAGGTGAGCTGGAAGGTGCTGAGGGTGAATTCTAATGCCAGCTACAGGCACAGCTGCAGGCACAGCAGTGTAGAAACCTTCAAAGAGGAAGCTCTACCTTTATGTACCTTTTTTTTTTTCTAAACTTCTTAACCTTCAAACAGTAAATAAGGCTCTTCTCATGCCTTTTGCCCAAAATGCTGCATCAGACACCAACGCACATGCTGGTTATCATGTAACTGTGAACTTCAAACATGTCCTCATTCTACAAATCTTGTGCTTTTCATAAGTTTTGCATGACAGCACCTTACTGCACCCACCAATGTGCAAGCTCCTGCTTCCACCAGATGACTGCCACAACTGCCAACCTCAAGCAGAGGCCTCTTCTAGGACCTGATCCAGCTGTGGTGCAAGTGAGCAGTCTGCATCAAAGGTCCTGATTCACACATACGTGTTGGCCGATATTAATCACAAGTCGATAGCCTAATGTACTCAGTCAATCATACCTGGATTCTCCACAAGTGATCTGATCTTAATCCCCTGCTCTAAATAAGCAAAACAAATAAGTACTGCTTTTGCATTTGCTTAGCCAAGTTCTCGTGGGCGACAGCAGTGCACTTCCTGAGCCTACTCTTCTGTAAATGAAGAAGAGGAAATGAAAACCATACAGATTGGGATTCGTCCTGGTGTGTTCCATAAAAACAACTAATTGCCTTGGATGTTTGACGCACTTGGGACATATCTGTTTATTGTTTGTTTTTTGTGTCAACATCAGCATGCACGTCTTTTTGTGTGCAAAAGGGAACTCCAAACCCAATGAGGAGAGTATGCATTTTATTGTCTTTAACTGAATCATCACTGACCCATAAGGTTATGACATTTTGAAAACACAGATCTCTATTGATAATGTATTTCTGAGCAAGTTTTTTTTCTTTTGCAGAAGGGATTTTGTATCTTCCTGGTATGATGCTATTTCACTTTGCATCCCCAGGCAGCTTTCGTGCAAACAGCACAACTCACAATTTCCTCCTCACCCTGTACATCTCCTCCCCCTGTCACTCTGTTCTACAGTCAGAAATGAGGGTTTATGGCAGATTCATAGCATGATAATAGAAACCTGTGTCTGATAACTACTATACAATGCTACCATTACCAGCCCCAGGCCTCTTATAGGACACCAAATAGCAGCAAATTGTAGTCATTACTTGCGCCTGGACAAATACCCTGCTAGTAATACAGCCTATCTGATAGAGGGAGGTGAAAAAAAAAACATGTCATGGCAGAAGCACAATAACCAGGGAGATAAGTTTATTCAATGGGTTTTGTGATTGTGGGGCGGATGATGTATTCCAAGAGAGCAGTTCAATTATTGAGTTTTAGAAAACAGATAATGGGATGGGAAACGAGAGATGCACAGCCAAAGACGCTTTGTCTTATAATGCCAGGCGTGTGATGTGTGTGTGTGTGTGTGTGTGTGTGTGTGTGTGTGTGTGTGTGAGACAGTAAGTGAGAATCACCTAGTTATATTAAATATGGCATTTTCATCCTGGTCTATTTGCTGCTGCAGAGGGGAAGATATTCTGTGGATAGCGGATGGAGGAGGAGGAGGAGAGAAGAGAAGTCAAGAAAAAGGAAAAGAGGTGGAAAAATGAGATCACGTAGGAAAAGTGTCCATTTTAAACATTCATTCTGCCCTTCAAACTAATAGTGGACAGTGTCCTTTCTTTTGCCAACTTTCCAGAGTGAAGGGAAGACAGGGGAGCAGAGGAGATGATGGGGTGGATGTTCAAGTGTTTTGTTATAACAAATAAATAAGAGCTACAAATGAGCCTCTCTCATTTGGGTCATGATGGAGAGGCTCTTAATTTGCCTCGCAGCTGATGAGAGGAGAGAAGGGGCTGTGGGTGTATAAAGGAGGGGCCGAGATGAGGAATGCAGGGAAGGATTGATGAGTAAGACACAAATATAATTACGACTGATGTTTCATTCCACATTCGGGGGGCCCGTGTGGTCCCAGCTAGTTTCAGCTATAAGCCCGGCTGTAATTGTCCCATCTGTATAATGCGGGGGCTGTACGAGGTGCTATCGCTGCACAATAGGTTGATGGATGGCTTGATATGCTGGATTGTAAGGCTGCCATACCAACACACACGTTACCAGCAAAGTGCACGTAGATAAGCAATTTGTGCTGACATGCGTACACTGATGCAGACATATTTGCTCGTAAAGATGGTCTGCAGGCTGGAGTTAATACGCTGCATGAACTTTAACACGCGGCTCTAAATAACGAATTCAGTGAACACAGGCGCGTACACACAGATGGAAAAACAAGCACAAACAGCGTACAGGTACACACACACGATGAAATAATGAAAGCTGGATGCTAGATATATATACACTGCTCAAAAAAATTAAAGGAACACTTTGAAAACACATCGGGTCTCATTGTGAAAAAAAGTATGTTGGATATTTATACTGATATGGACAGTTTAATGTCTTAGGACCAAAAGGATGCCACATCTTTGATGGAAATAAACGTTTTCAGCCTACAGAGGGCTCAATTTTATAGACACCCCGGAAATCATAGTGAATAAGTGATGTGGCAGGCTTGTCCATTTGGCCAAAATTCAATTTCTGCAACTCAAAATGTGCTTGTATGCATGCCTGAGAACGTCACGGCATGCTCCTAATGAGACAACGGATGGTGTCTTGTGGGATGTCCTCCCAGATCTGTCTAAGGGCATCAGTGAGCTCCTGTAAAGTCTGAGGAGCAACCTGGCGGCGTCTGATGGACCGAAACATAATGTCCCAGAGGTGTTCTATCGGGTTTAGGTCAGGTGATCGTGAGGGCCATTCAATTGCATCAATTTCTTCATCCTCCAGGTACTGCCTGCATACCCTTGCCACATGAGGCCGGGCATTATCGTGCATCAGGAGGAACCCAGGACCTACTGCACCAGCGTAGGGTCTGACCATGGGTTCAAGGATTTCATCCCGATACCTAATGGCAGTAAGACTGCCGTTCTCTAGCCTGTAGAGGTCTGTGCGTGCCTCCATGGATATGCCTCCCCAGACCATCACTGACCCACCACCAAACCGGTCATGCTGAACGATGTTGCAGGCAGCATAGCGTTCTTGGCTTCTCCAGACCGTTTCACGTCTATCACAGGTGCTCAGGGTGAACCTGTTCTCATCTGTGAAAAGCACAGGGCGCCAGTGAGGGACACGCCAATTCTGGTGTTCTATAGCAAATGCCAATCGAGCTCCAAGGTGCTGGGCAGTGAGCACAGGGCACACTACAGGACGTCGCGCCCTGAGGCCACCCTCATGAAGTCTGTTTCTGACTGTTTGGGCAGAGACATTCACACCAGTGGCCTGCTGGAGGTCATTCTGTAGGGCTCGGGCAGTGCTCAACCTGTTCCTCCTTGCACAAAGCAGCAGATATCGGTCCTGCTGATGGGTTGAGGACCTTCTACGGCCCTGTCCAGCTCTCCTAGAGTAACTGCCTGTCTCCTGGAATCTCCTCCATGTTCTGGAGATTATGCTGGGAGACACATCAAATCTCCTTGCAACGGCACGCATGGATGTGCCATCCTGGAGGAGTTGGACAATCTGTGCAACTTCTGTAGGGTTAAGAAATCGCCTCATGCTCCCAGTAGAGATACTGACTCTAGCTAAAGCCAACACTAATGGAAAACCAGTCGAAGTGATCAAGAGGGAGAAACTTGAAATGGCCTCCACATGCAAAACCACTCCTATTTTGGGGGTCGTCTCATTGTTGCCCCTCTAGTGCACCTGTTGTTAATTCCATCAACACCAATGCAGCTGAAACTGATTAACAACCCCCTCTGCTATTTAACTGACCAGATAATTATCAAAAAAGTGCAATTGAATTCATGCCATACCCTTATAAAAAAGTGTTCCTTTAATTTTTTTTGAGCAGTGTATATATATAAATGCCATTTCTGTATCTCTTTAGATATCAATAGATTAATCCATCCATCCATATCTATTAGGGCTGTATCGATACTCCGGATCAGTTCAAACCTCTGTTTTTAGATGTACAGTTGGTTCAGTAAAGAGAAGAACACTATAACATGTTTGCTTTGACTTCACATAAAACCACATAAACAGAAATAACCAAAGAATAGGAAGGAGGTGAAAGTGTGTGTATGAGCCTCTCCCACAGCCTCAATGACTGACTTAAAAAAAACAGGCGTCTACTCCCAAGCGGCGAAAACGTGCCGACTTCACTTCTGTAAAGCTAAAACAGGATGGAACTGCTGCTGTGGACTTCTGGACTGTTGTTCCGGTTTTGGTTCAAGAATCATTTCAGCCCTTCTTTCTTTCTATCTATCTATCTTTCCATCTATCTATCTATCTTTACCAAACCTGTTCAATAAACTTATTTAAAATGTTTCTCTTGGTCTTCCTTCTGTTTTGTGTCCCTCCTGCACAAGGCAAACAGTAGGAACACATTGCTGTGTGACATTACTGTCCTGTATTGTGTACAGTATAAGATTAAATCAGCAACCTACAGTTTAAAACCGCACTGGGACTTTATGTAATCGTACACCCTTTATATTACTGACAACAAGGAAGGCGAGTGTTCTGTTTAGGCCTATAGTCACCTGGAGGAACAGTAAAGGGACAGTTTAAAGGAGTATACGTGTTTTTATTTACCTTCCATACAAACAGACACAAATAAAATCCTGCTTTCTCACAAATGCATGCGTAATAATACATAACAACATACACAGAGTGCATTTATTGTGAAAATGGCCACGTTAATGTCCAACCAGAATAATGGAAATTAAGTCAAAAATGTAATTGCTAGCATGCGGTTCCGATAACTACCCCAAATCAATGCAGCTGATAACAACGGGAGGAGCAGCTTATCTGTGTCTGACTGTTAAAAGGGAAAAGTCCCATTTTGATGAACCGTTCTTACAGGAAGGACCCACAGACACTCGGTCAGTTTTTGAAACAGAGACTTTGAGAATGTGCAAGCAGCGAGCGGGAGGAGACGGGAGAGAAGAGGCCAAGGGCCGGGCAACAGTGAGGCTCTATCATATAATGCTCAGTATACAATGGTGATGAATTAGTGTCAAACTTTAAAAAAGGTACGTAAACGCTATTTTGACTTTGTAAAAAGTAAATAAACAGCCTGTGTTTACTCCCCACTACAATACAATAAAACATAAAGGGTACATGCATTTGATATCCACGTCTTAACTCTGTCTAACTCAGTCTCTCCCTCATACACACACACACACATACACACACTCACACATGACCACATTAAGACATCTCTCTCTGTTCTCTCTTCCCCTCTCTTCCTGTCTGTCTCTTTGATCGTCTCACAAATCACATGGTGATCGGCCGATCACTCATCTCTCTGCCTCGACAGTCTGACAGCTGGGGAAGGTGTGTGTGTGTGTGTGTGTGTGTGTGTGTGTGTGTGTGTGTGTGTGTGTGTGTGTGTGTGTGTGTGTGAAAACACAAAGGTATCACGCCTTTTAAAAATAGATTTGTGCAATTTTAAATTCGAGAAAGTATGTCAGGCAGAACCATATGATTAAAATAATAATGACACAAGAGAATAAAACATGATATCTTAAAAGCTATTATAAATTATTAACCTTTACCCCACAAGGATACATATAAAAAACGTAATGCATATCTTTACAGTTGTTAAATGGATTACAAACACAAGATAACAATAGTCATGTCCAGCTCCCAAACCCCCACAACACATCCATTTGGCTCCACAGACGGCTATTAACACATATTACCAAATGTCCTTCTACTGTATAATTATCAACTTAAAAACAAAATATTTTGACTCTGAAAAGCTAGGCATAATGTGTTTTTTACATATGACAGTTTACATCTATTGTGAAGAGTAAAAGTCCAGTTAGTCTTTAAGTTCAGACAGCAGCAATGGCCCTGAAGTAATTCATTGCCTTGCTCAGAGACACATCAGAAATGGTATGCATTGCACCCTCTGCTTGAAAAGACCACTTCTCTGAACAGTGTAGTCTTAACAACCCTGTCAGTGTGATTTCAGCTTGCCCAAGATAAATAACCGCCGAGACATGCCATCCCCAAAACTCAACTCGCCAATTAGGCGACAGGGCCGAGGGCACTTCCGTTAGACTTCGAAATCCTCTCCTCATTATTCTCCCAGTTCCTGTCTCCACTAACATCTCTCTTTTTTAAGGCAACTTCAAAGTTGGACAAACACCAAAGAAACCGTTTTAAAAAGAAGTGCATGCAAGTCCTTTCTCCCTGACCTCCAAGTGCAGTAAGTGCTGAGTGAATTGAACATGAGCCCTGTCTGATGTAGTGCCAGGGGTAGGGTTTCTCCACTGTGCAGTACAGCAGCGCAGTATATTTCTGCACTGTAGCTAAATCAATACAAGGAGGTACATCATCAGACCATTATGCCACTGTCTGAGCGGCCCCGCGGAGGCAGGGGTCACCTTACGAAGCTGTTTTACAAGCAGAGAGCTTTGACCTTGCGCCTGTGAGTTCAGTGGCGGAAATCTGGTGCTGACGCTGAGGCAGGGAAAAGATCAGAGGCCGGGCTCAGCCTCAGATCTGCACCGAACAACGAGGAGATTACGAGAAGAAACAGATTACAAATCCTCAAAACAAATTAAAAAAGAAAACCACGAAACTGAAATAAAATCCTGAGACTCTATTATATTTGATGGAATTACACAATAACTCATCATAATGGGGAACCCGTAAATAGCACGCTTCACCTCCCAGCTGCATTTTAGAAGGAAGACTGGTGATTATACGACAAGTGAGTAATTTGCTTGAAAAGTACAGCGGAAATCAATACATTATGAAATGTAATCCACTTAGTCCTTTATTTTAAAGCAATTAGGTGATGTCAGCCACAGGGACATAAAGGAAACACGAAATATTTCTGTCTTGCAACGACAGGATGAAAAATCGCTCCTGTAGCCTGCTGCTTTTTATTAAATCGGGACAGTTTGAACATGCAAGGGGGGAAACAACAGCAGCGATAAAGTTGATCTAGTGCCGTTGTTAATTTTTATGAGCGCAAAAATGATGTGATGTCACCGACCAGACAGCGACAGACCAAAAGCTGGGGGCTGGCAAAGATACATGGAACCAGAGAACGTAGAAAAACGTGTGAGTATGAGTATGACTATGTGTGTGTATAGCGCAGACACGAAGAGTAAGAGCCATGTATAAAGCCATCGCTCGCTAATCGAAAACACTCCACCTGCAGTGAATCAGAGGACTTTATGTTTTCCCTCTACGTGGGTGCGAATGCGTGTGCATGTGAGCCACTGCTGCTATACAGATACGTAGTCTATATGCTGCACTCCAATCCACCGCTTTTAATTACGGGTGCGGCTGAATATGGGAAAAGGTAAATTGCTCTGTCAAGCTGGGAAATGGGCTTTTTGATGTTTGAGCGCTCATCACTTGGCATTTCTATTATTCAACAACGAGACAGGAACAGGGGGAGGAAGAGGACAACCGGGGCAAAGATATAGCTCCCATCTGGAAACGCTCCTCATATGAATACAATACGATTTGAAAGGACATGTGGAGAAAGGTTCTGTGGTGCTGTACTGTGGTCCTCACTCCAGAAAGACCCCAGATCTGCAAACTAGTGCACCAAGCACAGGAGTGAAGTGCATCACCCACTTCTTTTACAGAGTTTATGCACAAATCTGTATTTTTTACCAGGTCTGTTTCATTTGAGGTAAGTATAGGGGGCAGTAGTAAAGAAAGCAGATATTTACTTATTAAGTACTTATTTATGTCTTTGTCTAATGTAGTTAGCCCCAAGTGAGTAAAAGTCTTCAATCTAAAGATATAACTTCCCAGATCTCCACATGTGAATTTCAAGACATTCAAAAAGCAAAAAACTAAATGATAATTTCTTTAGAACCTTATGGGCAGCGTAAAGCTCACCCGGTAGAGCTAACGCCGCGCAGTGGCCCAGGTTCGATTCCGCCTCATGGTCATATATGCATGTCCTCCCCCACTCTCTCTCTATCCCCCTTTCACAAGTTTAATCTGTGCTGTGCATTAAAGGCGATAAAGGCCCAAAAACACAAATTGCCGGTGGACAGTACAGACGATGTGTAGAGCAGTTGACCAAATTAATGAGAATCCGATAAAACATTTCAATGAATGATCAACACTGCACTCCGGAAATACAAAGGCTAAAAGATGACAAACCCTCAGAATATGAATGTTGACAATGTTTGATTAAATTGTTCAAGTAAAGGGGAATTCACACACACACATACACAGACTCCATTGAGATCCAATCATAACAGGAGTGATAGGTCTACTTTGTATGTGTGTGTGTGTGTGTGGTAATTGTCTACATTGTTTGAATGTGATCAGGTCAGTAAGATGCTGCTTGTGCAGAGCAGCGCTGGGACATGATGCTAATCTTATCCTGGGCACAGAGGGCAGTGCCTCTTCCTCCTCTCATCTCCATCACCTTCTCTCTTTCATTTTCTCTCCGTCTCACGTCTCCCCCTCCCAAAGCTGATGTTAGATTGATGCAGTCGTCTCACTGGCGTCTAGGTCAGTGTGCAGAGTAAACACTGGATCAATTCATATTTGTATGCAAATGTTACCAGTTGCTAAAACTAGTTAAACTGTCCAGCATCATGATTATCCACCACACAGGAACTATTGGTTAGATGTCTGAGGATGAAGACCTGTCAGAACAACAAGCAGTGCGCTGGTAGAATCCTACAGTTACCTGTATAACGCTTTGGCAGAGTCAGCAGTCTGTCTGGTTTCTCAACCTAATTATAGAAGCACAGTGTTGAGTAGATTTCAAAGTGAAAACTCTACTCACCTACACAAATATAAAATGATCCGATGATAAAGTTTGTGATTGTGGAATTATATTTTTTAGGGCAATTATTTCATTGCAATTTATTATAAATCTCTGAAAAATGACCCTGTTGGCCTCAGTGGTTGGTATTGTGATGATGGGAGGAAGCAAACACAAAAAGATGTTCTTGCAATTCCGACAGCTATATTGCAAATCTGTGCTCTTGGGCAGAAGCAGCTACATCTCTGCACATCTTTTTTGAGAATAGTAAATACCTAGTATGTTCTGGTCAGAGTGGATCCTTGAAAAAAACTCAAATTCTGTCCACAGACCAAACAAAAGAGTTGTAGTTTAACACTTTTGTTTTGTTTTCCATACTTTTTAGCTTGAAAAATATTGCTGAGGCTCATACACCCCTGGGCTTGGCCAGCGACCTTAAACCACTATACATTATCCAAAGTACAGACAGCCTCTGGCGAGGAAGAAGCTGCTCATCAGCAGGCTGCAGGGAGGCTCTGTACAGCCCCCGGTCCTGTACTGTCTGGAACACAAGTTCACATTCAGCAGCAGATGGAAGAGCCCAACTCTATACTATGCTGTGTGAAGCTGCTACTGGGAGAGCACTTACACCACAAACTCACTCCATCTGAGAGAGGCAGAAGTGAGGACCCCCAAGAATACTGAAGAGATGAGGCGGGAAGAGTCGGGAAAAGGAGGAGAGCACATCCTGCAAACCAATCACATTTCCCAACCTCCTCAACTCTCACCACCGCTCCCTCTCTGTATCATATATTCTGTTTCTGACCGGTCAACGTTTAAGTAAAAGGCCGTTATCTCAGCTCTCCAGAGAGACAGACACTTTACCTGATCTACTCTGTGAAATACTGGGATTCTGAATTTTACAGAAGCAAAATTACACAAACTTAAAATACACATTTATTTATTTATAAAGAAAAAGACAAAACTGACTTCACCGCAGGTCTGAGGCAAAAAAAGCAGTAGCCACTAAATAAACCTAACCAATTGAATCTATTAATATTGCCATCGAAAAATATTAATCAAATTAATATTACAGAATAGTTAATTGTAAAGGTTTTTTTGCAAGTGTTAGATTAAAAGATTAGATACGATCAGCAACAGTAGACCAACTGATGGCAACAAACAGTTCAGATAAACCTATCACTCTTATCAGACATGCACTGAACCCTGGATAATCTCCTGAGCTTCAGAGGGCCTGTGTTGTAGAATGCAAAAGTTTAAGTGACCCAGAAAATCTCCTGCTATGTTTTCGATATATGAAAGGCAAAGAAAAAGTCTGCTCCCCATTGTTTGGACATTTTCCGGAGTTCATATTGGAAAACCGCTTAACGAACACAGACTCTTGCCAAAACAACATCATTGACTTAAAAGTTAGTTTTTTTTTACTTTCCTGTTTCTGTGTGGATTAAGAAAAAAACACAACATGTTAATAAGTAAAATTCAAGTGTGCTGGGAGGCAGATCTGTTTCGGCAAGCTGTTTCCACCTGCCTTCAGTCTTCATGCTAAACCAGGTTAATCGCCTGCTGGCTAAAGCTTATTTCATATGAGAGTGATATCTTTTTTTTTTTTTTTTTTTGCTCTGCAAGAAAGCAAATAAACATATTTCTCAAAATGTCGATATGGTCTAAGTTTTAGAGGGGAACAGAAAAATAACACCACTAAATTGTATCATCAGTCAACTCTGAGCAGAGCAGCATTGTACTTTTAACCTGACTTCTCCCTGTCAGAGTCACTGCAATGACATGCACAGACATGTATTGGACATATCAGTGCTCATCAAAAATAAAACAGTGGCTTTAATAATTGAGACAGACTTTTAGGTGAAGCTAGCAGTCATCTTTAATGCAGGTGACAGGAGTTAAAGGGGAAATGTGCAAATACTCCCAGCATGGCCTTACTGCTCAGCATTCTGCTCTGTGCTGAGCAATGGCTGACACTGCTGGCTGAAAACACACATGCTCATTGGACATGGGGCCAACGCAGCCACACTGTGTTCTTTCTAATTGATGTCATCACTTCAGTTTTACAGCCTCTGTTGACACATCAGTATTATTTGTGTTAACATATAGGACGCTGAGGATTTCCCAAATCTCTATTCTCTCTTCCAGACCCCCTCTCCTTCTTCGGTTTGGCTAAGACCCCATCTTGCTGTTACATTTCGTAATATGGCTGATCTTGTATTGTGCTCATGATCCAGAAACTCAGCTTTATACCACTGCTTGCTGTGCTTTGAATCGGAACTCATACATATTCCACAGACTCTAATTCTATTCATATTAAAATGTTGGCATAATTGTAAATGTTAATAATTTTGACATTTACATTCTGATTTCTATGAATACATTATGTTGTGATTCAGTGTGTGTGCGAATCCTTAATCAGTGTGTGTGTGTATTTGTGTTGGCAGATTCCCTCGACTTGAATATATATATATATATATATATATATATATATATATATATATATATATATATGTATCTCCCTGTGCAGTATATTTCAGTTTCTAGACTGCTCAATGATTGAAGGGGCCTTATTTCCCCAGTCTTACATCAACACAGGCAATGTCCATTTGTATCAATTACTCTCCACTTCCTCTTCGCGCTCATCCAGACACATGGAAGTCAATTATGTCTAATCGCTGGTAAATTACACAGCACTCACATGGTAGTTACTGTCTACGTGCGGGGGAGTCTCACTGAGGGTTATCACATCATGGTCATGAACCGTTAGGAGAGAGAGAGAGTCACGCAGGTAAAGGAAGGTGAAGGGAGGAGGCTGAGGAGCAGCTTCTAGACAAACTGTGCTATCAAACTCTCAGGGATGAGCGGCCCTGGGCTACTGAATATACTTTACTCAACCCTGCGGATGAGGTCGGTGTTAGATATGAGGCGATGCATTTGAAAATTCTTGGCACTTCGGCCAAGAAGGTTATGTTTTCATCTCCATTAGTCTGTAGGATTATTTAAAAATTAAAAAAAAAACACTAGTTTAACTTCTCTCTCACAGTTCTCTCTGGAGCAATAAAAAGAACAGGATGTTTGTGTCTGAGCCGCTCCTTCTGAATGATGCACAGCCAGGCCAGCCACAGGTAAACATGGGAAGCAGCCTGCCTCTTGTGGCTCGGTCAAATTCACTGCTAAATGCAAATGGTAATTATTCTCAATGCTGAAATGAGCCAATATTAGATGGAAATGCCTAGTTATTATTTTTTTTTACATTAGCCACTAGCATTTTGAGTAATATATTGGCTTTCTTTATCTTCACCTTTTATCCTTGTAAAGCATTTTGTAACCAGAGTTTCTTAAAAGTCACTATATCAATAACATTTGACTTATTTAGGTCCACTGAGACTACTTGTGTTGAGCTACTAATAAAGTTTCAAAAAACAATTGGGGAGGTGGGATTGGGTGGTGCATGCAGGGGGCGGGGCTGAGTGGTGTACAGTTGTGACACCACAAAATTAGAAATGTTCTGACAGCAATACTCATTTCTCTGTGGATTGAGCATTTTGATTCACTAAAGTTGTTGTTGAGCCCCTGAACCTGCTTCAGAATGTTAAAAGGGTGTACACTGTGTGTGCCATTAACTACTGTCACATAACTGTCTGAAAAACAAGGCTCTTTTCTAGATTGGCTTTTACTCTGACACGGGACATTAGATAAAAGTGAATGTTGTAACACAGCTAATAAAACCAGCCAATGGTTAAAATGCTGATTTAATTAAATGCCTTTAAGTAAAATTCATGGTGCTTCCCAATAACAAACAGGCAAACAATCAAAAACCCTTCAAAACTGATTAATTATTTCTCTTGAGCTTGATTCAATGCATCAAAGCTGTCACACTAAATCTTTCACAGCAATTATTACGCAGAGCTTGTATATGTACTGTAGTCTTTCCCTGTTTGAAGGGTGGTGTGGAGCCTGATACACGTAATATTCATGGTATTAATTAGCACTTAAGAGTGCATGTGTGTGCATGTGTGTATATGTGTGTGGTTGTGTATTTTAAAATTGCACATGTATGTGGACCGTATGTGGTACTGTATGTATGTAATTAGCCTGATTGCTTTATATATATGTATACATATATATAGTTTCGCATGAACTCCTTATGGTGCCACTAGCAGTGTTTTGTTGAGGTGTGTGTGTATGTGTGTGTGTGTGCGTGTGTGTGTACCACAGACTAAAACCTATCACTAGATCCATCATTACAACCACAAAACAATAAATTACAAAGGAACTTTAGTCATTTTATACTCATGGTTGTCCACTGAGACTGGAAGATACATTATGGGATGCACTGCTAACCTCGCCTGGATGTGTATCTCTGTATTTTGAGCGTTTATGAATGTGCTTCTCATACCTGTTTGTCGTTGAGGGTGTATAAGTACTGGTGTTCCGGGCCGAAGAGAAGATCTCTAAGAAGGGGGCTTCCATCGCTCACCACCACATTCTCATACAGCAAGGCAGGTTGGGTAATGGAGTTCACAAGGATCTGGGAGAGGACAGAGGAAAATGGTTATTAGTCAAAAATACTATAAACAACAAAACAAAAAAATCACGTACACTTGAATCCTGCCTTTGGTGCTCCCCAGTGAACACACTCAACACGTTTCTCACAGGAACTAGTTTATTTGCAAGAAACATTCAATTGCATAACAACACACAAAAAAACTGAATTCACCTCCAAGATCAAACATATTTTAAGAACTTTTTAGAAATGTTCTACTGTACAGCTAGGAACTGTCAGTATTGAAATATTTTATAAACAGAGCATGGACATCCAATCAGCTAGTGTTAGCTACCCTACAGGTAGAAATAGACTAAATGTCTTGAATTTGAACACCTATTCAGTCAACTCTTAACTGGCAAACACAAGGACATTCACATGGCACTTTGCAGTTGACTTTCAGGACTCAAGACAGCAAAAGCACCCATGTACAGTTGTGTCCAATTTTGTAAGACCACATAATAAAGTGTTCCCAGACATTAAACCCCAGGTATATTTAATTTTTCGAAGTAGAATTAGGAGAAAAGGCATATGTCTGTGATGGTTCTGAGTCAGCATGGTCATGTTATCTTCAGGAGACGTACAGTGTACAGAAGGCCACTGGACTTGTGTTTCTTGAAGATGTTTCACCTCTCATCCGAAAAGCTTCTTCAACTTCTACTTCATCAAGAAACAGTTCCACAGTTGTGAAGAGTCCTTTTGGGTTAGAGGTGAAATATCTTAAAGCAACACAAGTCCAGTGGCCTACACCTTTCTAACTCCTGAAGATAAAATAGGAAACTTTTAAAGAAGCTGAAATTCCAAGAGCAAAATCCAATGTTTCCTAACAATCCTTACAGCTACATCTCAATCCCAGGTCCTCACTTTGAGGGTTTAAAGTGTCCCACCTCACCTGTGAATTTGAGTATTGTCAAATATTTCTGTGCCTCATTCTATTCACTGTATTTAACACTACTAACCATCGAGAGCGACAACCAATTCCGGCTGAATCCTTTTAATTCTTGACTCATTCCATCTTGTGGAGATCTATACCAATGCACACCAGCTACATCTTCAGGATAATTAAGTATTCACATCCATCTTATGTAAAAGCAGCCAATTCCCAATTAATTTGCTGTAACGCCTCAAAAAGTTGACTTAAAATGTTTATTTCAGCTGAAAAACAGGTATTGAAGAGACAGATTACATTTTCAGCACTTTCACATGCTTCTCAATGTATGCTGAAACTCACAATCAGACCATTTGGTTAAGGTGCCAGACCGTAGTAGGTGTAAGTGCAGTACACAACTAAATTATGGCTCTTTTGTTGGTTCTTGCCAGTGTTGAGTCTACTGACAAAATTACAGAGTCATGAGGGTCACTCCCATCATACCAGAAACTAAATCCATTCCTTTCCCTTATACTTCTTTATGCCTGCCTCTTTCTCTTTCTAATTTCTCAGCATTCATCTGCTCATCCATCACCTGCAGCAGTTAAGCTTTCTAAAACTTTCTGTTCCGCTCTGTCATCTCTCTTTTTTTTCCTCATTATAGTCATAACAGTCGTCCAGGTTATTATCTGCAAAATCACTTCCTGAGTTTCCTTAATCTTTCTCTGAACATAAGGTTCACTAACAGACAGGCCGTCATCACTGTGCGTGCTTACGTAGTTAGAGAGAAGGAAGTGGATTTGATTAAAAGTCAAGTGCTCAGACAATCAGCTCTGAGGTGTTACTAAGCCCAATTCATGCTTCTGCATCGAAGCTATGCCGTAGGTACACACGTAGCCTACACACAGGGCCGAGAATTCATAGTTGTACGTGTGTGTGTGTGTGTGTGTGTGTGTGTGAGTCGAGCTGCAACTACACTTCAGAAATGCTAGTGTTAGTAGTTGAATGTCTTCCAATTTCTGGTCCATTCTCTAGCATCTCTCCTTACTTGAAAACAATGGCAACTATTCGGATTGTGCTGGAGTCGGAGCTGACGGATGTGGAAGAGCAATTACTCTTTGTTATAGAACTGCAATAAAGAAAAGAAAGACATTGTCCGGGTTTGTTCCTTCAACGCAAGAAAAAAATGACGGCAAGTCTAACGGAATTGTCATGCTAACAAGCAGACTCACAGACTCAATGCATAGTTACATTTTAGGGGGGTGCATGTCAGGATAGAGCTCATGGCTCTGCATAGGGCATACGTCTATTCATAATCTATGGCGTAGCTTTAATAGAGAAGTATTGGGCTTAAGTAGGACACATAGTACGGAACGTAGAGATGTTACACCAAACGCTCAATGTGAATATGTTTATTGTGGAAATAGAGGACAAGCTGCAGGTTTGGCTGGAATGTGATACCAGGCAAATCTGATGTTGCACTAACTTGAGCAGTTTACTGCATCTCATGGTTTCAATGGTGTATTTTAAACAAGTGAAGGGGGTGTGCACAGGTTGTAACTGTCAAAAGATAATTTGTCTTAGCTGTCCCTTGTGCCACTGCACCCACACAGGCACGCACACAAACTTTGGAGGTGAATTGAGTGTGACCTTTAGTAATTCCTGTTACTTCAACCGCTCTCTGAAAGACACACAAACAAAACTAAAAAACCCACAAAACATTCTAAAACTGCAACATGCCTGAGGCCTTCGAACCACTTGTGATAAGTGAAGGAAGGAGTAGGGAGCATATTTTGCCCTACAGCTCGGGGCAGAGGGCAGTTGGAGTGGGTTTCAGGTCAGCTGGCACAGAGGGAGGGAGGGGGGGGGACTACAGACCAGAGCAGGTGACTATAGATTCTCATCTATTCCAGTCGCCTGCAGGTTTTTGTTCTACTTCTGCGACCTCTGCACTCTGGAAGTTACTCTGTCCAAACACAGACCTCAATGAGGAAGTGGCAGCACTTAAGGGTGAGAGAGTTTGTTTAACCCGCCAACAATCGACTGGTTTTATTTGCTTTCTATAGAATTCCCACTAAAATGATGCGGACTGTGTAATCACATCTAGTGGACAACTTTGTTTAGCTATTATTAAGCATAGCGTTATATTCCAAGAGTGTGAGATAAATGTCATCTGTTTACCCAGCTGGAATAACCTGCAGGGACCAGCTCCATAAATTCCACATCTTCCCTCTTTGTGGTCTGTGCTCACTGAATTCAAGCCGTAAAAGTGAAAAAGGGGCAACACTGGGGCATTGGGCTGTTTTTATGTTTCCTTTTGTCCAGTTTTTCACTTTCTGGAACTTATTAGCAAAGAGCCCCGGCTATAAGATGAAAGAGGCTCCGGTCTGAAAGCACTGTCTGCCAGCTTTAAAAGGTTCTTATTAAAAATGCTTTCATAACTGCTCCCAGGATGATTATCAGATGAAAAAAGGCCCATAAAGGTTCCCACTTTGAAGTTACTGACAGCTTACGAGTCATTAAAACAGACTGTTTTTCATTAGTTTACCTTTTTGTAGTATGCATATTGTTATCGTGCTCAGCAGTGCCGCTCTCTGATTAGTGCGCTAAACATTCAACGATGCTCTTGCATTCAAATTATAACTCAATTAGTTTCAAAACACAAGATTTATATGAGATGAAACAGGGCTGACAATGACTAAATCTGTGCAGTCACTTTAAAACAGTGATGCAGCACTCTATCAATATTCCGGGGAACTTGTCCAGGATGATATACAGAGGAAGCGGAGGGAGGTTGCGTGTCTTTCTTGAGGACGGCGGAAAAGACACATATCATGTCTTCAACCTTTCATGTGAAGGACAGTCTCTGTCATCCATTTCGACTAACGCAACTCTACGGATATGATACTGTGGGGAAAGTTAGTATTTGGATGAAAGTTAATCCCTCCCATCTTAACCATCATGTTTGCCACCTCCTCAGCCTCCCTCCTACCACCAGACCTAACTGTCTCCTCTATCCTCCTGGGACAAAGCTTATTACCAAACCAATGCTGAAATGACCGAGGACACTGTAACCTTTGTAAATGCTGAAGTCAACAGGTGCACTCAGAAATGCAGACCTTGCTACACAACATTTAGACTTAGCAATGAATGTCTTACGTAGTAAAATGTGACAATGGGTTCTCAAGACTCAGAACATTGTCATTACATTTCAAAACAGCTGATATGAGCGTTTTCCATTTAACATCCCTGCGAATATGATGGTGTGAGCCAAACTGCCATACATACAGGTTATTTGGGATACGGCAGAAAAATAAAATAAGGTTAGAGTTGGGTAAACATAATAGCAGAATATGATGGGAACTGGATAAGAAGAAAATGTCAAATTCTCCATCTATCCACACTGAAAGTCTCCCTATGAGTTTCTCTGTTGTATCACAATGTGACTAAAAGTGTTTTTAATCATCAATTTTTAAAGTAAAGTTGGGCCAAGAAAGGTTCCCCTGTAAAGAACAGTATAATTGTAATGCCAACCCCAGGAGCCAACAGAGCTTTATATTTAATCAAATATACAATTATATTAAACACTATTCAACTTTATACAACTTCCTAATAAACCAAACTTTACACCTGGAGCAACAACAAAGATAGATCATTTAAGTCTAAAGGAGAAATAGGACCAAGTTTTGAACACAAAATTGACTGAATCACTTTTGCAGTAAACAATTATACAACCAACTATATCAGCATTGCTTTGGAGTTGTTTTTCTAGTCACTGGATGAATGGATGTCCAGTGGTCTTCCCATTTTAGAGGGAAATATATCTGTCTCTTCGAAGTTACAAGTTATGTTACAGGTTAGAAAAACAAAACAGGGAACACTGTATTTTGATATTAGTCAAATAATGAGCACTAGAATGCAAACTGCAGGATTATTATGAAGCACATAGGGAACTTCAAGCATGAACTGGGCCCAAGATACTGGCAAAAGTTGTTGATGATGATGATGATGATGATGATGATGATGATGATGGAGACGGATGAAGCTGGAGGAAGGTGAGCTTTGCAGTTCAACACCAAGAGGAATGCTGAGTGTGAGGGCACGCAATAGTGAGTGTGTAGCGGTGGACAACGAAATGAAAGTGAACAAAGCTGAGTAATGAGGTTTAGCTGCTGCAGTGATTAATACCATTCAGGGTTCAAACACTGGTCACACCTTTGGGTCAAGTACACTGGAAATACTTCACCTGCTTACATTTATTTCTTCTTTTCTTTTCTCTGAACCACCTTTCATGTTGTTTAAACTTTCTTTTAATCTCCTTGTTTTTTACACTGGATCTGTAGGAATTCTCTTCTCTCCTCACTTGCTTTCTTATGCCTTTTACTTCAGGTAATGATTCGTTCTTTGCCACATGGTGCGTTGCTTTTTTTGTTTCATTCACTCAGTTTTCTACTTGTATCTTAATCCTTTTTGTTCTCTCTAACCTGTATTCCATTAATTTCCTTCTTTCCTTCCATTTACTTCTTCACTTTATATTATTCCCCAATATATATTCTCTGTTTCCCCCTTTCTTCCCTCTCACTTCCCCTTGTTCTTCCAGCTCCCCACAGACACAGACGTCCTTTACCTACCGTGTGTCTGTGTGTGTGTATGTGTGTATGTGGATGTGTGTGTCCAGAAACAGCGGTGCCCTGTCCAACCTCAGCTGTTAAACATCTAGTTAATTACACGCCTGGACAAAAGCAGAGGAGAGAAAAGAGGATGAGGGGAGGATGCAGA